>NW_008824382.1:55350-72181 GCF_000699105.1 Pygoscelis adeliae | reverse complement strand
GGCAGCCGCAGGCCTTGGGCCCCCCAGCAACGGAGAGCCCCGGGGCCGTACCCTGCGCTGGGGAGAGCCCCGCCGAGGGCAGCCTGTCACACCGAACCCTTCCCATGCGCACAGCGGAGCTGAGAGCTGCAGCTGGGTTACATTTACAGGGGCGGATAATTTTCACGTTACATTTCTCCCTGTCCTCCCCCCCGCCCCTCACAAAAGATTCGTCACTGACGAAACCCTGCGCTTTCGATGGTGTTTTGACAGCCAAGCCCCGAATAATGCTAGCAGCCACGGCTGCTGTGTCCTGCAGACGTTTCTGGGAGAGGAATAGAGCAGTTTCACGTTTCTTTCCTCATTCTTTTTCCTGCAGAGCCATGGAGGTCCCTGTGGGGCTGTCTGCCGGAAAGGAGTCCTCTGCCTTGCCCGCTGCTGCAGCTCTTCCCAGCGAGTCACAACCGCCACCAACAAAACCAGTGCAGATCACAGTAGTGAAGGCGCAGGACCTGGTAAAGTTCTCAAAACGTCTCTGCTGGTTTAATAAACGAGGCCAGGGCGATGCTGTGTGCTGTGATCCCATTCGAGACCGGGTGTGGGGTGATAAGGCTGCAGGAAGGAGCGGTGAGAATATCGGGGACTCAGTGATGCCACACTGTGGCTTCTTCCTCCTCCCCGCTGAGGGCTTGTTCGCACAGAGTAAAGGCTTGTGATTCGCATGGACTGGGGAAACGCACCTCCTCAGCAGCAGTCCAGAGACGCTGTGTTGAAATGTATCTCTCTGCCTAACTGTATGTAAATGGCAGCTTCTTTTAAGCAAAACACAGTGAAAACGTGTATCAGTGAGACCAATGCCTCTAAAAAGATCCGACCTTGGATATAAAGCCAGATTTTCATCCCAGCTACAGCGGTTTAAATCGTATTGAAACCAATAGGGTGGCTCTAGCTTTAAAAAGGCGGTGGTTCCAGTGCAGTTACAGGGCAAGACTACGAGCTGGTTCCGATCAAACCATGACTACCGTGATTTCCATGTGCTGCGTGATACACCCAGCTGTCCTTAAAGTCTTCTAGAGGAACTGGCATTTAGGAGGGAATGCGGAGGAGAAGCTCAGCTACTGCTGCAAGCAGAAAAATGCAAATCCCTGCTTCTGCTCTAGCAGCAGACAAAAAAAGCAAACCAAAAGCACCTGCCCGGTTTTTTGAGGTTTTTACGTTGTAGTATTTGAGTACCTCTCACACCAATAGACTCAGCAATCAGCATCTTAGGCGAGAATTTAAGGTGAGAGGAGGGAAAACAATGCTGAAAATAATAAACAGACGGACCGATCGCATCCGGACTATTGCTTTGCGGTTCTGATTGCTCCGTCTTAGAAAGGCTACGGCAAAGGAGGGAGGGTTACAAAAGTGCAATAAGAACAACAATATGAAAAAAATTCCAGCTATAAGAAGTGTGGAATCTGCTTAATTAGAGGTGATGCAGAGAAAGATGAGAGAGGAGTCTAGGATAATTAATGGTACAGGGAAAGGTTAATTGGATTCTTCTGTTTAGCCGTTCATAGAATATATGCTCAAGGAGACAGTCAGAAGGACTGAAAATTAAAACCAAACGAATGAAATCTCTTTTTGTGCAAGAGCCAATATGGAACTAATTACCCCAGTGACATGGGGAGAGGGAGCTGAGGGAGATGGCTGCGGAGGTTAGGCACCCCTGTGGCTCAGGACTAAACAAAAGCTGGGTTTGGGTACCACGGTCCTCGTGTTCGGGGCGGCAGCCTTTCGCTCTTCCCTGGACGGAGAAGCAAACCGTGTTTCTCCTGCAGGGAGGCTCTTGGGTAACTGCCTGTCTCAGCACTTCTTGCGCTGCCGTGGAGGTGCCCAGCGCTGCCCGCTTGGCCAGGGCTGCCCGGGCAAGCGGATCCCCGCTGCGACGTGCTGCGCTCTCACCATCCCTCTTCACCCGTGTTTAAGCCCCTCTGCAGAGACGTTTTAAAATTCGAACCTCCTCATCTCTGCTTAAAGCAAGTGGCATGAAGGTGGTGTGACAGCAAATTGCAGAGCTCCCCAAAGAGCTTGCTGGAGCCCTTCTTTGATTTCAGGGCATTCTGCAGCCGCGCGATATACACAAGTGTCCTGCGAGCTCAGCCGTGTAGCTCAGGAGGTACTTTCTTAGGAGATGACAAAAGTCTCAAGCTTCCTGGAAGCACAAAAATATCAATGGGGTGTTTTGGGATTTGCTTTAGGTGTGTCTTTCATTGCCTTTCCTGGGGTGAAGCCTCATCTCTCCATCTCTCCTGCCACAGCTTTTGATAATCCTTGGGGCATCAGAGCATGGCGGAGCAGGAAATTTCCCTCCTAAAGACAGGGAAGGGTGAGGTCTCAGCACGGCCAAAGCTCTGCTCCTCTTCCCCATTCCTGGAGTGGAACAGCCAAAGACCCCCACCAGTGAACCCTGTCCTGGGCGCTGAACCGAGCTGCCTGCCGGAGGCAACTTTGATCCTGGGCCTGTTGCTGCAGAGCCAACTGCTTAATGTGCTCTTTGTTTGACAGAAAACTATCAAAAGCGACGTGTCAGTTACTTTGGTGCGTGCGGAGTACAACGGCGCGATCTTGGGAGACTCCTCCAAGACCGACGCCTTGCCAAACGGGACAGCAAACTATAATTTCACGACCAGCTTTGAGTGCAGCCCCGACGGGCCCAACTCCTTGGATGACATTGCGCAAAAACCTGTGCTCTGTAAGTACCTGACGCTGAACCTCCCTCCTCGGAGGTGGGTGCTGTCAGCTGCTCTGCCCTGCCTGCCTGCCGCAGGAGTCACTCGTTCAAGAATAGCACTTCAGCAGCAGCGGTGGGAGGGTCTCGGCACTTCTGTTCCCATCTCTGCCAGCTGGAAGAATCCCCTTTCATGTTGGCCCGCGCTCCTTGGCTTCGCTGTTCTTGTCGGCCTTGGGAGATGAAGTAGGAGCATGTGCCAGAGCTGACACAGACCCTGAACTTCTGGTCTGAAGCTGTCTGAGAAACTCTAGCAGCTCCTCTCTTTTATCTCTCTAGTGACAGTGATGGAAGTGTTGCAAAGGGAGAAGAGACAGAAGGAGAAGACCATGCCTCTTGGCCAGGCTGTGGTGGACCTTCTACCTCTGCTGCAAGGTACAAACATTGACTTGCGCAGCCTCCGTAACCATTTCTTACTCCCTGGCACTTTTTGATCTTTGCTTGTGGTCCCCTGACTATGACGTACCTCCTTTTGACAAAACGCACTTCATAGCATCTGTAGAAAGCTGGGTCTGGGGGAAGAGGGGGCGACACCAGTAGCTCAGCGTTAGGAGTTAGGCCATGATTTCTCTGCAGAGGGTCTCACTTTATGCTGTTCTCGTTCCTGTTTCTTCCCAGGACAGTGTTCATTTAAGGTCTCGGCTCCTTTGTATGCAGTGCCTACCTCGCCATTAGAGAGCCTTGAGCCGGAGGCCAAGGTATGTGGAATTTGGAACTGTTCCTTCGCTCATTTGGCTCTCTGCTGCTTTTTAATGGGAAGGCGAGCATGACTCAGCCGCCTAGCTCATCACGGATATGTTACGGCCCTATATGTTACAAGCTTGGAGGCCTTCTCTGCTCCCTTTGACGTCTGTCCCTAGTTGCCTATGATAGGTGAGTTCGTGCTAGGAAATGTTAATGTGTGCAGCTACCAAATTGCTCTGGAAAGAACATTCAAGATGGAATCCTTGGTCTGAGTTATACTTTCACACTAGACAACTGAGTTAGCAAAGAAAGTCCAAATTCTGTGGACTTTCTTTTCCTCTGCAGAGAAATTACCACCACAGGGTCCCTCTTCCCTGCTGTGTAACACTGGTTTTCAAATACCTGCGTCTCCATTTTCCTGTATAAAATATTCATAGAATATTTCCATAGATGGAAAGCCTAGTGCTGAAAAATCAGAAAAAGACAAAGGCGGGGTTACCTGCCCGACTTTATCAGTCTTCCTTTCTGTGGATAAAATGTCTCAGAGTCCATTACTGTACAGGGCCTGACTGCCTTTCCTGCAAGGCCCTTATTCCTTCAGCCGGTTGAAAAGTACCCAGTGAATGAAGCGGGGCACGAAGTATGAGACTGGGAAAATGTGTCTAATTTTGCTCCCGAGCCTGCCTGCAGCTAGCACTGCGAGTGAATTGGAGGGGCGGATATCGCATTCACTTTTCTGTATTTAAGAGGTGTTACGTAGTAAGCAAGGCAGGGGGGCGCCCATTAGGGAGGAGAGATAATAAATGCTGACCAGCTGGTTTTTCGTTGCACACCATCCATCCAGGTAATTAAAGACCGTACGCGGCGCGTGGAGATAGGGCAGAGGCGAAGTGTGGCCCTAGCTTTGGCGTGCTCTGAATCACCAGGGGAAAATCATTGTTTTCCACCCCTGATGTTCTTTCTCCCTGGCTCCTTTTCGGAGGCCCTTGGGGCATATGCCGTGCCTCAAGCAGGCTCCGATTTAAACAAACAGGTATCACAATTCAGACAAACTGATCATGAAGTTCCTTTCCTGTGCTGGTCTGTTTTCTTTTACATCTGAGGTGAGGAATAAGATAACGTTATACATTCTGGCCTTGGGTTTCTGCTTGCTTCTCCCTCAAGAGCAGGAGAGTTGCAGTTGTCTAGTTACTGGCTCCACTTTATCCTTGTCTCACAGGGTGGCCTTGAAGTGACAGTGTGCACCGAAGAGCCCCTGCTTTCTGCAGCGCAGCTTTCAGACGGTAACCTTCTGAGCGTCACGCTGGAGGCAGCTTATTCTGTCCCCGAAGCGTTTGCTCCCACCGGACCCCTGCAAAACTACATGGCTTGCTTGCAAGTACCAGCAGCTGGGGAGGTGAGCATTGGCCCCGGCACGGTGAGAGGGGTTTTGGCTGCTACAGAGTGGATTGTTCTCCCACACTACGCACCGTGGAACAAGTGTCCAGGCCCGTGGGGGTGTATAGCTCCTGTGCTTTTGCAACAGCAGTGTTTGTCACGAGTGCTCAGGGTCTCTGTGGCGTGACGTGTTTCTTTAACACAAACGAAGGTCTGCTTGGCAAGATTGAAACTGGCAGGTTTTTTTCCACATGGCTATTTATTTTTCCTCCATTCTTTGTATGCGTGTGGTGGAGCGTGTTTTCCAAGCCAGGGCCCTGCACTGCTGCTTTGCTTTGTTAGACGCAGCTCAGAGCAGCTGGCACTTGCTCCCGCTCATGTTGGAAAAGCAAGTCCTTTCATTCTCACGTCTCTCTAGAAGGAATTCCCCTTGCTCTTCAAGAATGGCATCCTGAAGCTTGCTGGTGATAAAGAGCCATTACCCCGGCCCAAAAGATGGCCCCTTGCTAACATCATGGCCCCTGGCGCTCTGAGCATACCCAACTCCTTCATCGTTGGCGGTCCCTATGAGGATGAGGATGGAGAGCTCAACAAAAGAGAGGTGAGGAAGGACCGGCAGTGTCATGGCTGGAAGAGAACCAGCAGGTCCCGCTGAAGGGACTGACAAAGTCTTGCAGAGACTTGTTACGGGAGGAAGGCGGGTGGTCGGTCCTCTGCGCAGTGTCCAGACACCGAGATGGTTCCCCTGGGACAGCGGGCGTGCTAACTCGCCACGGGAGGGTTCCCTAGGGTGCATGTTGCAGGTCTGGTCCCCAGAGAGCTACCCACTCCTGAGCTGCTGGGCTGGGAGTTGTATTATCTCCTTGTGAGCCAGGCTCTTAATACTAACGGGCCCTGGTGTCTGCAGGGAGGGCTGCTGACTTACTCTGCTAGGATGGCCTGGGTATGGTGAGTTGGACACCTCTGTCTGACTCACGTTCTCTCCCAGGGAACATTTTTGGGGATGATTTGGGGGTTTGGGGATGATGCAGGCTGTGGAGATTGCTGTCCCGGCTCTGACCGCGCGCTGTTTCTCACAGGACAGGGAATTCAGGATCCAAGCAGAAAGCACGAAGAGAATCGTATGGGACATGGAAAGGCGTTGTTACCTGGATCCCGCTGCGGTAGTCAGGTAAGGGACCTGAGAACCTCCCTTCCAGCATGGAGCAGGGGGGAGAAACCACCCCAGAACGCACTCAGCTGAGTGACCCGAGGCAGGGAGCAGCAACATGCAGGTGCTCTCGGACCTCTTACGTGGTCAAACCGTGGCTCTGCCTTGCCTCCCATGGCTCCTATGGCTGTCTGTTGGCCAAAGGTGTTCACATGAGCAAGGGAGCAGCTAACTGCCTTTAATTGCTGGCAGCAGCTTAGTTCTGCTATGGTGGGAGAAGACGAATTGGCTGTAGTTGCTGTCTCCAGGCCGTAAATGCTCGCTCGTGCTGCCAGCAACTGGAGCTGGTGACTGTTCCCTCCACGGTTTGAAGGAAGGGGCAGCAGAGTTATGGTGAGCAGACATGGAGTAGGGTGGCCCACACAGCTCTCCTCTGAGCTGCTAATTAAGTTTTGCTGAATGCCCAGTACATTAAAATCCTTTCACTCCACATGGGCACTCTTCATTTGCTTTTTTATTGGATAAACGTTACCTTTAGCGGCTCCAGATATGCTCAAGATCAGGATAAGTATCCCATTTCTCTTTGAATCCTGCTATGTTCTTGGCCTCGGCTGCATCACGGCTGTGAGTTTCACAGCCAAATTACTCCTCGTGTGGAAATACTCCCTCCCTTCTATCTGGTTTGATTTTTTTAAATTTTTTTTCCCCTACACTTTCATCAGCCTGCCCGCTGGTTTCAGGCACATTGAACGGGAGCTCGGGGTCCCCTTGCTCTGTGCAATTCAGGATTTATACCAAAGTTAATCATGTTCCTCCTTATTTGTTTCATTTCTGAAGCAACCAGGGGAGCAAGAAAACCTAGCGTGTCGCTCTCACAATTGTTTTATAGCTGTTTGTGCCATAAACGCACACAGCAGTGGATGGAGAAGAAAATGTACCAAGCCTGCCCCAAAGCACGTATGTTCCCGTGGCCCGAGGGTGCTCGCTGTAGCTCATGGGAGTGGGCAGGAGCAAACCCAAGGGGGGATGCTTTGGGGCTGCTGGGGCAGAAAGGAGGGCAGCCTGGCTCTCCAGCTTGGTTTCTGCATCTTCTCAGTGCCCTCCTTTGTGTTCAGTGCCCTCCTTTGTGCTCAGCCTGCAGAAGCGCATTGCGGAGTGCCGGTACTGGCCCGTGGAGGTCTGCAGGATGTCTGCGGTCTCACCCAGCAAAGGGAAAACCAGCAAAGCTGACAAGGTAAAAGTGGGGAGGGATATGTTGTTCTGGCTTGTGGAGCAGCATTGCGTTATTGAGCATTTTCCTTTCAATGCCTTTGTAATACCAAAAGCAGCCTTGAACCAGCCAAAGCGAGTCAGAGAGCCAGAGGCTTTGTAAAGGGATTAATTGGCCTTATAGAGCTGTTAAATAGACAAAGGATAATATTTTTTCCTTATAGCATACAGAGCTCTTGCTATAAGAGCTTACTCTTGCTCTTGCTGTAAGCTCTTGCTATACTGGTCTGCGGTAGCTTGGTGGAAAGGGGTCAGGGAGAGGGTGCTTTCTGAGAACTAAGGTAATTCACTGAGCTTATCTTCAGCCAATGGGGTTTTGGAACATCTTGAAGAAATTCATGCCTTCTTTCTCGGGGTGTAAATAAGTTACGCTTTTGCACATAAATTGGGGTGATTCAACAAAGAGACAGCCCCTCAGCTAATGGTTCTGTTCCTGGCGGGTGGTCGTGTGAGAGCTCCTAATCTGTTCCAGGGCAAAGTCCTATAAGTTGGTCTAAATCCCTTTCACCACTCACTGGTGCCAGGATTTTGCAGCTCTGATGGAGATCCTTCTCCCTTGCCCTCACCAGTCTGCTGCTAGCCCAGACTCTCAGACCTCCTTAGCTACCTGATTTCTGTCAAACCTGAGATGCGCAGCTCTGGTAGGGTCGCTTGGATTTCTAACCACGCGGTAGATAATTTTGCAGCTGTATCTCAAAAAGACCATCCCGAGGAATGGCACAGCGTGGGTATTAGGGAGAAAAGCTGCCCTGCAGGGACTGGGATGAAATTGATATTCTGCGTATCGTGTATTTGTCCAGGTTGTCTCGGCTGTGTGCCAGTGACAGAGAGCTACTGGCTCGTCAGGTGCATCAGTTTGCTGTGTGGCCTCTTCTTAATGGGATCGGTGACCTTATTTCATTAAAGAGAATAACAGTCCGTTCAGTGTCTCAGTCCCTTGCTCTGTGTTTCCAGGGAGATGAGGACAAGCAGATTTTCTTCCATGGCGTGGCGTATGTCAACATGGTGCCTTTGCTGTGCCCCGGTGTGAAGCAGATCCGAGGCGCTTTTCGTGTCTTTACCTACCAAGACAGTGAGGTGTTCGAGAAGGTGAGAGCAGACCAGGCAGCCAGGCTCCACTCCAGCTCTGCAGCTGTGTTTGCACCGAGTGGGGTTGGGAGCAGGCAGCGTGGGCAGCGGTGGTACTCGGAGGCTGGCTCTGAAACTTCACTGCCCTCCTGGTGACAGAGAAAAATAACGAGACAAGCTTTTAGGCGCAGACTTCTCAAAGGCAGGGGATTTCTGGGCGTGCAGGAGCAGGTCTGGGGGCTGAGAAAGGCTCTGAATCTCACTCCACTCCCTTCTCTGCCAGCAGCTGAGCAGGGAGAGCTGTAAGAACGCTCCTCTCTCCCCAGTCTGGAACACGGGCAAATGAACTGCATTGCTGGGAAGAGCAAACAGTGGCTCTAAAAGGATAGCGTTACCCCAGGCAACAACCAAAAAAGCTGTCACTGGAGCTCTTTCAGCTGTAGCTCATGGAGGTTTATTTGTCTTTGCGTCCCCCCCCCCCCCCGCCCCGTTACTAAGAATGACAGTTACATCTCCATTTTCCCACAGTACTCTCGGAACAGACCTGAGCTTGTTTCAGGAGGGCGGATGCACAGCCTGGTTTTTCTGCCCACAGACCCCGTAGTGCTGCTGTCCAGGCCACAGGAGCCGGGTGAATTACAGCCCTTCTCCCTGGCTCCCCGCTCCCGCTGGCTGTTGCAAAGCAGGGCTAGGCACCCAGCTGTTTGCTGGTCTCCGCTTCGCCGCCGTGATTAACGGCCTCTTGGCTGCATGGTACTCCTTGTCCTGTAGCATTTGTCTGTCGCAAGCGAAGTGACACATGCTTTTTCTGTCGTTCTCATTCTCTGGTTTTGTGGATGCTTTGGGCTGCTCCTCGGCCTTGGTCTAGACGGTCTCGGTATAGAGGCTCCATCCTCTCCCCAGCATCCCCTCAGTTCTTGCTAGCCCATATAACAGTGACGGCGGGGAGGGAACCGCCTGTCTAGGTGGTCAAGCAGTATGTAAACAGACAGTCTGAAAAAAAACCTGTTCCTTGCAATTCAATGACCTGTGTCAGGGAAGCTGCTCCACACCGGAAGGTGAGCCAGGAGCCGAGAGTCACTGCAGGGCAGGCGGGGGCACCCAAAAAATTGCAGAGCAGGACTAGTGAGAGTAGCCAGATTCATTAACAGTCCACATCGCCAGGCAAGTCCATAGCCATGAGGCAGGTCCAGGATCAAGCCAGGAATTTAGGCCGGTGGGTCAGGATTGGGGCAGCACGGGGCTGGGCTCCAGCAAATCTACCACATAGCTCAGGCAAGAATCAAGGGCCAGCACCGCAGTGAAAATGAAGCTCTCGAGAGAAGACAGGGAGACCCCAGTGAGGCTTTCTCAGACAGCTCTTTTCATAGCAGTCTAACCTGAGGTACCCGGCTATACGGTATCAGAGCTGGCCTTGGGTACCAGCAGCTAAACTCCTAGGAGGGGAGGACAAGGTTGCGGCGCTTCTTAATGCATTTAGGACCCTGACAATGCTTTTTGCGATGTGAGAGGTTAAGGCAGAGGGGTGGGGAAGCCTAGTTTGTCCCTTGATTCCCTCTGTTCCCTCTTTTTTTCAGACTAGAAGTCAGCACAGTGTTTTCCGGGATCTCAGGTCGCAGCTCAGTCTGACTAAGGAAGGGCCGTGGACCCCAGGAATCAGTACTCCCCTTTCCAGAGCTGTTCCCAGCAAGACTCAGAAGGAAGACAAAGAGAAAGTCACCAAAGATAAGGATTCCAACAGAAGGGTAAGGTCTAGAGAGGCACACTGCAACATGGTTGCTCCACTTCCACATCAGAGGTAGTTGGGGCATGCAGAAACCAGGGACTGATGCCGTGTTGCCTCAGCCAACTGAGAGATACTCATTATCTTGAAATGTTCGTACATGCTGCCTGAACAAATGTACAACTCACATCCTGAATTTGCGAAGGTGTGAGGTTTATTGAATCTGAAACAAGAGACGTCTTTTCTTCTTCTTCAATAGATGTCCAACGCGCCCAAAATCCAGTTGTCAGATGCCACTGTAGAAGCTGAAAATGTCACATATGTCAGCCTTGATGGACAGGTAATTATGTATCTCCAAAGAGAAGGAAAAGCTGCCAGACCATCACTGCGCTGGTGTCTCACACCTTTCACGCAATTAAATTCTTCAAGAGTGAATTGGGCAAGGGATGTTTTACGTAGATGCTGTCCTGGAGTTCTTCCAGTGACGTCCAGCTGGAGGGCGGTCTAGCATTGGGCTAGAAGGTCTCTGTAAATAATCAGGCGTTTATTTAGAAGTGTTCCTTCATATTTTGGCTTCTTCCTCAAAACATCTAGAATGCATATTCATTCTGCAAGCAGATTGATTATCTGGGCTTTCTCCTTTTTCCTAGACTGGTTTCTTGAGCTGAATTATGCTCCTGTAAATCATTCTGAGGGCAGGTTATAAAACAAGCTGTACCTCTGCAGTTTGAAGAGGATTTGCTGAAGATCTGTAGCTATATGCTCAGTCTTTCATCATGCCAGTAATGGCTCTAGACAGGATGGCATTGAGAGCGCAATGTTTATCTTCACAGCAATACGTTGAAGCAGGAACGTTCCTGGTGATGGAGATAAAGCTGGACAAGGCCTTGGTACCAAAGCGATTGCGAGAGGAGCTCACCAGACGGTGCGTAAAGGCGTGCTGTAACTCTGGGGCTGACAACTCATTTCTGCAGGATAGAAACAGGGCTGCACAGCGAGCCACCCCCTTGGAGTGCTCTGCAAGGACCAACTAGGGGCCTGAGCCAAAGCCCGCTGGCATCAGGGGGAGGATTTGGCCAGACTGCTTAAGAGATGGCATCTGGTGTGTTGGGAAAACACTTGCGTTCATCTGAGCTGGCATCTCCCTGCCATTCCTCTCAAAAAGAGAGACACCAGAGCAGCACAACAGTGTCTGCGTCCCCATCCGGGCTTTGTTTCCCATTAATCCCCGTGGACTCGCCTCTTGCACGTGATGCTCAGCTGCTTGGTCAGGACCGGCCACCAGCGTGGACTTCAGCATAGCAGTCTGTCTGTTTTTTTTTTTCCTTTTCAGAAGTTTTTTCACAATCTTCTACCCATTCCTCAGCTCTTACATTAGTTTTCACATCGTTCCGCTGTAGAGCTGCTCTCTCTTCTCTGCCGCTTTGAGCCTTTCACTCTCTGTCTGATTTGAGGCAGTTGCTTCCCGTCCAGTGGTAGCTCTGCTGCGTCACAGCCTAGGAAGGGCCTAGCATGTATAATTTGTTGAATAAAAAAGAGAAAATGCAGCAAATGAATAAAGTAGAACATGCGCAGGCAGTATGTCTCTCTCAAACAGAAATATGAGCAGCGGCCACTCTTTGAAGGGAAGGTATGTGTGTGGCCGCCTGTTCTGCCTGCTGTCTTCTAGGAAGAAGCGGTTGAGGAAGGCGAACCCCCCCCTTACAATAGACCTTCTCCCGGCCCTTTTTATACCATTCCTACTCTACTGCAACTTGCGTGAACCCAGTGCAGTTCCTCCTCGTTCACCTGCCGTGCGCGGCTGCAGATGTCAGGCCTGAAAATTCAGCCCTCCTGGGTCGTGGGAAGGGCCCTGTCTTGGGGGGCTCCAGCTGGTGCCACATACATGTGTCCTAGCAGACGAGCTCAACAGTGGATCTTTTTCTGGAAGGATGTTTAAATACATATCTTGGTAGCAAAACATAGCTCTCTTTCTTGAGCTCCATCCAAAATTCTCTTGGGATGAGGGCCTCCGCCTGGCCCTCAGGCTCACTTGCTTTCCCCAGGTTGTTGTTGGTTTTCTTTTTCTCATCTGCAAGTGAAGCAGTTTGCTTTTCATCTGTACCACTGGCGGAGGTGACGCGTCGGTGACGGGTGCTGTTCCGAGGCTGGGCGAGGGTGGGACTGTGAGCGTGGGAGCTGCACTACCCACTCGTTCGGGCTTTGCGGCTTCCCGAGGAGTGGCGTCGGGTCTCTGCAGGGCAAGGGGACCACTCAGGGCCACGGCACTAGGCCGCACAGCAGAGAGCGCGAGAGGGGTTTGCGTGGGAGAAGTGGCCAGGGGCTCGGGACCTGGAGAAGGCAGCTGGCCAGGGGCTCTGTGAGCTGGCAGAACAGTTACAGGAGTGGTTTATATTTGGCGGGTGTCGTGGTTTAACCTCAGTCAGTCGGCAACTGAGCCCCACACAGCCGCTCGCTCAGTCCCCCCCCCCGGCCCCCGGTGGGATGGGGGAGAGAACTGGAAGAGTAAAAGTGAGAAAAACTCATGGGTTGAGATAAAAACAGTTTAATAATTGAAATAAAATAATAACAACAACAATAATAATAATACACAAAGCAAGTGATGCACAGTACAATTGCTCCCCACCCGCCGACCGATGCCCAGCCAGTCCCCGAGCAGCGGCCCCCCCCGGCCAGCTTCCCCCCGTTTCTTTACTGAGCATGACGTCCCATGGTATGGAATGTCCCTTTGGCCAGTTTGGCTGTGCCCCCTCCCAGCTTCTTGTGCCCCTCCAGCCTGCTCAGTCGGTAGAACATGGGAAGCTGAAAAGTCCTTGACTAGTGTAAGCACTGCTCAGCAACAACTCAAACATCGGTGCGTTATCAACATTGTTCTCATCCCAAATCCAAAACACAGCACTGTACCAGCTACTAGGAAGGAAATTAACTCTGTCCCAGCTGAAACCAGGACAGCGGGGAATAAGCAATTTGCTTTGCTAATTGGGTAGGAGCCATCACAGGGATGTGACACCTTTGCTTGGTGGGCTGGGTTGTGTTCTAAGGACCGAAGGTGCTTTGGTATCGGCAAGCAGGAAATCTTGATAAAAATCCCAATGAATGTAGGCTGGTTAGACACCAAGGATTTTAGTAAAATCTTAGTAAAAATTACGGTAGTCCTAAGGGCTTTTGATGCATATTTGAAAGGTCATCGTAACCCTAGTAGTGGTACTAACAGGGTCGGTATGGTGTCTAGGAGTCAGCGCGTGGCCAAGGGACGAGGTGCCACAGCTGCACTGTGGGATGTCAGGAACTGATGAATCGGGCGGCCTGGGGTTTACAGTGATAGAATCCTTCAGAGCTGTCCTCAGGTTGGTACCTTTCCTACAGCTGTTCTGGCAGACCCAGGAGGTTGTGAGTTGAAGGAATAGCAGCTTGATAAGAAAACCTGCTTCTCTAGGAGAGTGTTTTTGCTTGCTAGCAATAACAAATGTTAACCCTACCTGCTGGGCTGAGCTTCTACGATAGTTTTTGTGTGATGGGTCAGTCAAAAGCAGTGAAAATAACTAAATAAATCTTATCTAATCCCCATGGAGTGTAATCATCAGCAGGGAGCTCGGCAGCAGCTAGTTCTCCAAGACATTATGATGAGCTACAAGTGTCGAATATAGGTGCCTGGTCTTTACAGTTCATTCTTGGTCTGAGACTTCAGTTTCCCCCCCTCCCTGGGTCCCTGTGGGGTGTCTCAGGGATACGATGGCAGGCTGGAGCCCTCTCACTACAGGCTGCCCGTGCCCAAGACAAGCCAGCGTTGCTGGCAGCGTGTCTGGCTGATCTCTTCCGTCCTCTCGTTGACAGGGTCAAGCAGATGATTCCTCCTCGTCCTCCGCTGCCTCCCCGGACTGCAGGAGCCAAGAAGGTACGTGCAAGAGCCTGTGGCCTCGCCACCGCTCTGCCACCTCGTCCTGCCCTCATCCCTCTCACACCGGAGAATCTTCATTCTCAATCTCAGCCCTGCAGCAACATGTAGATGAGGTTCGAAGAGGAAATACACAGAAAAGAAAACTTCTGGATGTGTTGTCTTCACAGTAGTATTGCCTTGGGAAATCACTCCTGGGCTGCGTCACTCACGTTCGCAGCCCGTACGAAGGGGAGAGATCTAGCAAAGGCAGGGAAGGCAGCAGTGTGGGGGTGTGTGGAAGGAAACGGGATGCTGGGGAAAGAGGTTACCAGAACCTTATGTTTACCCCGGGCAGTCCCAACGGTTTCTTGTCTCAGACTAGCCCATGTCCTTCATCAGACCCAGACAAACGTGAACAGAATCAGCCCCGACCACTCTCGGGTCACCCAGAGTTTTTGAGGACTTTTGTGCGTGTGACATCCTCAGAAAATGGTCTGAGAGCCCTGGCTCGTCTTCTGCGGGTACAGAGCAGCCGTCGAAGGAGAACGTCCTTGGATGGCCCCTGGCCGATGGTAAATTCAAAGCAACAGTGGGGGAAGAAGCAGCACTTTGATCACCGACCCCAGTGCTGCTGCAGAGTTGATTTGTCCTGGACTGTCTGGAGCGCACGGAGTGATACATTTTGATTATGGCAGCGCATGGAAGCTTCTGCCACCGAGATTATGGAGATTACAGACTCTGCTGAAGAGGGCTGGCCCATGGGTTTAAAATGCTCCCAGCAAATGAGATATATTTTACTTGCAGCCAGTTATACTGCTATAGAAGAGACGACGGTGACTAAAATACTGGGTTCTGATTGAAAAATATAGCAGGATCAATACCTAATTATGAAGAAGCCCTTTTGTATTTACATGTAGATATTTTCACAGCCCTCAGGCACGGACAGGAAAGGGTGAGTGACAGACTAATTGAGGCTTGAGTCAGGTGGAGTTTATGGGAGACGTGGGCTCTGGTAAATAAAATACATTTCAAGGTTGATGGCATAAGTGACTTGTGAAGTTTGATTATTTATTTGTTCCCTAGGCCGTGGAAGATTATCACAACCGTGTCACGAGCATTGCCGTTGCCATCCTAAGTGAATACCATGAGCTCTTTGGGAAGCAGCTGCCTGACCGGGGAGCGATAGACCACCAAACCCTGGAGGAACAGAAGCGTCAGCTCAACTTCGAGCTCAATAGCTCTGGGAAATACTTTGCTTTTAAGGAACAGCTGAAGGTAAAGAGTCCATTGTGCTTTTCGCTTCCCTACTTGTTTCGTCCTGACAGTTTCTCAGTGAGGAACTGCTGCTCCGTGGTGGTAACTTAGGGTGATGTGTTGCTCCAGAATCCCTTCCTGCCACTCTGGGCCGTCGCGGTGGCCATGGGGAGGGACGGGTTTCTCCTCTAACGGAGCAGGCACCAAGCTGCTTTGGTCACGCACCAGGAGAACCATTCCTGTTAAAGAGGGGAGACTCCAAAGCTGATCACATCTATTCGCCCCATGCTCATAGTCCGAGGAAGGCAAAGCTGACTGCTCTTGCACACTCGCAGTCGGCACTGGCAGAAAGAGGGGTTCCCCTCTCTCAGCTGGTCAGCCTCGGCCACGCTCTGCCCGGAGATCCCCCCTCTGTGCTGAGGGGACCAGCCTTCCCACATGTTGTCCCTAAAGGGGCACCGGTGTGTCAGGGAGAGCCAGGGCTGGGAGGTGGGAAAGGAATTCACCCCCGCTTGCTTGTCTTCCTTTTATCGGTGCTGGGCTGGATTTCTTCCTCAGAACTAAGTTGGAGCTTCAGGCAAAATCAGTGTGTTCTGGCTCCGTATTATTACGCTTGTGGAGCTGGTGGGGGGGGCAGGGGGGGACCTGCCTCATCCAACAGTCGCATGTCTCCACAGTACGCTGTAGTGAAGATTGTGAGGGAGAAATACCTGAAGACCACGGCGTTTGAGACCCAGGAGCAGTTCCAGGCATTTCTCAGTGAGCTCTACGTGTACCTCGTGGACCAGATGCATGTTGCCCTGAACCAGGTAGGGAGAAATCCTGACATGTGTCCGGTCAGCTGGGATGGGTGACTTGGGACACGGCTTCACTGTGGATCCAGGGCTTGACACCGCGTCTAGTGAAGGCTGGGGGGGGACTTTTGCCTTCAAGACAGAAGCAGGCTCGTGCTTTCATTTGCTGCAGTTATCAAATGCGGGCCCTGAGCCACAGTCGGAGGCAAGATCTGGTGCATCTGTATCCCACTGCTACGAAATCCTGATGGTGGGATACGTGCGAGATGCCAGTAGTAAAAGCTGCCGTAGTTGGCTCGTGACGAGCGTGGCCAGGTCTGCGCCATCTGCCACTCGCCCGGGCAGAGCACAGACCTTCCAGCATGAGCTGGGGTCACCAGTAAGTGACACCACAGGAAGTTTGAAATGGTCTTGGTCTAGGGGATGCTTTTACTTGTCACAACTGCAAATAATGGATATTGCCCCGTCCCTGTGTGGCAGAGGTACCTGTGAATGACAGGAGTGTGGCCCACCGCAAACAGGAGCCGGGACAGCTTGCCTTTCCAACCCGCCCAGCCCCAGCCATACCAGGCTGTACTCGGCGCAGTGCCGGGCTGGGGACTGCTGCTGTGCTGGGATCACATGAACCGTTCTTACCCTCCTGGGGCTGACACTCTGTCTCGCTCCTTACCAGCTACTGTCCGAGGAAGCTGCTTCCCCTGCCGCTCTGTCCCGCACGACCGAGGAGCAGCTCTGGCTCTTTGCTCGCGAAGCTGAAGTCAACAAGGACTACAAGCTGGCGTCTCTCTACCACCAGCAGGTAAAGGAGCCTCTGTTCTTTCCGGCCCGTCTCCCGTGAGTCTGGGCTGGCAGCCAGCACGCCATCGCGACGGCGCGGGGCCCC
>NW_008824382.1:54764-55306 GCF_000699105.1 Pygoscelis adeliae | reverse complement strand
AGGTGAACGTGACCAGGATACTCAGGCTGAATGCGTGAGGGATTTTTCTAGGGAGATGCTGCTCTCTGGAGGATGTGAGACAGAGGCTGGCCAGGTCACTGAGGGCTTCAGCCTTGAGGCCAGGGGAAATGGAATGAGCTGGTCCAAAAGGCATGCTGGGTCAGCACTGGGGACACTGGGCCCTCTAACAGGAGGTGGTCAGCTGGGGCTGGAGGACACGTGTTAGGTGAAGGAGGCTTCGAGGAAGCCCAGCATATCCCAGTTAAGGGAAACCCTAGCACGTGATAGACAAGGGTTTGATTGTTGCTAAACTGGGCTGGGCTGGCCAAAGGAAAGCCGTGGTCATTCCAGAGTTGTCTCCCCAGTCCATTGTGTGTGCTGAGTGTGATTGCAGCAGTCCTCACTGCAGCAGTGATCTCTTGTGTCTAGAGGGTAGCTCAGGACCAGCGCAACATCCAGTACTGGCTGGACTACGGGGCGTTCTGCCTCCTTCTTGAGGAAACAATCAAAGCCCAGGAGTGCTTCCAGCAGGCTTTCTCTGG
>NW_008824382.1:51247-54746 GCF_000699105.1 Pygoscelis adeliae | reverse complement strand
GGGGGGGGGGGGGGGGGGGGGGGGGGGTGTCCCCGACACCGCTGCCTGGAGCCTGCAAGGCTAACGTGTCCGATCCTGTCCCCAGCTTGCTGCTCTGTGGGGTTGTGGCTGTCGTGCTGCAGCACTACGAAGAGGCAGAGATTTTCTTTGAGGATGCCTGCTGCTTGGAGCCATCCAGCATTATAGCCTGGACGCTTTCAGGTACAAAAGCAAGCCAGCCTATGTGCTCAAGGCGTTCCTGTAGAGACAAGCATTGCTTCTGCCCCTGCTCCTCTTCTCCCTGCTCTAATCCGAGGGCTAAGGGAAGGATTTTCCTAAGGGTCGGATGTCTGCTTACGCTGCTCTTTCTGTCTCCCATAGGTTTGTTTTATGAGCTGCAGGATAATAACATTCAGGCGGAAATGGCCTTCCGTGAGGCTAAGAAGCTACTGCAAGCACAGCTCGCCACGGAGAGGAGCATCCCTGAGGCTGCTGAGGGAGAAGGAGGGGAAAAGCACGTTTCTGCTGCGTGTGTGAGGTCTCCCAGCCCAGGCCCAGAAGAGCGCTTGCCAGGTAATGCCGAGCAAAACCAGGAGGTGCCTTAGCACCAGCAAGGAGGAGGGGGCTCGGAGCAGCGTGGGAGGTGGTGAACAGTGGAAGGAGAAGAGAAATCTCTAAGTATTTCTAAGAGGAGAAATACAAAGTGTAAAGGAAGAAGATGTGGACTGTGAGCTAGAATAGGCTGACCACGAACTACGCCAGCGAGAGACAACGGCAGCAAGCGTGCTGCTTTAAATGATGAAGCTTTCTGAAAGCAGCACAGCCGATGCCTCGTCTTACCTGCGGCCTAGCAGAGGGACCAGTCTTGGCATTTATTTTTCTGCCCCAGCCCAGTGCTGCTGGTATACCGATGTGTGGGCAGCGGCCAGGGCGGCTGGAGGAAGCGAGCGTACTTTTTGAGGCTTTGGGAGGGCAGAGCTGCCCCTGTGACAGTCATACACGAGGGTCATCCAGGTTTAGCTTTCACGAAAGCTGTGGCTGTGACTTCCCAACACAGCTTGGAAAGCACTGCCTCGCCAATTCGAAGAGCAAAACAGCTGCTCGGTGGTGATCCTGAACCAAAGGCTTCCATTGGAGCCTCACTGCGTCCAGCCTCACCCTGAGCCAAGACTTTCTGTCCCGAGTCCTAAATATTTGGCCAGGCTGCGGGAAATGTCGGCTGGCTTTGTTTTTAATGTTATCACCACTTCATGCAGCGTGCCTCAGGCAGGCAGGCCTCGTGTCGTATGCCCTTTTTTGCCCCTTCTGATTATGAGGGAAGGGATATTGCCTCATTTATACCCGTTTCTAGCTTCACACGGTTATCTTGTACTCAAAACCCCAGACCCAGGTGTTGCCTCCTGCAAAGAAATTTCTTCCCAGTTCTGAAAACCTTTTGTATTTTCTCTCTTCCCCATTCCTGCGGAATCACGCTCCAAACCAGGCAGTTTATGGCAAACTCTTTGCACCTAATGGTTGTTGGGGGTTTCATTCCAGAGAGGGTTCCAGGTGGCTCAGCTGACAAACTGCCGGAGGCGGTGGAGCCTGCCCTGGCCTGTGCGGCACCCGGGGAAGAGGCCACTGCACTGGAGGCAGCCCTGAAAGGTGAGGGGATGGGGGCCTGGCCTGTAAGGGAGAGCCCAGTGCTGGGAGATGGCCTCGTGTGATCAGTGGGGAGAGGAACGATTTGGGAGCACTGAGCCGCGGCCATCCCGATGCCAAGGCGGGACATCAAGGCTTGTTCTCTCTCCCTAGGCGGGGAATCTCCAGGCAAAGGAGGTTCATCCCGATTTTCAGAGCAGCACATCTCAGGATGGACAGCCAGCGGGTGAAGGCAGCTCTCTCCCGACATGTCACTGCACCCAGCTGCCTTCATCGGCTGCTCGGATGTCTCCCTCCTGAGATGCCAGCTCTTAAACTGTCCCTACGGATCTCCTCTGGCCGTGTGTTGCATGATCTGCCTCCTCTACAGCTGCGCTCTCCAATGGGTGGCAAAGAGATGGCAGTACTGGGTGCTTCAGGCCCTGCTGGGTTGGTTTGGGGAGGCAGGGGCCTCACTGACAAGCTTCAATCATAAACTCCTACCTTCTCTTCCTCTGAGTTTGGACTGGAAAGTTGGTGGGTCAAGAGCATCGGTTCTTTTCACATCTTTTACAAAAACTTAAGCCCTTCAGAAAGAAACGCTGAGTTAATCTCTGCTTCAGCCTCCTCTGCCACCTCCCGGGCTTTACACCATGTTGCTGGGCTTCCTCTGTCCCCGCCAGGGTCTCAGCCCCTGCTCTTGCTTCAGAAATAAAAAGCCCACTTTGGGACTGATGGAGACACGTTTTCTTGCAGCACCATCCCCTGTTTCAGGACTTAGCCAACCTCCCCGCACAATCTTCATGAAGGCAGTGGAATTCCTGATGAAAGTCAATGCCATCCAGGTCAGCTCAACGTGGGGTGGAGGAGTGAGAAGGGAGGTTTGGTCTCCTTCCCTGGGTTATTACCAAAGAGCTGGTGGCAAGCTCCAGCCCTTCTTGGGCTCAGAGAACAAGCTGTGGCTACCCCAGATGCCGAGCGCAAGAGGGAACAAAACCACCGCTGCCCAGAAATGCAAAACTGTGGCCAGGCAGAGTGTTCGGACCAAAATGCTGGTTGGGGACACAGTCATCTCAGGCAGGCGAGGTTCTCGGGGTGCCTCAGCTCAGCGCCGCTCGCTGCGGAGGGAACAGCCAAGTCAGAAATGGTGCAGACGTGCTCTTCTCTGTACGTTCGGAGATGAGATGCATTATTGTGATGCCTCCGAGGCGCCAGTACTCCTTTCTTGTTTCAGACGCTTGTGTATGTCAGAGTAATTTTTGTGTCACCTGTGGAATGTCCCTGTCCCAGAGAGTCATCTCTCTGGGATCTCTCTGACTGCCACGTTATGCTGCCTGCCTTAATTTTACATGGCAGAAAGAGTTGCTAAAAGCAAAACAGAGCTAGAAGTAATGGAGGTAAATATTCAAAGGGGGGGGGGGGTTTCTGTTCATGGAAGTCGAATAGGCGCGAGTCAGTCCTCCTGCCCTGTGCTTCGGGGGGTGCCCGTGGTTTGCCTGCTCTCCTAACCGCGCCGGTGTGCCGTTCCTCCACAGTTTGTTCACATGGCGCTTGCCCACGAGCTGCTGAGCCTTCAGGGAGGTCCCTCCTGTGCATACTACCTGGCGCTGGCCCAGACTTACTTGCTGAAGGAAGATTTCTCCAAATGCGAAGAATGTCTCTGCGAGGCCGTTAGGATCGACTACATGGTAATTCTCCGCGTGTTCCTGGGGCGCAGCACGGTGCCCCGAAGCAGGACACCGGCCAAACACCGCAGCGGACTCTGCCTGTGTTGTTGCTGCGTGTGAACCTAGAGCCCGTGCTTCCTTTCCACTCGAGCAATTCTTAACGCTAGTCTGCAGCAGCTTCTGCAGGGCAGGACGATCACAGCTGATGAACCGCATCAGGCTGTGGCTGCAGC
>NW_008824382.1:50142-51101 GCF_000699105.1 Pygoscelis adeliae | reverse complement strand
GTTGGCGAGTCAGGCTCTGTTTCATGAGAAACAAGGTTGCCGTTCAGCAGAGAGGGAAGGCGGCTTCGGAGAGTCGGGTTGAATGGAAGGCAGGGAGGGCTGTGAAGCTGACACCTCCGAATGCTGTTTGCATACTCACGATACCTGGGGAGCCTCGCACGGGCCAGGACACCGTGCAAGGAAAGGCTGGAGCGGGCTCCCAGTGCTGGAGTTATGCAGGCAGCCCGCTGGCTTGATCTCTCTGTACGTAAAATCCGTCCTGCTATAATTGAACACCGGCCAGCTCTTCTTTTCTGCTGCTTACGGCGGTCCCTGCCCCTCTCCCAGGTCTCTCTCCCTCCCGTCTCCCAGCCACGTCTCACTCCCCGTTTTGTGTGCACAGAATCCAAATGTCTGGGCTCAGAAAGGGCACCTGTGCTACCTGAAGAGGGACTTTGGCGAGGCAAAGGAGTGCTACGAGCGAACCATCAGTTTTGTGGAGGACGCTGCGGATATGCACTTCGTCTACCTGCGCCTGGGCTCCATCTACCTGGAAGAGGAAGAGGTGAGGAGCCAGCAGGAGTGGTGGGAGGGAATTCGCCACAAAGCAAATAGCAGGAGATCCCAGACCCCAGGTACAAGACTCCACTATCTGTAGCTACAGCCAAGGTCTCGCAACACAGCAAACCCTTCTGGAGCTCAGCTCCTTGGAGCATGGACCTGCCCTGCTCCTTTGTGCCGGCTCCAAGTCCCAGTTGCAACGTCTCAGGCTGCTGCTGAGCCATCTCTCATCATCCTAGCGACGAGGGCGACTTCTGCGTTAGCGTGCCAAGCACAGAGCCACCCCGTCGGCGGCAGCGGGCAGGCTCTCAGCCCCCCCGGCAGCGGTGGGGACGGTGGGTGTCCGAGCCCTACCGGAGATGGGGTATTTGGCAAATTCCTGGGGAGGGGGGGGGGGGGGGGCGGGGGGCCGGGGGGTT
>NW_008824382.1:48475-49777 GCF_000699105.1 Pygoscelis adeliae | reverse complement strand
CCCGCTGCCAGGGCCTGCCAGCACCTCCTTCCCAGGGATGCCATGGCAAGCACGTACTCTGGGCCCGGGCTTTGCTCCGAGTGCCTGCCTGCACACGACCTGCATGTCGCCACGAAGGAACCGAGCAGAATGTCAGCAGAGAGGAATCTCGGTGCTTTCCCTGCCCAAAGGAATCCAGCGCCTCTGAAGGGCTGCCAAGGACACCCAGCCACCGGCAGCGCGGTACCTCCCAGAGGTATACCTCGCGAGGTTCCTCCAAGGGAGTTTGGCTGAGGGATGCAAACAGGGAAGGAACTTGAACTTCTGTTTCCCCCCTGGCCAAACGTACACCTCCTGGGAGGCTGCAGACTCGAGCCAGGGAGGCGAGTGGTGGCCTGGGAGCTGGCTGCAGCCCACCGGCCACCAGCTACCCCTGACCCCCGGGAGCCGCTGCGCAGAATAGGGATCAGGACCCCAGCCATGTTTCCTCGTGGAGCTGGACCGCTCGGTTCCCGGAGGCGGAGGCGTTTGTGCTGCTTTCCTGTCAGCTGGGGGCTGATTTGTAAATACAGCGTGTGCTCCCGCGGGGGTCGGGAGCCAGCGGAGAGAGGCTTGCCCTCCAGACCGGAGAGCCGGCCGCTGGCACCGAGGGTAACTGGTTGTCTCTGCCCTAAATCCTTTCCCCGCATCCCTATCAGGGAAACCCTGCTAGACGCTTTCGTTGCACCGATTTCTTCGGCTGTTAGAGCAGACGCCCGTCGGTCCTGAAGCCCTTTCTGCCTGCTGTTTGCCTTTTGTTCACACCTCTCCTTCTCTCCCTCAAGCTGGAAGAGATGGCGGAAGCAGAGGATGCTCTCTCTGAAGCCAATGCCCTAAATAACACCAACGCTGAAGTGTGGGGATATCTCGCCCTCATCTGCCTGCAGGTGAGCGCCCGGCCGGCCAGCTACCCCGCCGCTCCTGGCAGGGCTGGGGGGGGGGGGCATTTATCGGGGTTTATCGGCATCTCTTCACGAGCCTGAAGAACTTCTTGTAGATCTCGGTGGTAAAAACAGTTTGGGGACTGTGCTCGGATGGCGAAAGCAGCACCCCGCCTCACTGCTCGTCATCGCCTGATGCACGTATTCCCCTGCGGCGCGTCCTTCGTGCTGAGCTTCCTGACAGCGTGTTGTTTCACCCAGAACCCGCCCGTTGCCTGCGGGACGATCTCCTCACTAGCTGCTCCCGTCTCGTTTCTCCAGGGAGGACGGCAGCTGGAGGCAGAGCAGTGCTACAAATACGCCGTCAAGGTTCGTGTCCCCGCGCTGCGGCGGGGTCGGCGGG
>NW_008824382.1:45120-45435 GCF_000699105.1 Pygoscelis adeliae | reverse complement strand
CAGCGGGGCTGCTCGTCCGTCCTTCCCCACCCCTGCGCTTGCAGTAGCGAGCTACGAGGCGCGTTTTTCCCCTCTCCCATCTCGGCACAGACAAGCCGAGCCTGGTGGGGGTTCTTGCAGGGTAAATACTTCTTACTTAACCGCGTTAATCACGCGTCCCCCGTTCTGCCAGCTCCGCGCGCCGAGGTCTGTAGGACCTTTTCCCCTCTTCCCTTTCGCCACCTGCCGTTCTCCTCCCCAGGTCTCGTGGGAGCAGCCCCCGCTGACGTGCGCTGGACCTGCCTGGTGCTTGACCTCCACTCCATCCTCTCCCTC
>NW_008824382.1:43882-45067 GCF_000699105.1 Pygoscelis adeliae | reverse complement strand
AAAACCTCTGCACGAGCGACTTGGTGTTCGACCCGGGTGAGGAGCCGAGACCGCGGGGTGGCCGCCGGTTTCCCTTGTGACTTAAACCCAGCCTGGATGGAACCCGTGGGGGATTAAAGCCGCTCTTGCCGGCGTGACGCCAGCAGGGCCGTTAGCCCCGGCGGAGCGCCAGCCTGGGTTACTCTAGCAGCGGGATAGGAAGCAGAGAGGGCCAAATAACGCGGTGCGATGTTAAGTTTCATGTGCGCTGGCGAATACAATCTCCCCACCTCCGGAGGGAAGCGTCCTCTCATTTTCCAGCTGCAAAAGTGAATGATAAGAGCAAAGTTAAATATCTTACCAAGGTTAGAATTTTTTTCGGGGGAAAAAAATTAAAGGAGTTACCAAGCCTCCCTTCTCCAAGGCCCGTGCTTTGATCTGCTGGAAGAGCCTGCGGTTTTTTTGTCTCGGAAATCTTCCAACCTACTTTTTTTATCCACCTGCTCAGCGTGGCAGAGAGACTTTGGTCAAAACCTTCGTTTCTGCCTTTCTTTTTTCGTGCTGGAAATCTGCCCGAACCGCCCGGCCTGCTGGAAAGCATCAGCGAGGAGGAAGTTATAGATGCTGCTGTCGGATTCCTGAAACTTGTTATGTCTTGAAGACTTTTCGTGAAGCTACAAACGCGTGAAGGGAAGAAGATAAGAAAACGAGAACGGAGCCTTAACACAGATCACGTGAAACTGCTGAATCACTGCACAGAAAACTAAGTGAATCTTGGGCCTGGGGGATTTATAACTCGATACCAAGGGTTTATGCCCTGGGGTCTTTTGCGGAGATTGAGAGTTTCGGGAATGTTCCTGTGCAAAGGTGTGTTAGTTCGTTACAGGCCTCGGGGTTGTAATCTTTGTTTTTCAGGTTGTTCTCAAAGAGGGAAGCGGTTTGTGCCCGTGTCCCACGGGGCGCACGAGATTTCAGTCGGCTCCACGGGCCTCAGAGCTCACTCTCTGTCTCTGTATCTCTGCGCTGCCAGGTGTGACCTTCTCCGAGGCCCAGCAAGCCGACCTGGCCTGCCGCGGGGTCGCTCCCATGCCGCGGGAGATGGCTTTCCCTGTGCCGAAGGGGGAGAAGTGGCACGACCTCTACGACTACATCAGGTATGGCCGCTCCCGGCTGCGCTCGGACCCCCCGTGGGTCTGAGACCCCCCC
>NW_008824382.1:28477-43854 GCF_000699105.1 Pygoscelis adeliae | reverse complement strand
GCAGGACGGGGAACGCCGCTTAAGGAATGGCAGATCTGGACAAACCGGGGGCTCGAGTGGAGACATTTTGGTCACCCCAGGTCCAGCATTTAGGTGTCGTTAACACACCTACCCTGGCCTAAGCTTAACTGCTGATCGGTGATGTTCTGGGGCAGGAAAAAGGCTGTTAGAGCACTCCCGTGCCTGGCGTTAACGCCAGTCCTCTCTCTCAACCGCCTCTTGCTGGGATTGCTCCCGTGGCTAACTTAGCGTAATGCAAGCCTTTCTTCTCTCCGTGCTGTTCCTGGGGAGCGCCTCAGCCCCTTGCTAAGTTAAAGGATAGTCTGACAGGCGCCCCTGAGCTGTGATCGGCCGTAACGCCTCGCCGGGGGGCAGACGTAAGCGTACCTTCCTCGGCTTCGGTGCTGGGCTCCCATCGGCGGTGAGGTTTTTGCCAGAGAACTCTTGTCGGTCCTAAGTTGCAGCTCATCGCAGTCATCGGCTTAGCGGCGTTGCCTGAAGCGCGCAGCACCGAGCTAACCCCTGGAAAGTAACGGCGTAGATCAGACCTGGGAGATGCTTTAGTATCCCTGTATTTGGGGGAGGAGGGGGCAAAAGGGGGGATCTTATAGGAGACAGCGAAGAGGCTTTTGTGCCAGGCAGTAAGTTACCACGTGAGATTCCCGGGTGCCTGTGCAGCATCCCGATCACACGGCGCCTTCCTCTGGTTTTGCTCAGGTTCCCATCCGAGGGGTCCAAGCTGCCGTACGACTCCATCCAGAAGAGCTGTCTCGGCCCTGCGGCAGGTGGGAAGGCTGGGGACAGCAGCCGAGGCAGTGCCGCCCCGGGTGGACGCCTCGGGTTTCTGAAAGAGCCCAGCCCGCTCCTCCTGTCACCCAGGTGGCCAAGTCTCGGAGGACCCCGTCCAGCAGCTGCCCCAGCCGGTGACGCTCACCAAAGCAGTCCGCGACCGACTGTCCCTCGTCCATCAGATAACCAGTCCCAAAGCTGTAAGTGCACCGTGGAGGAGGCTGCAGCTTCTTCCTTTCTGCCTCCCGCGGAGTTTCTCCCCGCGTCTTGTCTTTGAGTTCCTTTATTTAGGACGTAGAAGCTGCTTGTCGTCGTTCGCAGCTGCTCCGGGCAGGTCAGGCCCCTGATCTGGGCATGGTCTGTTGACCGCAGCCCCGCAGTTAATGACTGGGTGGTTCAGTCTGGCATAGCACAGAGCAGAGACGAGATAAATGCCAAGTACCTCGTAATCTCCAGACATCTATCCTTCCTGTCTCAGCTGAGGCAGCAGATAGTTGTGTCTTCAAATTATAGCTAGGAAATGAGGACTGGAGACTAAAGAACTTGATTGGGTGCCCTCAGGGAGCAGAGCAGCGTGTGGAGTCCGGATTGCTGGGACTGCGGGCAGCTGCCCTCACCGCTGAGTTCCCCTTCCCTGCTGGCGGTGACGCAGGAGCTGGTGCTCAGACAGGCTTACCAGACAGCGCGGTGATGGGCTTTTGGAGAGGGACTGGGGGAAGCCGTCGTCCTCATGCTGCGGAGAGGGAGAAAAGGAGGAGCGCGACCGCTTTGCTGTTCTGAACTGGGATGCGCCGAGCTGGCTGGCCAGGCGCTTTTAGCCTCCTCTGCTCAGTGGAGAGAGGGCAGCTCTTCCAGACACCGTTCAGGGCTGGGTCTCTGCTGGGGCTCTGGTTTGTTGTCTGCAGGAGGTGAGACAACACTGGGAGCGTAGGGAGAGTGGCTGGTTCACGTACCTGGCATTAACCCACGTACCGACAGGGATGCTCTCCCTCCATGTTGCTCCGTCCTTGTTTGTGTCGCTGTGAAGAGTCACTCGGGAGAGATGTGGGTGTCTCCCTGTCTCTGCCTTTGCGGTGGGTGGAAGGCGCTAGGAGGAGGGCTGATCTCTGTCTGAGGCTTTGCTCTTTCTCAGATGCCGCGTCGGTGTCCTGTAATTACGAAAAGCATCCCTGAGGTTCACCTGACAACCCCAGGGCCTCCAAGAGCCGTGCCTGCTGCGGACCAGGAGCTAGAGAAGAACCAGAGACCGCACAGTGCGGGGGACGCTGGGCAGTCGCCGTCAGTCAGCGATGGTGGCATCCACGTGTACGCTCACCAGAGGAGCGAACGAACCACCCGCGCCACCCGCAGCGGCTCAGAGGAGGTGGGTGAAGTGCTGAGGAGTCGCAGCAGCCCAAAGGTGGCTTTGGGACGCTTATGGCTGACGTTTGTGAGCCCGGCAGAAGCAGCAGAGGGAACGCAAGCTCCAGGCTGGAGTTTCGGTTAATCCTATGGAGTCCTTTTGCTGGCGTTAGTTTTTCTGACTAGCGGTTCTCCTTTCCACTAGAATCATGCTTGCCTTGAAAGGGGGACCCTGTGTTCGAACGCACTGACCTTAAGCCAATAATGTATGTTTACTAATTTGCCCAGAGCGTGCACAGGAAGGGCCCTGGCCCAGGCGTGCCGTCCGGCAGGAGAGCCTCTGCCTGCAGGGTAAGAGGACGAGCCCTTCCCGCAGCAGCAGCCACCGGCTCTCTGGGCATCGCCAGGGCGCTGGGAAGGGCTGGCCGTAACCCCCCCAGCGTGGGTGGGAGAGCTGCTTAACGCCGGCGAAATCCCAGCTCCTCCTTCCTCCCAGATTTGATTTCTGCCAAGTTAAATACTTTAAAGCCATCTCCTCTAACAGGAGAGGACCCAAAGCTGCCTCTGTGCTTTAGGGAGAAAGGAGCAATGGGGACGGAGGGGCCCCGGGGGCGGAGGACCCCAGTCTGGCTCTAAGTGTGACAGTGCTGTTGTGGGTTGTTTTTTTTTTTCCAGAGGCTCTTACCAGATCCCATCCTGAAGCTGAGAATGATTATTGGCTTCGGAGGCTGCAGCACCAAGCGGGTCAGTAGCTCGGACGGTTTGGGGAGTTCACGTGTAATCACAGATTTGATTTTTTTTGGAGGAATGAAAGGCAGCTGAGTGCCACCCTTCCTGCATTTTTTTGATGGGGAAAATGTCCCCAAAGCAGATGGGCACGAGGTTATGCTTGTGCTTGGGTCTTCTGCTGTTACGATGGTGAATTAGAAATTATGGGGGCCTCTTAGATCTCGTGGCTTCTGCATTTTAACACGTTAAAATTAGAGCTGCTTTGTGGGAGCCTGGAAAGGAAGGGCTGTGTTTGGGATTGTTTCCATGGGGCACTGTGCCTTGCAGGAGCCTGGCTTGCGGTCTGCGTTAGGGTAAAGAAAGGGTCGTTTTGGTTCAGCCAGTTCAAGGCTCTGCCAACGACGTGATTTTTTCCTTGTATCTGCTGTTCATGTAGTAGAGATGATTGGTACGGTAAATCCACTGAATTAAGTAGGATGTCGGCTGGGCCCTTAGTTTTCCTTCGCGAGTTAGAAGAGTCCTTGTACGGAAGAGCATCCTCTCACCTGCACACGCGCAGCAGATCTCCTGTCGGAGAAATCTCTGTGGGTCCAGCCTCGGACCTGGGGCACCTCCGGAGGATCTGCAGCCCTCTCATTCCTGCCTCGGTCCTGCAGGCGCTGTGGACTCGGAACAACGCTGCGGTGGTCTACCCCTGCCACGCTGTTATTCTGACCCTGCAGGTCCAGACCGGAGAGCAGAGGTTCTTCATTGGACACACGGATAAGGTGAGCGTAACTCTCTTTACACAGCCGTACAGCAACGCTGTCCTTGTACCCCAGGTGTAGCCCCGGTCCCAGCTCTCCTCGAAAGCCTCTAACCTGGTGCTTCCCGCAGGTGTCGGCGCTGGCCTTCAACGGGAACAGCACCTTGCTGGCTTCCGCGCAGGCCGGTCCCCCGAGCGTGGTGCGCCTCTGGGACTTCCCGACGGGCAGCTGCCTCTCGGTGTTTAAAACCCACGTCCGCTCCCTCTTGTCCCTGAGGTGGGTTTCAGCCTGGGCGCAGGGATGCGTTCAGGTGGGCCAAGCGTTGCAGCACGGCGGCTTTTCTGTGCTGTTCCTGCGTGATAAACCAGGGGTGAATTACAGTTCTCCTTCAGCTGCCTGTGTTTATCACCGAGACCTGCTGGCAGCTGGCCCGGAACAGCTGATAACGCTGCCAGCTCCCTCCTGAGCTTATCCCGCAGGTCTTGCTGTCTCCCCATACCCTGAACTTGTCTCCTTTTATTCCCCACTGGGATGCACTCGGGGTACAAGGAGCTGCATTTCACCAGGCGGCCTCTTCTTGCAGCTTCTCCTACAGCGGAGCCGTGCTGTGTGGCGTCGGAAAGGACGGGCACGGCAAAACGGTGAGGACTGAAACTTGGGTTTGGAGGTTTCCCCGCCCTGCGAACAAGCGACATGAGGTGGCTTTTCTCCCAGATTACGCAGTTATTTCGCAGACAAACCTCTGCTCTGGGCTTTCCTAGACATGTTCTTCACTGTAGTCAGAGGGAGATCTCTTTCTCATTAGCTGCTTAGAAAATCCTTCCCTTCTACCTGATGCTTGCGAGTGTTCGCATGCACGATCCTCCCCTGCAAGCAAATAAATCCTTCCGGAAGCAGCCCGAGAGACCTGCTCGGGTTGAGCTTTGGGGCTGTTTCTGTCCCTGGTGTGGTCCCAGCTAGGAGCCCAGCCGGGGTGATGAAGGCAGCTGTGTGATCCTGCCCACACCCTGCGGGGATCGCCGCAGGCTCACGCGCAGCGTTGCTGCCCGCCTCCGCGGCCGTTCTGGCCCACCGGGCTGAGGGCGACACGTGTTTGTGTGATATTTCGAGCTGGAAGGCTTGCAAGCGCGTGGTGGAGGAATGGCACTTGAAATGGGAGGTTCAGCACTGACTAGAGCCCCAAAAAACCTTTTTTAATAGCATTTAGGGCAAGATGCGAGGTTTAATCTTTCAGTTCTGAGCATCACAGGCATTGCTGCTGGAAGGGATGCTGGGCACTGAAGCTGCCACCCACCGATGTAGCTAGGGAATGACGCAGATCCCACGTGTAGCAGTCAAAAATAAAATTGTTTCACGGGACTGGGGGTTTTGCTTTTATCAGTGGAACTGTTTTCATCCGCTGATCCCTTATTGACAACCACCAGCAATTAGCTGTGCCATCGCTAACTGCATACTGCCTGCAGGAAAAAAACAAACAGCGCTTTGTTTGGTTTGTTTTTTTTTTTTTCCTGGCACACAGCAGCGGTCCGTGATCCGGGTGGGAGCTGGCGAGCTGAAACCGGGGAGGGGGGATCAATAGGGCGAAAGCAGGATGGGAGAACGGGGAGTGCTGGGGGCCTGGCCAGGAGCACCTCTCCCAGCGTGATGCCTCAGCCCAGCCCAGCCTCCGAGGTGATGCCGGGTCTGTTTTTAACACTGTTCTGAAATGCAGAGCGTCGAATCACCTGCATTTCTTCGCCCATCTCCTCCTTTCCTTTGGGGAAAGGGTTGGGCTCTCTTGCCCCTCGTGATGGGCACCGCGAGCATGCAAACCTGCATCGGAGCAAAGTGCTGCGAGAGCCAGCGCAGCCGGACACGTGCTACCTTCAGCTCTCGCGGACCGGCTCAGCCCTGGTACCGCTCTCGCATCTCAGCAGGCAGAGTTCCCACTCCTCTGCGGATTTTCTTTCCAAGTCTGAGCCCTGTTGCCAGGCAGCCCTGGGATTTAGAACCTATAATTATGGATGCCAGACCAGTACATTGCCATGAAGCTTTGCAAAGCTGTTGGACTGTCCTAAACCCTCTGTGCGAGAGAATTTTTTTTTTTTTTTCCCCTGCTTCAATTCTGTTATCGATCCTTTGTGCCCAGCCCCGGAGCAGGCTCCCGCACGTGCAGCGGGTCAGCTGCTGTGACGAAAAGCTCTTTTGCTGCCCAGCTTTCCACGTTTGGGCAGCTCTGCCAGCGTGTCTTCTTGCTTCAGGTGGTGGTGGTGTGGAATGCTGCTCAGGTGACCCGTGGCGGAGAGGTGGCCGTGCTGGCCAAAGCGCACACAGATGTGGACATCCAGGCCTTGAAGATTGCTTTTTTTGATGACACCAGGTAGCGTGCAAAAAAAAAAAAGAAAAAAGAAAAAAAAAATCAAAAGCGTTGGTTGTGGCACAGCTGCGGGGGGAAACCGTGGTGCTGCAGCCGTCCGGCTGCCATTCCTGTTCTCGGTGCTCACTGTCAGCCGGTGGCCCCTGGGGCGCTGACCTTTCACCGGGGGCTTGGAGAGTCCTGCCCTGGTCCTCACGCGGTCTTTCCCGGGACAGGATGGTGTCGTGCGGCCGGGACAACGTCAGGCTGTGGCGAGTGCGGAGCGGAGCGCTGCGCTCGTGTCCCGTCAACCTGGGCGAGTACCATTCCCTGGAGTTCACCGACCTGGCCTTCGAGGAGGGGCACGCGGCCGAGCGGGAGCCGGAGGACCGCACGCTGTAAGGGGCTGCTGGGTTCCACCGGCACCCGTCCTCGGGGCAGCCTGCCGGGAGGGAGCTCGACGGCTCTCGGCTGTCTTTAGCATCCTCCTTCCCCTTCCTCTGCGTGAGCACGGCATTTTGCTTGGGTTTTCCCTGCACAATACAGGTGTCTCCTGGAGCTGGGAGAGCCTCTCCCCTCCTCGGCACACTTTGCTTCCCAAAAGAGATTTGACTGCTTGCAGAATAGCTCAAGAAATGGGTCTTTCCTCTTGCCATACTGATGTTTTGCCATATTTAGTGAATCTCTTCCCCCACCTGAGGCTTGCGGTTGGCTTTCTGTTGGCAGCGGGAGGGGTGTGGTACATATCCTCTTGCATATAGCCAGATACACGCTTTTTTTTTGTTATTGTTTTATTTTATTCATCAAAGCCAGACCTTTGTTGCTACCGCTTACTGCTCCATAGAGGCAGAGCTGTCGGCTCAGCTGGCCCTGCCTTCCCCCGGGCTGTGTCCTGCGGCAGAGAGAGGTTTCTTTCTGAGGTCTATGCCGAGCTTTTAGCTCTTTTGCTAATTAATGTTTCAAAGGGACAAGAAATAAAATAGGAAGCTCTGAGTTGGTTGTAGATTCGTAGGGTAGCGTAGCGCATGGAAGGGTGCCCTTGGACACCTCGTTGACCTGTTAGGTTACTGTGAACCAGAACTGCTTTCCATCGGGCAAACAGTTGAACGGGTAAACCAAGCTGGGTTTTTACTAACCCACGCTGGCGCAGCTCCTCTTGACCCTGGGGTGCCAGAGCAGGGGTCTCTCTCCTTTACAGCTTTGTCTGCAGCAAGAGCGGCCACGTCTTGGAGGTGGACTACAAGAACGTCTGCATGAGGAGCGCGCGGCGGCTCCTGCCCGCACAGCCCCGGGGCTGCCAGCGGCAGGACAAGGCAGGCGGCGGCGCAGGTAGGAGTATCTGCAGGCAGGGAGGAGGGGACCAGCCAGGGAGCACCTCAACCACCATCGGGGTCAGAAACGAATTCAAACAAATCTCTGGTAAAATAAACCAGCTATTTACCTACTGCTAAGGATTATTTTGGGTTGATTAGATCATTGCTAGCTATTTGCCTCTTAAGTACTGCAAATAATCTCCCTTAGTACAGCAAAGTATCACTTTAAGAAAGAATTTTAGCGTTTTAAATGCTGATTGCACTTTCAGCGAAACACTACTTTTAGAAACATGAAACAAGGTCTTAATTTGCTGATGGGAATCTTAATGTAGAGATGGAAAAAGAGCTAAGCCGACCAACAAAAAAGATGAATTTGGGGAATTTTTCATTATTCAGCCTGTGCAGAGTGTTTGGGAAATCTTTGTTGCTGTATACTAAGTAGTACAGCTTTCAGCTCTTCCATTAATTTTAACAGCGGGAAGAATTCACTTTCAAGTGCGATTGCTCTGATATCTTAAAACTTAGCGTATGGTTTGCTTTGGCAAATTGAGCTAATTAACCTAGAGCATGCCCCCTTGAGAGGTAGGTAACTCTGGTTCTCACTTCACGGGCAAGAAGACGCCCAAGAGGAGATGAAACGATGTCCTTGGGTGTCCTCCTGGTAGCAGCGCTGGCTCGTGCCAGTGCTTTGACCAAAGGACTTTATACCTGAATCAAAAAATCCCAGTTCCTGTAGATCTGTATTCTCTCTCCCTTCTCGCTACGCTGCAGAGAGGATTTGAGACACGGAAATGAAAGGGGTTTGTATCTCAGGCAGTTAATCTAGGACATCCCTTGCCATAAGATCCTGTTCGAGGCAAAAGTATGGCAGGGTTTAACAAGTGGTAAGAATTTTCTGTGCCTGGCAAGACTTGCACGACGGTAAAGAGGAGCGCTGGAAAGGGAAGGGGACCGAACATGTTTTGAGTCCCAAGAAGAGGCTGAGGCTCCTCAGCCTATACTGTCCATCACCGTGGGACTGCTGGCTGCTTCTTCTGAGGCTTCAGCCGCTGGTGCGGGTGGACCATCGGACTCAGCTCTTGGATGGGGCAACCCTCAGTTTGAGTTTTCTTGTTTCAAGTGTACAAGGTCGTGTTGTTTTTTGGGTTTTCAGGCCCTGGGATCGCTATAAACAGTATTAGCATCTCCTCCACCTTCTGTGCCACGGGTTCAGAAGATGGCTACCTGCGGCTGTGGCCACTGGACTTCTCAGCCGTTGTCTTAGAGGCGGGTGATTAGAGCTGGGGCTGCTGCTTCGGAGCTCCACATCTCCATCAGGCTGCTGCTGTGAAGCCAAAGCTCCGCTGCCGTGTCTCCTAAAGCAATTCTCGTGAACGAGGGCATCTTTTATGCCTGCTGTCTCTAGGGGTGGCTGGCTTGGAAGTCTTTTACTTCAACAACAATTATTCATGTTCATTCTTGTAACTCGTAGGAGAAAGGCAGGATCTCCTGGGTGAGAGCAGGCACTCAGTCTTCATTTCTGTGCCCTTGTACCCATGGCTCTTCTGTCCGTGAAAAATTAGGGGAGAAGTTGAGCAGTTCTTCACTCTTTTTGAAACAGCCACCGTTAACAGCAGAGCCCGGGGACTTCTAGAAAGGGCAGAGACTAATTTGTCACTAGACTCAAACCTGCAAGTGTTCAATCCTGAGGTCATGTGGGATGCTCATTCCTGCGTGCATTACTTTCCTAAATGCGAATCTGGTTCTGTGGCTGCGCTCCAGCTGCTGCTGCTCCTTTTCCGGGGGGTTCGCTGACTCCTGCGTCTTTCCCCAGAGCATGAGGCTCCGGTGAGTTCTGTCTGCATCAGCCCGGACAGCCGCAAAGTCTTGTGCACGACCGCTGCTGGCAATCTGGGCTACCTGGATATCCAGTCACGGAACTATAACACCCTCATGCGCTCTCACGAGGACTCCGTTTTGGCGTTCTCGGTGGAGGGGATTTGGAAGCAGATGGCAACAGTGTCTCAGGACAATACCATCCGAGTCTGGGACCTCGTCTCCATGCAGCAGGTAGGTGAGACGAGAGTCAGTAGGTGTCTCGCATTTATTAATAGTCTGCCTAGTCTCTCTTCAGTCTAGTTATCTGTTAACTGTTTGGTTATCAAAGCTCCACAGTTCAAGAGCCCTTAAACGTCCTCCCTGAAGCATGGGGGGGTACCACAGGCAAGAAATCCTTCTGGAGTATGGAGTTCTGAGAGCTTTAGCTTAACGCATAATTTGGCCTTAGCTTCTGAAGGTATTGTTAAACAAAAAATATTTTCTTTTCCTCCATCTCTTGAATATTGCTTTTTAACACAAAACCTAATACCCCAGGGCTTTATTTAAATGCCTAAAGGCCCAGGACTTCACTGGGCCTTAGATCCATCCAGGCAGGATGAGATTTCTGTTGTGGGACACACTCACGGTGGAGGTCTGAGGCTGTTGCGGCGTTAGGTACGGCTGCCAGGTACAGCTGTATCCAGCTTTGTGCCTGCGGTGTGTCTCTTCCCCGCAGCTGTACGACTTCACAGCTGCAGAGGAAACGCCGTGTGCTGTGGCCTTTCACCCTACCCAGCAGATCCTGGCCTGTGGCTTTGACAGCGGGATGGTGCGGACCTTCAGCTTGGCTGCCTCCGATCTGCTGGTGGAGCACAAGTAAGCACTTGCAGCGGGGGCTGCACTGGGGCAGGTACGGGTCTAACTGTGCGTGCCCTGGCAAGAGGCACAGCGATAATCGTGGAGGTGGGAAAAGTGCTTTTCTTGAGCTTGACAACCCTCAGGGTCCCAGCCGAGTGGTTTTCAGGCAGAGATAGTCTGCTGTGCCAAGGCTCTGGGTGGGGTGGTTAAAGTCCAGCGTGCGAAGGCTATGAGGGCTTTCTTTATGACTTCCCAGTGGCCAACAGTAGGAAAAGGCTTGTCCTAGAGAGCAGCTGAACAGGGAGCCCTTGCGAGCCTCGGCACGGGAAGTGGAGGATGCTCCAAAGGGAGAGGGAGCACGTCCCGTCCCGGGACAGCTGGAGTGCTGCGCTTGCTGCTCGGTTTTCCAAAAAGTTGGAGTGTCGATTGTCCTGGGCTCCTGCAGGCGTGAGCATGGTGGGGTCCTCTGCCTGCCCCTGATTATTTTGCTCCCCTGGATTCTTCATGTTGCTACTGTTTTCTGGGGTTTTGCTTGTTTGTTCTCCTCCCCTTTTTCGTGTTTTCTGCCTCCTTTCAGGCAGCACCGCACTGTGATCACTGGACTGACCTTCTCTCCAGATGGCAATTTCATGTTCAGCTCCTGTTTGCAGGGAACTCTGGCTCTTTACAGCTGTATGGCGCAGAAAAGCCACGTCCTGAGAGTCCTGGGTAAGACTTTGGGGTTCTGAGTTGCCTTTCTTCTTTTTTGGTAGCACAGACATCCTAGCACCAAAGCCAAACCAGACTCAGCCTACTCAGAGAGGTATTTTCTGATGTACCTTCTGAGCTGTGTCATTTGTGTTTATACCGTATGTGTGAGCAAACCCTAATGACTGCCAACCCTTCCCTACCCGTCCTGGTTCAAACGCTCTCAGCTTGCTTGGCGTTACGATTTTGTGAATGGGCTGGAATCGCAGAGACCTGCCCTTTCAGGTCTGGGTTCAACAGTGCATTGCCTAGAAGCAACACAAGCGTAGAGTCTTCCTACCTATTGATGCCCAAGCCCTGACTCTTTCCATTTCGTGGATGTGCAGTTTAATTTGTTTAAACTGGATCGCTTCCCTAATCCTGCCTGCAGCACAAGCTGCGCAAAGAGCCGTGCTGGTGAGCGGAGAAGGTGGAGAGCTGCGGGCAGGGGAAGCAGTGCAGGGGCAAGGCAGTTTGGAAACATTAATGTCATATTTAATGTACGCTTTTGAAACGAGCTGTGGCAGCACAAGCTTGGGCAGGGAAAGGGAGCTCCGTTATGCAATATTGTACGAAGAGGAGGATCCTGCCCCAAGAAGCGTGCAGTGGAAGTAGGTGGAGAAGGAACAGGGGCTCGGAGAGATCAGGGAATTTGTCCAAAATAACCCACGTTTGGTGTCAGTGCTGCAGCTGGTCCTTTACATATTGACTCTGCTCTGAAATTGCGTTCACTGCCTGGCCGCGTTCCAGGGACAGAACAGTGGAATTCTGGTAGTGGAATGAATACAGAGAATTGCTCTGATGTCTGTGATTTTTAGGCCTTCGGGTCTATCTGTCCACCAGACTGACATCAGCGTGGTGGGGTTCGGCACTGACTTCATTCTGTGCAGGGTTCAGACACCCAGGCTGCAGCAGAGATCTCGCATTCACAGATCCTTGTCACAGCTTCTTGTAACGTTAAAAAATAAACACTAAAATCAGTTTTATTCCCTTGACTTTGTTCTGCTCTCCTTGAGAACACCGCACGTTCAGTCAGGCAACAAGCCATGCATCTAGACCCTGCCCTTGAGGTGGTTCACTGCATGCTTTGGGTGCTGCAGATAAAATTTGTAGTGTCTTCTACACCAGACGTTGCTTCTTCCTCAGGCCAGAACGTTAACCCAAGGCTGATTTGGAGGCAGGAGAAGCTGCAGCTACCGGTCAGCAGCACCATCACAGAGTGAGCTGGCTGCAGCGTGGGCTTTGCTCCTCTCTTCACTCTCTCTCTTGCTGTGGCCCTCAGGCAATGTGGTGGCCCGGGACGCTGGGAGCGGTTCGGGTGCTTTGGTGGTCAGTGGGGACAGCCGTCTCTTGGCCTTCGTGGGTCCCTCCAAGTACGTTGTGACCGTGATGGAGGCCTGCTCTCTAGATGAGGTACCCAGCAGGCTCCTCTTGTTCCTGGGGGAGGGTGGGGAGGGGAGCACGTGCCACAGGGGGAAGTTCCCGTAGGCTGCATCAGATGAGATAGATCAAGGGCCTTGGGCACCAGCAATGTTGGAGAGGGCCCTCCCCTGCACAGCAGATGCTTGTTTCAGGGTGCTTACAATGAGGTTTCTTTTCCATTCTGTGAGATAGAAACAACAAAGTCAAGGTTGCTTCTTCTCTGGCTTCATTCCCCTCTAGAAAGATAATTTGGAGAAGTCTTGTGTAGACTGTCAGCTCCGACTCCTCTTTGTGAGCTGCTCTCCTGGGCAGTAGGGACATTGCCTGGAGCCTGCAGCCCCTCATTAGGTGGGAAGGGAAGGGTCTGGAGGGCTCCACAGCCTCATGTTAGGAGAGCCACGGGAGGCTCCTGAGGCTTCTGCAGTATTTGCTCCAGGACGTTTGTTCATCAGCTCCTTGTTTCACAGCTGCTGAGGGTGGACATCAGCATCCTCGATTTGAACAGCACGGCCTTGGACTCTGCAGCCAGAGTCTGCTTTGCTCCAGTGCCTCGAGGCGAGCTCCTGGTGTCCACTTCTTCCAATAAAATCCTCGTGCTTGATGCAAAAACGGGACGACTGGTGCGAGAGGTAGGACACTATGAAATTCATGCACTGAGGTCTCGTGTCATGTGGGGCTTGGGCACTTCATGTCACTGTAGGAGGCTAAATGAGAGAAGAGCTCATCCTGGAGTTCACAGGCTTCAAAGAAACACGAGTGGCAAGCGTGTAGCTACCCTCGTGTGGTCGTGCTCAGGGTGAGCCTGAGCTTGTCCTTGTTATCCGTGCTGTCACACTCCTGTTCTCTTGCTGAAGCATAAGTAAGGACAGGAACTAGCTCAGCTAATGCTGCTGGTGCCGTTTCTTGTCCTCAGGTGTCTCCCGTTCACAAGCTGTCCTGTTCTTCCTTGGCGCTGAGCAAGGATGGCAGGTACCTGCTCACCGCTGGCGGCAAAGTTATCAAAGTGTGGGACTATCAGATGCGCTTCGATATCAACTTCCAGGTACTGCCCACAGAGGGAGGGAAGGGGGTTGGTGTTGCCCTGATCAAGCATTTCGGAATCCCTGGAGAACAGAGCAACAAATGCCCTCTGTGTGACTTGGCCCAGTGTCCCCGGTCCCAGTTCGCCCAGCAGCTGAGAAACGCAGCCCTATTCCCACGTTGTAATAATGCCCTGCACTGAGCACGGGCTAGGGCTGCCAAAGCACCGCGCCTAGTGAGACCCTCTGCGCAGGACAGAGGTGGGTGTTACCTCTGTGCTAGGGACAGGGTTTCAGAGGTATTGAGAGCTAGGATAAGACCTTGGGGGTTTTCAGCTTCTGCTCGTTTCTCCAGATCAGTGTGCTGAGGCTCAGCCCCAGGTTGATCAACCCTAGGTCTGAGCACTGTAGGGTGTGGTGCTGGCCTCTGAAGGGATCTTCCGCTGAGGAGCGTAGACACTGGCTGTGGAGGGCAGGGAGTGCAGTAACCACCATCCTGATAGGGCAGGCGTGGTGATGGAGTAGTTCAAGGCGTGCTCACTCCTAGGTGTACATTGGCCACTCGGAGCCAGTGCGCCAGGTGGCCTTTACCCCAGACCAACGGCACGTCATCAGCGTGGGAGATGCCATCTTCCTCTGGGATTTCCTGGCTCTGCCTGGCTCTGCGGGGAGTTCACCCCTCGCCGGGTAAGTGCACGGTGCTGGGCAGTGCCTTCCCCTCCTTCCCGTCACCTCCCCTGCCCCATCCCCGCTCGGTGTAACGCCGGTCTCCTTGCCTTTCCAGGGCTCGTTCCTCCGAGTCCGCTCTGCAGCCGGGAGCAGGTGAGTTTGCCTCCTCCCCTGAGTTGTGCTGCCCGGCAGGTTGGCAGCTCTTCCACAGCTGCTCTTCATGGCAGAGGGTAGGGGTTGGGGGTTTTTGCTTCCTTCCCCCAGTGGGTCAGATAGCAGGGGGCTAACCAGCTAATTAACCCCAAGGGACAGCCTTCAATTAACTAGCACCTCTCAGTGGGAGTCTGCCAAGGAGGGGATGTTCTGAGCAGAGCAGCTCTGGGTTTCTTGGTAGATCTTTCAGCTTTTGCCTTCTGTCTTTCCCTGCCTCCATCTCTTCTGTCTTCTTTTTCCCTGCCCTCACTGTCCCTCTCGCTGTCGTCCCCTTTCTTGAAGGACAGAGGAGAAGTGGCTTCTCCTGTGTAGGAGGAAGCTGGAGAAATGACCTTGGAGGTATCGCCATTCATCAAGTCAGGAGGATGAGAGGATCTAAGGGACGAGGGAAGTTACGCAAACCCTTTTCTTTTCACAGAAGGGAGCTCTGAGAAGCTAAAGGATGCTTCTGAGACACCTCGGCAGACAGTTCCTCTTCCGTTGTTGTCTTCACCACCATGTTTGGATGTCAGCTCTGTCCACCAAGCGGGATGTCAAAGTAAAAGGAACTGCTTGCAGGGAAGGGGAAAATTGATCTTGTTTTAGGAAAAGCTCCTTGCCTAGTTCAGCAGCATCCTTGGAGCCATCCCTGCCCGTGATCCCCTTCCTGCAGACTGACAGACCAGTCTGCACTTTCCTTCCCCTGACTTGGACAAAGCCAGCCAGAGGTGTTGGGGTTCAGCACCGCTTTATCCTCTGCTCTCCTCCATAGACTAAGCTGCTGGCACAGCTTCTCTGAGGGCTGTGGTAGATACCTTCCTGGACATACCCAGGACGAAATGTCTGCTTTGCCCTCCACCCTAACAGATGGGCTGTTACACAGAGCAGGAGAATGACACTGCCAGAATCGAAGGGTCGGTCACACACGAAGCAGTCCTGAAGGACACGGATGGCTCTGTCCTCCCACTAATTTTTCTCTTCAGGTATTTTCTCCGAGTCGGACCGAGAGGAGGAAGCAGGTCTGCCAGGCAGCAGCAGGACGGTGGCGAATGGAGTCAAAGATGCCTCGGTCCTCGTGGTGGAGCCGGTCAGAAACGAGGAGCTTGTTGTCGTGAGGCCCAAAGTCAGGCAGGAGAGCTCGAGGTCTCCTGGAGAATCAGCAAACGGTAAATCAGGGGTATTCCCATCTTGTACAGAGCTCAGCTCCTTAGGGGCACGATGTGTGCAGGCCTGCATGGCAGCTTGGCCTATCCCTGACAAATAAAGAAAGATCCTTATTAATACGGTACAGATAGACCCGGACACGTGCTCTGAGTTGCGAGCCGAAGGGCAGCAATGTGTTCCTCGGGGCTCTTCCCTTGGGTGTGATTTACCAAGGGAAGTCAGTATTGAGGGAAGCTCGTGTTGGTCCCCAAGACTGCTTGTTTTTCTGGCTATTTCC
>NW_008824382.1:28069-28454 GCF_000699105.1 Pygoscelis adeliae | reverse complement strand
TCTTCAGCTTGGAGCCAATACCATCTCTAAGTGGCACTTTCTATTAAACCCGGCTGAAATTAAAGCTCCCAATGTCTCTATTAATAGACGCACAGCCTCAAAGCCGCAGCAGTTTGTGGCGAGCTGCCAGAAGCAGGCAGCTGCCAGCGCTCAGCCCCAGGCAGGACTTGTTGGAAAGCTTCAACATAAAACTATGCCTCCGCTGCTCTCGTTAAAGACCTCTTTCTAGCTGTGTGGCTTATGCTTTCGCGGCGATGCCCAGGGCACGCAGCGTGGATGCCCTTAGGCTGTTTGCAGCGTGGTGTAGCTGAGGGGATGAAGGGGGGGGAGATGGATATTCCTCCTTTGCTCCTGGAAAGCTGGTGTTTTTCCTATGGCCGGTCGT
>NW_008824382.1:16655-28052 GCF_000699105.1 Pygoscelis adeliae | reverse complement strand
TTCAGTCTGATTTTTGCCTCGTGTGTGTGTGTGTGTATGCACGCACATACACAGCATCTGAATGGACAGCAAGCCACAGCCTAGCAGCTGCTCCGGAACCGTTCCCGGGAGCAGCATCCCATAGGTACTGTTTTCTTCTTTGTGTGGCAGAACCCAGAAAGGAGACCAAAAGTCCCAAGTCCCAGTGCTCCGTCCGCCCAGATTCCTACCGGCATTTCACTCCTCGCTTTAAGGCATCGGTGCTCCCCCAGGTGAGAGTTGTGCCAGGGCTGGTTACCTGGGCAGGTGGCGAACGGGCATTTTGGGGCTGGGGTAGGTGGATTTTCCAAATTGTTTCCATTTTGTTCTCTGTTTGAAAGCAATTTGTGAAATATACCCCTGGGCCTGATGTTCAATTAGAAACTCCTAACATTAGTTCCCCTTTCTCCTCTACATGCAGCTCTTTCCAGACTAGTAAAAAGTGAGTTGTGATCAACTCTTTTTCTGTTCAGCAAATCTGCATACATTTTTATTCTAAAGAAATGGAAATGGCATGTGCTATTGTAAGTGAAAGACGAGTGAGCAATGGAGTGATTCATCATGCACCCATATTTGCGAGCAGATGCGTTGGCAGAGCAGGCTGGGGAAGGCAATCCATCGAGCGTAGTGAAGATAGTCAAGGCACAGCTCTCGCTCTGTTAACAAACAGAGCAATAATAAAACAGAAACTTAACTCAACCTTTTCCCAAGCTCTGGTGTTTGCGGTGCTGGGAGAAAAGCTACATTCAGCTTGCACCCTCAATTCTCTCCTCTGTCCCTCCACCTGGTAGCAGTTTGTCCCCCCACTGTCTTCCTATTGAAACATCTACATCCCCAAGTCAGCAAAACCCATTGAACTCCTTCCCAGCAGGATTAGCAGCTGCTCATCGGCTGGGCAGTTGCTGCCAGCCTGTTTTGCGCCCCATCTGAAAGCATCTGTGCCTGGTTTTGCTGGTGCAGTTTCTCTTTTGTATGTATAAGTGCGCACTTCGGTATTCATCTGTGGATGTGTTGAACTTGAATTGCGCGAGTATTGGCACAGATTTGCGTGTTGTGTGTGTGAGGACGTGTGTGTGCTTGCACGCACGCTTTTTCTTACACGGGCGTTGAATGTACCTGACCGGGCCATCCTTCTAGAGCTTATTTTAAGCCGGTGTCTATTTTTCTTGTAGAGTTTCTTATCTCCTCCAGCTGGCAGTGAGGTCTTGAAGCTAAAAGCAGTGATCGGCTACAACGGGAACGGCAGAGGGAATATGGTGTGGAACCCGGACACAGGTACGCCAGGAAGGCTCCGGAGGGGCGGGAGGTGTGTGTACTGAGCCAGGTTACGATTTTCTAGCTGTTGGGTTGGGATCTCTGCTTTAACACAGGGGTTCTTTGCGTTGGTAAAATCCAGTAACCCTTCTTTTTTCCTGTTGGCAAACGTTAGTTGATAGGGGCAGACTCAGGCTTCAGTTGCTGAGTGGATAGAGCAGAAGGGAAGGCTCTCACAAAGGCCATCTCGCCTCCTTTCTCCAGGCTGGAGTGATGCCCAACAGCTTTGCTTTGCTCAGGTTAGGGGAAGTGAGATTTTACTCCACTCTCAACCTGATGGGAAGGATGCTGACAGGCTGCGTAGAAGAGTCAGCTTTTACGTATTACTGAAAAAAAGAATTTTCCGGAATTGTGATGCAGGTTGTAGTGGGTGCTGTATGTGAAGCCTTTACGTGAAAACATCCCATCTCCTCCTCTCTGCTAGGCTTCTTCGCCTACACCTGTGGCTGCGTCATCGTAGTTGAAGACCTGCACTCGGGATCACAGAATCACTGGCTTGGCCACGCGGAGGAGATCTCTACGCTCGCCGTCAGCCACGATGCCCAGGTAGGAGAGGCTTCTGCTGCCCCGGGCTGGGTTTTGTCTGTGTCGCCTTAGGCTAAAGGAATGTCACAGACTAAAATCCCATTTATCCGTTCCCTTCTTCTGCCTGCTGCCTGGAGACCTGGGGTTATGGAAATAAAATAAATGTTTTTGGAGCCTAGCTCTCCATTGTGCTGGCTCAGTGTGACAGTAAAGGCTGCTCCCTTCCTCTGGGTGATGTTACCATTCCTTCCTACCGTCAGCTGATGGTTGTTCTCGCAGAATTTTTCATTTGCCAACCACGTCACTTTAATTTCAGACTAACAGTTGCGAAGACTGACTAACTAATGAAGTGTTCTCTAATTACTTACCAAGGTCTCAGTGACAACATATTGGTCTCTTAGGTTCTTGCCTCTGCCTCAGGAAAGAGGAATGGAGACTCCCATTGTCAGATCTGCCTCTGGAACGTGCAGGATGGGGTTTGCACAGCAAGTCTCTTCCATCACGAGACGCAAGTACAAGCCATGGCATTCTCTCGGGATGATAGATTCCTTCTTACCCTAGGTGAGTACGCCTGTAACACCGGGTGTGGGTGCAGGACTACACCCTAGAGTAGACAGCTCATGGGAGGAAGATGCCGTAAGCGTGCAATACCTGCGAGATACGTACCAGGCTCGTGGGTATGAAGCTGTTGCTTTGTAGCCTCAGGGCAATGGATAATGCAGCACGTAAAACTGCAAGTGATCTCCGGTCCTCCTGAGAGTGACCCCCTGCAGAGGTACTCTTTGGAGCTGAGCGTGCTTCCAGGGCGCTGTCGGGAGCGTTTCGAGGGGAAGCACGCGCCCTGTGCGTCTCAGCGCACGTCTCAGCCCAGGCACGGACGCTGGGCTCCCACAGCTCCCCGCAGTTCTTCCTCATTGCCCCAGCTAGCTTGTTTTTCTTGAAATTACAGCTTTCTTCTCCTGGCTCGCTAGTGCTTGTTAAGCCCATGGAAATAGTTTGCAGTTACTATATATAGTGTCCAAAGGGAAAAGCCTTCTTCTGGACTTCTTATTGCTGCTTAGGTGGAATCGCATAGAAGTAGCCAGGCTTCAAACTGTGAGCCTCCTGCCAGGCAGCGATGCCAGCACAAGGGGGATGCTCAAGCTGTCTGTTTTGTTTAGGCAAGGGACATTTAAAGGACAAATATGCAATTAGCAAGTTCTTGTTTTGCATGAGAGGGGACCTGTGGAGCAGGCAATACACTCTCTCTGGGCTGGTGAGTCTGCCCTTGGAAAAAAGCAAGCTTTGCTGGAGAGGAAGAGAGCTTTGTGCTCTCCACGGAGTAGCGTGGGAGAGGAGCTCTCCTCCTCCAGCTCTGGTCTGGAGAGAAGAGAAAAGCTGAAAGTCTCCACTGAGGTTATGGAGCCTGGGAAAGGCAGCAGGAGAGCACTGTCCCTCCTCTGGGAGCTGGGGATGTTTGCCATCACCAAGGCCAGTGCCTTCTGCTGCTACCCAGGTATGGTGGCTTCCATTAAGATCAGCTCCCATCTCAGCTTTGACCTCAGCAATGGTGGCATCCCTTTCTTATTTCAAGACTGTTGTTAGCCCCGAGTGCACAGATTCACTGGAGGGCTTGTGTGGGGCATATGTTGAGGTGTGCAGTAGCTCCTAAGGATGTAGAAACAGCAGAAAACCTGCTCTGCCTGCTGAAATCCCTACCACGCCAGCCGTCGGCCGGTTCAAATGCTGGCTGCAGACCCCGCGGCAGGGCCGGATTTGCTACAACCTCCAGCATGAAGCACTGGGCCAGTTATATCTGTCCTCAACTCGGATGAGGACCCGTCACGTCGTGCAGCTTTTGCTGAGTACGCAAGGAGCCATGTCCATGCCTGGGACGGTGTCTGCAGCAGTTGTCTCCGAACAACTGGATAAGGGAGCGACACAGTTGATGCATGTGTGCTGTGTGTATGCTTGTGAGCGTCCTGAAGAAACACTGAGGCTGCAGGCTTTCCTCCTACTGTCTTTCATCTTCTACCTAGGGGACTACAGCGATCAAACCATTGCTCTGTGGAATACCTACACGTACGAACTCATGTCGTCGACTTGTATCTCGGAGCCAGTCCATGACGTGGCTTTTAGTCCTCTTTCTCACAGAGAACTGGCCTGCGTGGGGAAGGGAGCCGTGATGTTTTGGCTATTGGAGCAGCAGGGAGCTGATGTCAACCTCAAGGTAAACCTCAGTTTTACCTTCTCTTAAAATTTCTGTTCAGCATCTCTGACTTCTTTTCCAAGCCCCTGGTGAGTGCGACGGAGGCTCTGCCCCCACAGGTCTGTGAGAACTGATGATTTCTCTTAGAAATCATCATTAGCTGGCCGTGAGTGGCTTTCAATTGTATTTGAGGCATTAACTGCCTCAGTTGAGGGTAGACGGAGCAGGGAGGGGTTCTGATGTAGGTAAGCACCATTTTCTCTTTGACGTTTGTTTTTTGTGCTCCGGCAGGTTCATCGGGCCCCTGCCCCGGACGTGTTAGGGCCGGTGGAGCTGACCTCTCTCTGTTACGGTGCCGACACTCTTCTTTATAGTGGGACTAACTCAGGCCAGATCTGCGTGTGGGACACCGAGACTAATTGCTGCTTCATGACGTGGGAGGCCGACGAGGGCGAGATCGGTGGGTGCAAATGCCCCGGGCGTCTGTCAGGGCTGTAACAGGGAACTCGTTAGGAAAGAACAGCAATGAGCTTGCAGACCTCCGATTTCAGCTGTGCTCGGTAAACCAGTTTGCTGTCGGATGCAAGATGTGTGGGGTGGCAATGGATCTGTGACCTGGGTTTCCTCGGGGTCCTGGGTTTCCTCGGGGGTTCACCTCTAGTCTGTAAAAACGCTGGGTATTGGGCTGTAGAAGACCCCCGCTGCACTGCCCGAATGAATCAGTGGCCTGGCTGTCAGGAGCACACCTTGGGCGATGGCCGAGAGCGGTGGATATTCACGGGTGCCCTCCGTTCCCCTGTGGCCTCCCAGGTGTGCTGGTGTGTCGGCGCAACAGGCTGGTGAGCGGCAGCAACACGAAACGCATCCGCCTGTGGGCAGTGGCCGCCGTGCAGGAGCTGAGGCTGAAAGGTCCCGATGCCAGGTAGGAGGTCGTGGCCCCAGCGTCTCCGCCGTGCTTGCGCCCGTCTCGGGAACGCTCTGTGCTCTTGAGATGCTCTTCCCCTCATCTGGCAGCTCCCAGGACCTGTCTGAGAGGTGGCTTTTCGCAGACAGACACTGGCTCTGGCTGCAACCACGCTGCTCCTGTTGCTCTTCACCCTTAGCTTTTCCTCTCCATCCCGTGACTGCTGATTCTTTCTGTCTGCATCTTTTTACTGAATTTTTGCCACAGGTAGCTGAACCCTCTTAATACTGGAAATGGGTGGAGTTTATCATGCCTGAAGTTTGTGTCAGTGATTTGTAGGAACTCCTTTAAGAGAATTAGTGAAAACGCACTGCCTTTGTTTCTTGTCTCACACTACTGCATCCCCCATTTTCTTTCTTTCTTTCCTATAAAAGATGGTTGCGGTGCAAATGCAATGGTAGTCGCTGTTCAATGTACAGGAGCTCCTCACTGAACCATTTAGCTGCAAACACGTGACTGGGCTCACTAGAAAATTGCATTTCAAGGAGGCAGAGTGGCTGTTCCAACAGTTGAGCCAGTCCTTCTCGCATCCTCCTTTCCTCCAGGTCTAGCTCAGTCCTGCTAGAACATGAGATCACCCTCGACGGGACAATAGTCAGTGCGGCCTTTGATGACTCTCTAGAAATGGGAATTGTGGGCACCACGGCAGGAACCCTGTGGTACATCAACTGGACAGAGAGCACAAGCATCCGACTAATCAGTGGCCACAAGAACAAGGTTAGAAGGGCTGGGCTGGGGTGGTTTGTCCCGCAGAGCAGCGAGTGCCGTGTGTGCTGTCCGTGTCCCGGGAAGCGTGTGTGGGCTGCAGAAGCGTTCCCTGGTCTGGCCATGGGAGAGGTCAGGAAGCTGCAGGGCTCGCTGGTGCCGACGGGACAACACAGAGGAGTCGAGAGAGAAATGGGCGCACTGAGGAGTCCAACATCAAGAAGTCTGAGCTCATCCGCTCTAGCCTTAGGTGTTTAACAGCCTCAGGATGTGAGCAGCTGTGGGCCTTTCTGCTGGAGCGGAAGAACGCAGTTTGCAGGCTTTGTTCCTGAGTGCTGTGACTTCTGCCTTCTGTTTGCTAGCTGGACATCCACATCAGATAACGTTTTCTTTGCCTAAAACGTTAAAAAAACCCCCAAACCAGGTGAAGAATGACTGGTTTGAATTTTGCTGTTGCTTTGGGGTGTCTTTATGCTACAGAAAAAAAGATTTCAAATGGTAGAAGAGAAGGCATTTTACTTACACCTATGTTGCGTAGTGCCTGGTCCTAGCTTTGGGGTTACCTTTACTGGTTTCCATTACAAGCCTCGTTGTCAGCCCAAGATTTAAGGACAAAACCAAAGCACCCCACCTTCCTTTACGTCTGGGGCTTCTTGTCTGGTGTCTCCCATGAGAGGGGTCCTGGGGGATGAGAGGGCAGAGGAGCTGATGTCCTCTAGGCTGCAGCGTTTGTAGGGCCCCTGTTCCCCACCTCCGTTCTCGCTGCAGGTGACTGAAGTGTGCTTCAGTCCTGACGAGACTCACTGCGTAACGTGTGGGGAAGATGGCAGCGTGAGGATTTGGTCTCTGGGCAGCATGGAGCTAGTGGTACAGTTCCAGGTGCTCAACCAGGTAATTGTTTGCGGTACGTCAGTCTCTTCCTCTTGGTAGAGGGCACAGTCCCACTGCTTGGGATTGCAAGGACTGCTGTGTCCTCGTGGAGCAGACTAAAGCTGGAGAAATACTTGCAGGCGGAGCTTTTAGTGCGCTTGCCCGTCGTCACTGTGTCACTGGGTCCCTGCCCTGGTTCCTTTGCAGAGCTGCCAGTGCCTGGCCTGGAAGCCTCGCCCCATCGTTGCGTGGGGAGCTGAGAGCCAGCATGTAGTGGCAGGGGACAGTGATGGCAAGATCCGCGTGTTCAGCATTTCCAGGACAGAGATGGAGCTGAAAATGCACCCCCATGCCGTTGCGCTGACAGCAATCGCCTACTCCACAGACGGTGAGGCTGCCCGTTGTAACAGTGGGGAGATGTCACCTTGGGGAGCACGGCTTGGTTGTGCCTGGGTTACCCTGACCTCCTGCCCAAAAACCTGAGGCCAGGGAGAGCCAGAGAACTTGTATCAGTGAGCTTTGGTAAGCTCTGCCAGCTGAGCCTGTGGTAAATGGGACACAGGAGGTGTATTGGCAATGGCATAGCAAAGGGGTTTGGGTACAAGAAGCATTCCTTTGTGTCCTCCTGCTTACAATGTGCAGTGGCTCTTCTTCAGTGTGGTGTTTTAGTGGGTGTTTCTGAGACATCTCATCTTACCAAGCCCTTGACTCAGATGTTCCCAGCCTTTCACGGTGTTTTGGGAAACCGGTGTCCCGTGATCTCGGACCTTTCTCCTATGGGCTTTTTCTTCTCCTACAAGAAGTGTCCCATTCTTTTCTCTCCTCTGCCCACAGGAGAAATGATCTTATCAGGGGGCAAGGACGGGCTCGTGGCTGTCAGCAGCCCTCGCACCGGAATGACTATCCGCGTCCTCGCTGACCACAAAGGCTCCCCCATCACTGTTCTCCAGTGCACCAGGAAGCAGGTGAGACCTCGCCCTCTGCCCCGGTGCTGTGCGGGACCGAGTTCCCCGTGTGTCACTGCACAGCTGTGGGAAGCAGCAGCAGGGTGGCCGGGTCGGTCAGCGAGTTTGCTTCGTTGTCCCTCGCCCTTCTTCTTCAGGGCCCCGTCCCCTCCAGTAACTTCTGTTCGGTTTTTCTAGGGATGTCTTCGGTGGGGTGAAGCTGCAGGCGTTGCAGGTGCAACCCTGAGCGAGGCTGTGCCTGCGGGCGGGGGGACGTTTGGTGGCTGTTGCAGACACACTGCAGGCAGATGCGATGTGTGCCCGTGCCGCGAGCTCTCGGAGAGCAAGCACCCCTTGTTGGTGTGCAGAGCAGCCGGGCTGTGTTCTTTCAGCCCCTGTGCCACCGAGAAAGGGCTCGGCATGCTTTCCCCGCTTCGCTCCTTGGCAGCCTGGCCTCCTGTGTGTAGCTGGCTCTTTGCACGGTTCCTCTGTGGAGCTGGGAAGACTTGGTTGTGCAGCAGTGTGATGGTTTTAGCATCTCCTTTGTCCTTCTCTTCATGGAGAGTCGTCTTCCTTTGCGCAGTGGAAATGAGAACAATTTTGCCTAAGTTCTCAGGCTTTAAAATCATCCATGCTGCAAGGCTGTGTTCCCTGGTATTTCTAGGCTTAGGAGATCCTCCTCAGTTTTAGGTGAAGGACATTGTTAGGGGACACACGGTATCTGCAAGCACTCCCCTAGGAGATGCGCAGATCCAGAGGGCGTCCCGGGGAAGAGATCTGTGTCGTTCAGGCCAGGCGCTCACCCCTCCTCCAGCAGCCTGTTCTGCGGGGGCTTTCAGCCTGGAGCGTGCCGCTGGTGCCGGTACCACGGCTTCCTTGTCCTATTTTGTTGTGATTAGTGCCCAAATAGAGGTTAATCCTGGCGTTGATCCCCTACGGCGTAAGGCCTGCGTTCCCACGAGTTCCTGCCCCATGCTAGCTCTAGTGGCAGCTTTCTCTAAAGCTTCTGTACTGCCAGAGTCGCAGCATTGCGTTTATCTTCCGTAGTACCGCGACTTTGGGGTGGAAGGAGGCGAGCTCTGGCTGGCCACCAGCTCGGACCGGCGGGTCAGCGTCTGGGCCTCCGACTGGCTGAAGGACAAGTGCGAGCTCCTCGACTGGCTCAGCTTCCCGGCTCCTGCCGGCCGCTGGGGCCCCTGCCAGCCCCTGCCTGCTCGTGCCACAGATCTCGGCACCAGCCGGGCTGGAGGAGGGATGCTCCAAGGCTCTGAGCGGGACGGGGCCAAAGAGAGAGTGTGTGCTTAGGAAAGTCATCTTCATTAGTTCTGCTGCTCGCAGAGTATCTTGTTAATGCACCTTCTTGCGTGTCGAAGGGCAGCGGGAGTTGTGGCAGTGCCTAACCGCTGGGAAGCACTGACTTTGTAAGCGTGAGGAGTCAAAAACCGCATCTGCAAAGAGCCGACACCCCCGTGCTACGCAAAACAGAGCACGGGCAGCAGCCAGCACAGCGCGCAGAAGAGAGACCTAATTATGAGCACGCTGCTAACTTTGACGCTCCCAAAGAGCATGAATATTCAGAGCCAGGAGCCCAGTGACGGGTTCGCAGAGCCAAGTTACTCTAGCCCTGTGTGTCTGTGATGCTTTGCGGAACCCTTTGGCTCCAACCCAGGTGTGAGATTTGGGCAGCAGGACACCTGCTAGAAAGGGGAGGAGGGTCTGTATCGGAGAGGACGCGGGGATGGTCCCCGGTACACGTGACGCTGGCATGCAGAAGGGAGCTGGGTCTTTTTGGGGGGGCAAGCGGTGGTGCCTCAGCCTGGCACCCTCAGGGCCAAGCACCGTCCGGGCCCCTACAGCGGTTGGGTTCTGCCAATGTTTCTTCCGTTTGTTTCCAAAACGACGGATTTCCTCTCCGTGAAAGAAACTCACTACAGGTCTCCCGACAGTGAACAGGGGAAGGACTGATCTTGCATCCACTACTAAAGATCTGTCTTCTGGGTCCTATTTTCTTGTGTTAAACCGATCCATAACCCAATCCCACCTTCAAGCCCACGTCGCAATAATGCCTCGGTGGAAATTCAACCTGTTGGACCCTCATGTGTCTTGCTCCTACGGTGGTGAACAGTTTGCTTCAGGTTTCCATGGCAGTGTGTGGTTGCTCCTCGCTTTGACGTGAGCACGTCTGAGATGGCAATGCAAGAGGGAGGAAAACAGCCTCCATCGTGCTAATTCCCCGCTGCTCGGACACCCGCAGCCCAAGGGCTGGTGTCCCTCCTTGCCCTCCTCTTGTCCCCCACTGTGTTGGGTCGGGCTGGAGAAGCTAGCTTTGATTTTGTTCCCTTTGGTTTCCCTCACCAGGGTCTCGGCAGCCTCCCGCCCAGCCTGGCCGCATTCTGCCCTTGGGAACCCGGTACCCTGGTCTACGTCGGCTTTGGGGTGCAGAAGGAAGTCTTGTTTTACAGTCTGCGCAAGAAACAGGTACTTGTGCCCTGCCGGGGTGGCACGGGAGCTCCTCTGCCGCTGCGGGGCCGTGGCCACCTCGAACGAGGTGCGCGGTGGCGGGAGGCAGCGCTGCCCTGGGAGGAAAGCCAAGTCTGAGGGTGTGGGGTGGGCTCAGGCGAGCAGCCGCTCGGGGCAACAGCTTTTCGACTCGGAAACTCCCAAGACTGGCCCAGGTAACGGGTGAGCGGCAGGGCCCGGCCCCTGCCCCCGGCTGTGCCTGGGCAGGCTGCCAGTCCCTGCTGCCGCCCTGCTGCCTCTCCCTCCTTTGTTTGCTTTCAGGAGCGCTGAGGGTCTCTGAATCGTTGAGTCGAGTCCCCTCTGGAAAGCTGATGCCTTTGGCAGGTTTCTGAGCTCTGAGAGGTGCTGTGCATCTGTCAGCCTCCCCTTTGCGAGGAGCCCTTCACCCTCCTAACGACTGTCGCTGCAGCAGCCCTGGTCTCCTGCCTGCTCATTTCTGAGGTGTTGGTGTGTTTCTCTTGCTGGAGCGCAGGTAGTTGAGAAGATCTCCTTGCCGTACTTCGCCACATCGCTCAGCCTGTCTCCTGAAGCACGCTTCATGGCTGTCGGCTTTGGCGGTGAGTACCGGTGCCGTGGGCTCTGCTGCCCAGGCTGCCTTGTCCCCAGGTTGCCTTCGGCAGGGAGGGATATCCCCTTCTTCCTGAGAGTTTGGGGGGAAACCAATCGTCCTTTTTCCTTTAAACAAGACGTGTGCACGCACGCCAGCCCGTGTCCTCAGACCCTGGGAGCTATGGTCCTGGGACTGCGGGTAGCTGCCCCGCTCCCGGGCACGGTATGCGTCAGGCAAGGAGAAAGCTCCGGGAGACTCATAGGTCGGACGCGTGAGCTCAGTCCTGTTTGTCAAGGAGCAGGATTTATCACGTGAATTACTCCTTGGGGTTACGGGCTGTCTTCGTCTCCGCTTATGAGCGAACTGCTCTGTGGCTGTGTGAGCTACCGCCCGGGAGGCAGAAGGGACCTTCCCCCAGCACAGGCACGATCGGCACCCTTCTCCTGTCAAGGGCACCTTGCTCCTGTAGCTGTTTGTATCTGCCTGGGGAGGCAGTACGTCCGTCCATCCCGCTCTGACAGCAGCTCCTGAGAGCGGGGTGAGCTCCACGTCTGCCCCAGAGCTGCGGGGCATCAGCTCAGCCCGGGGCCGGGCGTTTTGGGGTGGCGTGAGACAGCAGAGTTGCACTAACGCGTGCTGCCGCATCCATTACTGCAGTGTGACAGTGACACGCAGCGTGGAGCTGCTCTGTCACGCTCTCTCCCTGTTACCAGCTGTTAATTGCCCGCTTGCTTTGGCAAGAAGCTGTCCCCTGTCCCTCAGCTTATCGACTCGCAGCTCAGCGGTGGGGAGAGGGCCT
>NW_008824382.1:13765-14919 GCF_000699105.1 Pygoscelis adeliae | reverse complement strand
CCCAGCCTTGCCCTCTGTGGCAGCGCCGTTTGCTCCCCAGCGCCAGCCTTGCTGTGGCGGCACTGGCACAGAGCCCTTGGAAGGGGCTGAGCCGTTTTCCCTGCCCTTCTACGCCTGTCTGGAGAAGGGTTTGGTGCTTTGAGCTGGGCTATCTGCGAGGAGCAGCATCTAGCCTGCCTGCATGTGCCCCTTGGAGCCTCTGGCTCGGCGGCTCACTGTCCCATCGCGGTTTGGATGGGGAAACAGGATCGGTCTGGCCGTCAGGCGGCTTCTCCCGCTGCCCACGAGCAGATGGTGCCCTCTGCGACGTTTGCGCTGGGAAGCATCAGCGCCGGAGGCCTGGGGGAGGGCCAGCGCCGCGCACCTTCCCATGCTCTTGCAGCAAAGCCCCGGACGATCAGCTTAGCGCTTCTCCCAGCTGCCAAGAGATCAGGCCGGAGAGCTGGGGGAGTGCTGAGGGCTTATCTCCGGAGCTGTAGCGGGGGCGGCAGCGCTGACTTGTCTGAAAGCCGGCTTCCCTGGTGGGACTCGGTGCCGTCAGGAGCTGCATCTCGAGGGAGGGCTCGGGGCCAGGAGGCGGTCAGAGGTTTCACCGCGGGGATACTGCCTGTGCAAGGGTTGAACTGCAGCGAGCCGAGCCAGAGCTGCAGCCCGGTGGGCCAAGAGCGATCCGTGGTCTGGAGCTCATCCCACCCTGGCAGGGAGGGCGCTGGGCAGTGGCCGTGTCTGAAGTCCCTTGTCACCTGTCCTCTCAGTTGTGTTTGGCACAGCTGGCTGGAACGGAGTCTGCTGGCTTTGCAGGTGCCTCCTCGCGCAGAGGAGATCACGATCCCGGCTGACGTCACGCCGGAGAAGGTCCCCACGCACATAGTGGACTACTCAGGTAGGGCCCCATCCCTCCTCGTTCCCCGTTGGCCTCGCTTCTCCCCTTCTCTGCCCATCTGAGGGGAGTGGGAAGGGGTCCCCGCTGCCTTGGGCGGTTAGTGACGGCTCTCTTCCCCGTCTAGAGTCGGAGCAGACGGAGGATGAGCTGCAGGAGGAGATCACTAAGGTGAGCGGGGCTGGGCGGGGGTGTTGCGGGCCAGGAGCCTGCGGTGCCCGTAGCCCTGCAGCCGGCGGGTGACACATGGCTGTTTCGTCTCCCCGCTCACCCA
>NW_008824382.1:12959-13752 GCF_000699105.1 Pygoscelis adeliae | reverse complement strand
GATGAATGCTATCGGTTTGTTTAGAGGTTTGTTTAATCCTTCTCTGTCTTGCAAGCTGTTGTATGTGGCTTGTCTTAGCCCTCCGGGAAGCCTCCAGAAGGAGAGCGGTGGGGGGCAGCTTGCTGCCCACCAGGAGGTGGAGGAGGCTGCTGAGCAGATGATGTGCTCTTAGCCTCGGGATGTTCCCGACAGACTCGGAAGAGGGGAGAAGCAGTTCCTGAGCTTGGGCGAGGCCCTTCTGCTCCCTACATTAGGTCCCTGTGGCTGCCTGATGAAGCAGTGACATAGAGGAGTTGGTTTGGGAGCTGGAGCGCTGGGGAGCACTGGACAGGGAGGGACCGGGGCTCCCACGTCCCTCAGAGCAGCCATGGAGGAATAATCCAGCTGGCTGGCTGGGGTGGGCCCAGCTGCTCTTCTCTGCCCTGGGATTAACCTCGGCTCTGCACAGAGGAGGACCTGTTGATTATGGGTAATAAAACTCTCTCTCCTCTGTGCATCTCACGTGAGCAAAGCTATTTAATCTCTCCACCTCGGTGGCTAACGGCCAAGGAGGTGGGCTGGTGGGCACGGGGGTCCTGCTCCCTCCACCCAGACAACAAGAGTATAGAGAGGCTTAAAATGGCTCCAGGAAATCCTGCCTAAACCCTTGTGTGTCCTCGGGATTAGCCCTAAACTCTCTCCTGAAAGGGCCAGTGATCCTTCCTGTCTGCTTCAAATAAAGCGTTGGTGTCAGCGCTGTCTGCACGGGGTCGGGGAGGGGAGGAGGGCAGCGGCCACTGGCCCAGCACAGGGC
>NW_008824382.1:4214-12593 GCF_000699105.1 Pygoscelis adeliae | reverse complement strand
AACGTGGTCTGCGTGGTGTACGATGTCACCAAGGAGGCCACGATCGAAAAGGTAACGGGTCCCCTGCCGGAGCCCTGAGCGGCCCCGCTCCGGCAGCCAGAGGGGAAGGGGTTCCCAGCGCTGGGTCCTTCCCGGCTGCCCTGGCTTTTTGGTGTGGGTGGGTACTGATGCACCCCAGCCCTACGGGGATTTGGGGCTCGAGACCCCTGCAAGCAGAGGAAGGCAGAGCACAGCCCGAGCTTGCTCCCACGTTGGCTGTTTTCCTTACGTGCTGGGGGGCAACAGGCCTGTTGCATCCTTCTGCTGGCATCCAGCATCCCCGGGTCTGCTCTGCCTGCTGGTGCGGGGGAATGCCGGGGAGCAGATGGCTGCAGGGCCCTGCTGACTGCCGCGGCGCCTGTGCTGGGAGCTGCCTCTCCCTCCCCAGGCTGCGGTGACAGCCCTTTCCCTGTGCTCGCCTTTCAGATTCGCACAAAGTGGATCCCCATGGTGAACGGAGGAGTTGAAAAAGGCTCCAGGTACCGTGTGTGGCGTGGTCCGCGGGTGCAGAATCGGCGGATTCTGGAGGCTGCGGGGTCCCCACCGCTTTTGCATCATGCAGGGGATGCTCAGATCAAACCAGCTTTGTGGCTTGTGGCCAGACCACTTGTAGCAGAAGGATGTGGGGGCCTTTCTCCCTCGCAGATCTAGCTGAGGCAGAGGGCCACGGGAGAGGGTTCCTTCCCCCCTTGATCTCTTCTCAGACAGGCAGGGAGAGGAGGCTACTGAGGGAGTAAGGGAGCACAGAAGCCTCAATCTGCGTGTGGATTGCTTAGGCAGAAGGCTGCTGTGCTGGATTAAAGGCTCCTGAACATATTGTTGCTGGGTGAAAGCGTAAGCAGGATCAGGCAGTCTGTTTCTCCAGATGGATGCTCCTAGCCGTGGGAGGCAGGAAAGCTGCTGTGGACCTTTGCGGAGGAGCGTGGAGAGGCTCCCCAGCTTGCTGCCTGGGAGCACGCGTGGCTGGGGCAGGGCCGAGACCAAGAGAGAGGTGGCCTCACTCGTGCTCTCTGACATTCCCGTCTTTCTTCCCCAGGATCCCTATTATTTTAGTGGGAAACAAGTCTGACCTGCAGGTGGGGAGCTCTATGGACGTCATCCTGCCCATCATGAACCAGTTCTCAGAGATCGAGACCTGCGTGGAGGTGAGGGAACTGGAGGGTTTCTGCAAAGCCTCCCTGAGGGGGTAGGAGCGCTTGTCTGGCGTGAGCCAGGGAGCCTTCGTGCTTGTGGAGATCTGCCCTGCTAACGTTGCTCTGCAGAAGTACCCCGATCTGGGTCTTGAGGGCCTGTGCTTTAGGCTTTCTGTCCTTTGCCTTCCTCACAGGGAGTGGGTTTCGGTGTCTCCCCGCTCCAGCTCTCCAGCTGTAACTGGTGGTGGAGCTACGTGCAGCCCCTGTTGGCTCTGGGGCTGTGGAATGGGCGCAGCAAAGCCAGAGCATGAGCAGGAGGTTTCCCTTCTGTTTTTTCCTGATGGTGGACAGACTTTGCTCTGTGCTTCGATGCACAACTTGTCTGGCTTGGGGAGCTCCTATCATCCTTCTGCCCCTTGTCACCAGCCCGTCGCCTGTCCCTGCTCACAGGACTGTCTCTCCCTTTGAATCCCCAGTGCTCTGCCAAGAACCTCAAGAACATCTCTGAGCTCTTCTACTACGCCCAGAAAGCTGTGCTGCACCCCACAGCCCCCCTCTATGACCCAGAGGAGAAGCAGGTAGGAAGCACTGCTCGCAGCCGGAGGAGTCTCCTTCCCGTCACAGCGCTCTGGTCTGGTGCTGTGCTTTTGCCCCTGGGTAGGAGGCTGGAAAGTTTGGGCCGAGGCAGCCAGAACAAGGGGAAAGCGGTACCCCTGCGGGGAGCTGGCAGAGGGGTAAATACTCATCTCCCGTGCTCAGCGCAGCCTGCTGAGTATATCCAGGCCAGAGAGACCTGCGAGGACCGGGGGCGTGGTGGGGTAGAAGCCCTCGTGCTCCAGACCATGCGGCAGCCATTGTGGGCAGGGCCCAGGAAAAAACTTCCCTGTGGGCTGCCCTGCTTCTGACTCCCGCCTCCAAGGTGGCTGTGGTACTGGCCTAGCTGGACCGTGTTCCCAGCCAGTGCAGGAAGGGGACCTCTCTGCGCATGGGGTTTCAGGAGGCAGGAGGAAGGGCCAGGCTGAAGGTGGTGCCCTGTTTTTGTCACCGTGGTTGGTTCCTTGCAGCTGAAACCTGCATGTGCACGAGCGCTGACCCGGATCTTCAACCTCTCGGACCAGGATAACAACCAGATCCTTAGTGATGATGAACTCAACTACTTCCAGGTAGGGCTGCCTGCAGAGCTGAGATATTCCCCAGTCCCTTGTGGAAAGCCCCTGGTGTCCCCTTTCCGTCCAATACCAGGCAGAAAGGCTGCCCGTCTCCTGACACAGCCGTCCTGTTTGCATTCAGTACTTCTGCTGTTGCACAGCTAAAGCACCGTAGGGAGCTTCTCGGAGCACATGGGGATCCACAGGTCTTCCATCTTCACTAAACTTGGGCTGAGTTTGCTCTGCAGTGGGAGGAGCAGGAGGCTCTGGAGGTGTTGGGAGTCGTATGTTATTGGGATGCTGAAGAACAGGGGTTTGGTCAAGGTCTAAGGCGGTAATCCCTGAGCTGGGTGGATTTTCTCTCCTGGAAACACTGTCTCCTTGTCAGGGGAGAGGGATGCTGGCGAGACAGAGGGTTGTGCTGGCTGTGTGCTTTGCTGACAACGACCTTCTTTCTCTTGGGAGGTAGAAGTCCTGTTTTGGAAACCCGCTGGCTCCCCAGGCCCTGGAGGACGTGAAGATGGTTGTGTGGAAGAACACCACGGATGGGGTGCAGGACAACGGCCTGACGTTGAACGGTAACAGCACAAGGGCTCCATGTCCCTTCCCAGCAAGGGACGGAGGGACCCATCTCCTTCAGCACATTGTGAGGGACCCTGTCCTCGGGCTGAGCCTCCCGGCTCTCATTCCAAGCCTCATTAGTCCCTCTTGTCAAAGCAAGCCTGAGCCTGCTGTGGCTGCTAGAGCGCTCTGTCCAAGCAGCCTGTTTTCCCAAGGAAAGCGTGGTCCCGAGGAGCGGATCCCTGAGGCTTGAGCGCTCAGTTGGCTCCACTGCGTCTGAGCCGCCTGATCTCTCCTGCAGGCTTCCTCTTCCTCAACACGCTCTTCATCCAGAGGGGCCGGCACGAGACCACCTGGACCATCCTTCGCCGCTTTGGGTACGACGACGAGCTGGAGCTGACGGATGACTATCTCTACCCGCAGTGCGTATCCTGCCGTGGAGTGGGGCGGGCAGGGTGTGACATCCCTGTGGTGTGCAACTCGGGCTCCCCAGCACCTTTGCTGGCTCCTTTCTGCACCCTGGGGTCTACCCCGTTCCTCAGCGGAGGCTGAATCCACACCCTTAGTTCATGGTCTGGTGCATGCTCCTCACCTTCCCCCGTGGGCAGGAGCTGACACACGGGGTTGGCGATGAATACAATGGTCCTTGGAGCTGCTGACTGTGCTGCTGGCTCTGATGTAGGCGGGCAAGGAGGTGGGGAATGAAGGCCTGTCCCTGGCTTCCCTTGACATCAGCAAGGGGTTTTTGAAGGCTGTTCTGTCTCTGCCTGAGCTGAGGCAGAATGGCTCTGTCGGGAGCAGCGAGCTGTCAGCGTAGCCCTCCTGGCTGATTCTGCAGCTGCTGTCTCTGCTCTGCTCCCTGCCACCCCGGAGGTGGTGATCTGGCAGTAATGAAAGGGTTTGGCTCGTGAGCTGCCTGATCCTCTCCCCGGACAGCAGGCTGCGTGGGGACGCGACGGGGCCCATGCTGGTGGAAAGCACCCCAGGGGTAGTGCTGTGCCCTACTGAAGCCCTGTGCACGAGGCAGAGCGAGGGCTACATCCTCCCCCTGGCTGCTTGGGCAGCGTGGACGTGCCGAGGAGAGGCAGCTGTGCACCCTTGAGGGCTTCTCCCCAAAACAAGGGGGCTGTGTCAAGGAATAGCCAGGCCTGGAGACAACCGCTGGCTCTGAGCAGGGAGGGAATGGGGACCTGTGTGCTCTGGGTGAGATCCGGCTTGGCCGAAGACCCACTCACACGCTGCCCTTCGTTCAGGGCTTGAGGAGGTTCACTTGGGTCTCTTCCGACAGGTTCCGCCTTCCCCCCGGCTGCTCCACGGAGCTCAACCACTTGGGCTACCAGTTCCTGCAGCGGCTGTTTGAGAAGCACGACAAGGTGGGCAGCGCGCGGTGGAGCTGCCTGGGGAGGGGATGCTCTCTGCTAGGCCTGCACATTTGGGCGCAGCTGCTCTCCTGTCCGCCCGTCTGTTCCAGGGAGCAGACGTAGCGCCAGTGAAGGGCTTTATTCTGCCGCAGCGCTCCCTTCACAGCTTCTTGCCGAGGCTTTGGGAGCGGGAGGTGGTCACAGCGAGCCGTAGGTAGTCGGATGGCAGCAGCATGTCAAGGGCGTGGGGTTGTGATCGCTACCCTTGGCCAAAGGGCAGCCAGTAAAGTTTGGGCCTTCAGTGGATGGGTCTGAGTTAACATCAAACCGGCGTAGCCCCTCGTAGTGCCTGGCTGCAGCACGCAGGGTGGCAGGGAAAGCGGGCATAGCTGCTGGCCTGCAGCCACGGACCAGGCACAAGCATCTGCACGGCTGCCGGCCCTGTGGAGGGGCTGCCGGGCCGGAGAGGGGGAGAGAAAGCACCTGATTTGTGCCATACTCTGGCTCTTTGGAGAGTGGGAGTAGGGGACGTGTTGGATCTGCACGCACCTGCTCGGACTAGTTATTCAGATGTTGATGTGCGCCGGGGGTACAGCAGCTCTGTGGCCACGGGGAATTGCAGCGCGGAGTCGACGCACGTCCCTGTGTGCCCAGATGCCGGCAGATCCTCTGTGGCCTGACCCTGGGGCACAGCAGCCTGAAGGTGCTGCCTTGGTGTGTGGTTAGCTGGTGGCCCGGTGACCACACAGACCTTGGGTTAGTTAGTTACCCTGCGGCGTGGAAGGCCAGGCTGGACCGATGCAGGCTGCTGTGGGGTGGCTGGCCCCAGGGAAGGACGGGGCTGTGGGGTGAGTGTGGACGGGTCCTGCCCGGTAGCAGGGCTGGCACCGATTCCAGCTGCAATCGCAGAGCAGAATCGGCCTGTTTCTTGTGCAGTGATGGGAGTCCCTGGGGCATAGGGTCTCTGCGCGCTCGTGCAGCTCTGGCCTTGCTTGCAGTTGATTTCTGCCGTTGAAAGCATCCCTGCGTCGTTCTGCTGCAGTGAGCAGGGTGGCTTGTGTGCCAAGGACTCGCTTTGGACCCCGACAATGCTTGGCATGGCTGCAGAGAGCTGCCGGTGTGTGCATGGACTGTGTCCCACCTCAGCTGCTGGCTCCCCTTTGTTTCGGCAGGACCAGGACGGAGCCCTCTCCCCCACAGAGCTGCAGAACTTCTTCAGCGTCTTCCCCTGCGTGCCCTGGGGCCCTGAGCTCTACAACACGGTATGCACCACTGATAAAGGCCTGCTTTCCCTGCATGGATTCCTCTGCCAGTGGACGTAAGCTCAGTCCCTCTCCCCTGCCTTTAGACACGTTGCTTAGCCCTTGCTGACCTTGTCGGCTTCCCGGTGCGCTCTGTCTCTCCAGGCTCGTGGCTTACCTGGATGTGCGGCACTGCCTGGAGTGCCTGGGCTACCTGGGCTACCCCATCCTCTCGGAGCAGGACTCCCAGACACAAGCCCTCACGGGTACGGCCATGCCCTCCCCTCCCGTCACGGCTCAGGTCTCTCCTCTCGCTCACCCAGCCTCTCTCCTGCCAGTGACCCGGGAGAAGAGGATCGACCTGGAGAAAGGCCAGACCCAGAGAAACGTCTTCCTCTGCAAGGTGCTGGGAGCCAGGGGCGCAGGCAAGTCCGCCTTCCTGCAGGCCTTCCTCGGCAGGAGCCTCGCGGTGAGTGGCTGCTCCCCTCTCCAGCCGCGCTGCGGCAGGGCGTCCCAGCGGAGCAGGAGGCAGAGCCGTGAGGCTGTTTGAGTGATCTGCTGCGTGACAGCACCTCCCTGCCCACGGCCAGGCCCCAGCCTCCCAGCAAAGGGCTTCACACCCCCCTCTGGGTGGCTCTGGCATCCTTAATTTTGCCGAAGGCAGCGGGCCCACTCCCTCTGCTTGTCCCGAGGATCTGGAGGGGCTGTGCCTTTCCCAGGCAGCCGTATCTCCCCGAGGTGATGCTGGCTTTCCCTGCGTGTTACGAACGGCCCCGCGGCTCGTGGCAGGCGCCGGCTGGCCTTCAAGTGGCTGTTACACCACGGGGCTCGGGGCAGTGTGAAGTGCTCTCCTTCCCCCAAGCACCGCTCTTGCTCCCTGCTGTCTGAGACGGTGTTTTCATTGATGGCAGGCCCAGAGGGAGAACCCAGGAGACCCATCCCTCTACACGATCAACACGGTGCAGGTCAACGGCCAGGAGAAGTACCTTATAGTAAGTAGGTAGCGAGGAGGGAATCGCTGCTGTGTCTGGCTCGCAGCAGGGCTGGGCTGTGTCCCCCTCCCCGTATTGCTGCAGCGCCATCCCGGCACCCCTGGGCTGGGCTGGGGCTGTGGTCACGCCGGCACAGTCCGTGTGCTGGTGTGAGAAACGGCCGATCCCCTTGAGACGGTGCTGTGCCACGCGTCCTTTCGCCTCCTGCCCCAGCTGTATGAGGTCAGCGCCGACATGAAGTTCGTGAAGCCGTCGGACGCAGCCTGCGATGTCGCCTGCTTCATCTATGACCTGAGCGACCCCAGATCCTTCAGCTACTGTGCCAGTATCTATAAGGTAGCTGGCAGGGGCCCTATGGGACTTCAGCCTTTGCGTGGCAGCCCCGCATCTCCCAGGGGTCGGTCGCTTACCCCTCGCTGGGACTTCTCCCTGTCTCTGCAGCAACACTACATGGACAGCCAGATCCCCTGCGTCTTCGTGGCCTCCAAGACAGACCTGCCAGAAGCGAGTCAGCAGCCCGGGCTCTCCCCTGCCGAGTTCTGCTACAAGCATTGCCTCCCACCGCCCTTCCTCTTCTCCTGCCACGGCCAGGGTCCACCCAGCACCACCGTCTACACCAAGCTGGCCACCGCCGCCACCTTCCCGTTAGTATCCTTCCCGCGGAGGGGGCTCTCGGCTGGGAGCAGAGCTCGGGGAGGGGGGCTGTGTCCGAACCCTGCCTCTGCCACGTCGCTTTTGGTTTGGTTCCTCTCTAGCTCTTGGTGTCGTCTGCTCGTAGAAGTAATTGAAACAAAAAGGCCACTTCTCCCCCTGCTTGGAGAGGGTGGAGTCTCTCTTCTGCCTCGTGTCTGTCTCTGGCAGATTTATTAGACAGATCCTGCCACAGGAGTTTTTATTTTTGAAGCCTAAGATAAAAAAATGCTGAAGGGGAGTAGCCAGCATAGTTTGCCAAGGCCCGCAGAGGGGGGGTGGCAGCTATTTTCTCCTGATGAGGTGGATCAGACTGAAAAAGAGGTCAGTGAAGCAAGACCTCTGTTCACGCAGCCTCCCTTTGGGAAGGAACCGCACCTGAAAGGGGCTGGGTAACGGGGTAGGGCGGCAGCCAGGCCGGTCACGGGCGATCTGGTAGGGAGAACGTGCCTGCCTGCGGCATGGCTCCGCTCCAGGGGCTGAGGGTCGGTGCAACGCCGGGGCAGAGCCCTCCTGAGGAGAACGTGTGAGTGCGTTGGAAGACAGGATGGGATTACCAGTGAGTGGTTTTCCCTCTAGCTTCTTTTCAATAAACAACTTTATTTTTAGAGCTGACACTTTTTTTTTCCTCTGCAGTATTAAAATTTAAATATTCTTAATATAACTTAGGGTATGTGGTATAAATAAATAACGGCGTAATGGAGGGCCAGGGATTGGGTGCTCTCCCCTGATTTAGTGGAGAATGAATAATGGATATGTCTTTCCTCCTCGGAGAGGAGCACGTTGATGCAGGACAGCACGTGTTTAGGAAGAGAATGTGTACGCCCGGGCAGGACTGGGTCCCTTCCCTCGCTGCCCTTAGGTCGGTGTCACCAGCTGTGCCAGCGTCTCCGCCTGCATCCGCTTCTGGGTCTCTGCGCTCTTGGAGTTGTAAAAGCAGCTTGACCTAGAAAGGAAGATACATACCTCCTTGCTGTACTAATTATTTAGGTGTTGGTGTGCTGTTTCCAGACCACGGGAGTGTAAAGCCACATCCATCCCACCAGCGGGGTGGGGAGCCATCATATGGCTTGATGACGATGCCGGGCGGCGGGGGCCGGGGAGCCACTCGCTGCTCTCTGCCTTCAGCTGGGCTGTATCCCCAGCCCGGAAGCCACGCCGCGGTTACCGTCCGTCCCCCCAGGGACACCCCCACTTCCCTGCTTTGGGGGGGG
>NW_008824382.1:2504-2932 GCF_000699105.1 Pygoscelis adeliae | reverse complement strand
CGGGCCGCGCTGAGGCTGTCCCAGAGCGCGAGGCTCTGGGCGTTGCATCTCCTGGTACGACTGGAAGCTCTTTCCTCCCCCGTCCCCTGCCCGCACCCGAGCCGGCCTTACCTGCCGGCCAGCTGCCGTGACTTCAGTCCAGCGCAAGTTCAGGGCCAGAGTCCCACAGCGTCCCTGTCTCCGAGTCCCAAAGAGCGAGGCCAGCCTGCGCTGGCCTCCACGTTCAGCTCACACCCGTCCCTGGGCTCCCATCCTGCCGGGGTGGGGGAGGCCGGGTCAGCTCCCGGCTCGGTGACACTAGCTCTTAGGCTTTTCGAGCACACTCAGGGTAGGCTTATTTGCAGGCAGCTGGTGGGGCAACACCGAGGTACAGCTGGAGCCGCTTTTCTGTATGTTTTGTCTATTTAAACTTTTTATCGTGGCCTGGA
>NW_008824382.1:0-1049 GCF_000699105.1 Pygoscelis adeliae | reverse complement strand
CAGTGCTGGAGGCACCGTGTGCCCCGTGCCAGGCGGAGCACCCACGGGGGACGCGCCCGGACCCGTGCTGGCCTGTGGGCGCCAGGGTCAGGATGGAGGTACAGTTTGCAGACGCCTGTGCCAGATTCCGCAGGTACCTGGTGCTGGCATGCGGGTGCCCATGCTGGGATGTGGGTGCCGTACTGGGATGTGGGTGCCCATACTGGGATGCAGATGCCCATGTAGATGCCCATACTGGGATGCAGGTACTCATACTGGGATGCAGGAGCCCATACTGGGATGCAGATGCCCATACTGGGATGCAGATGCCCATGCAGGTGCCCATACTGGGATACAGGTACTCATACTGGGATGCGGGTGCCATACTGGGATGTGGGTGCCATACTGGGATGCAGATGCCCATGCAGGTGCCCATACTGGGATGCAGGTACTCATACTGGGATGCAGGAGCCCATACTGGGATGCGGGTGCCCATGCTGGGATGTGGGTGCCCATACTGGGATGTGGGTGCCATACTGGGATGCAGATGCCCATGCAGGTGCCCATACTGGGATGCAGGTACTCATACTGGGATGCAGGAGCCCATACTGGGATGCGATTGCCCATGCTGGGATGCGGGTGCCCCTACTGGGATGCAGATGCGGATGCGGGTGTCATACTGGGATGCGGGTGCCATACTGGGATGCGGGTGCCCATACTGGGATGCGGGTGCCCATACTGGGATGCAGGTGCCATGCTGGGGTGCGGGTGTCATACTGGGATGCGGGTGCCATACTGGGATGCGGGTACCCATGCTGGGGTGCGGGTGTCATACTGGGATGCAGGTAACATGCCAGGATACGGATTCCTGTAGCAGGATGCAGGCACAGCTGTACTGTGATGCAGAAACCTGGACCAGTGTGCAGGTACTGACTGGGAGGCGGGTACCGTACCAGGGTGTGGGTACCAGTACTGGGATGCTGATGCTGTACTGGGATGCAGGTACCATACCAGGATGCGGGCACCTGTACTGGAATACATGTACCCATACTGGGATGCAGGTAATGTAA
>NW_008824381.1:86904-88514 GCF_000699105.1 Pygoscelis adeliae | reverse complement strand
CTTTGACAGGAAAAAGCATTCCATTTCACAAACACCAATCTGGCTGAATTTGACCTGGGGCATGAAACGTGTGTGCAGCCACAGCCCTCAGAGAGTGGCCAGGGTCCTTCATGCTCTCACCTCATTCCTCCTGCTGTTGGAAATGGATTTTAACTTGCCAGGATTTGCTTTCAGCCTTGCTGGATTTTATCTGGGCTTTTAGGAGGAGCAGTGGGAACCGCCCCAGCGTGCTGGCTCCACGCTGGTCCCACCAGGCCACGGTGGTTTTGGCATATGCAAAAGTGAAATAAAAGCCATGGTCTCCAGAGAGCTAGCCAGCTGAGAGCGGATGAACGTTCACATTAATGTGTAATTAATATGCAGTTCTGGCTTCAGTTCTTTTGGCAGTGCAGAGTTAATTACAACTGAACTGTAAAGCATTGCACATGGATTTTATTTACTGCCTTATTAGTGGCATCTGTTCTCCCAGCAAAATGTCTCAGCTGTTTGCTCTTGTTCAAGGAAACTAGAAGAACTCATTGCATAGATGGCCCAAGCTAACTTACATGCTTTGTCTGGAAAGCGAGCTAAAGGCTGTGATCACACCACTGTGTTTTCCTTTGGACCCCTACTTGTTTGTTTAATGCATTGCCCCAGCACCTGAGCCCATCACAACAGGAAGGAGGCCACAGGGCTCCAGCCCCATACTTGAAGGACCTGCCTGCGTTTGAGAACCAGCAACATCTCTCTTCCCAGCTGTCTCCTGGCACTGCCCCCATGATCTTTTATAGTCTTCTCCAGCAAAAGCCGTAGGGGATAGGTGGGTCCTGGTGCTGCAGGCCAAATCGCTCAGTGCTGCAGCATCCACTGCCTTGGCTGCCTTCCTGGCCTTGCTTTGCTGCTTAGCACATTTCCTGAGGAAGATGAATGATGGTTTTGTTAAGCAAATTTTGTGGCAAATGCAAGCTAAGTGGCTGTAAATCCAGTGGAGAAGCCAGTTCATTTAGGGCATGGAGCATAACAGGAGGAGAGCATCTGAAATGGGGAGGTGGGAAGCACCAGCCAAAAGGTATTTGGTGCCTGTGGTGTGACAGTGAGGTTCCTCACCTGGGCCTTGTGTTATGAAAATTTGCACCTGGCTTGTGCTGACCGAGGCGAGAGGCTGGCATGCAAAGCATAGAATTACAAAGATGAATATTTATTCATGCGCATGCAGTGTCCCAGCCAAACTGGGGCACCCCAAATGTGGTTTTACACAGGGTTCTTACACCCTTCAAACATTCAGGTACAACACAATTGGAATAATCACTAACACCCACACTACCAACTGCTAATCACAGTAAAACTTTGCAAAGCCACTCTATTTCTGAAGCATTCTTGCTGCTTGCCTATTGATCCAGGCGTCCCTGGAGTCAGTCTTGCTCGAGTTACTGATCTGTGATGTCAGACAATGCTGGGAGGGTTTCAAAGATGTGTCAGAGGGGCTGGGATGCTGGCGTTATCATGGTTGTCCCGGGGATAAAGCTGTTCTTTATCCTTCATGGACAGCTCTAAGCTTCCCACAAGTAAAGTCCTTCTTTTCAGGGCCGGGCTGTCCTTTAGTTTGTTTTACTTAAGCATGAACAATACCA
>NW_008824381.1:86074-86531 GCF_000699105.1 Pygoscelis adeliae | reverse complement strand
GGGTCTTGCCTGGCCCTGCAGCTTCTCGGCAGGGCCCTCTTCTGCAGCCTGATTTGCTGGGAGGCTGCCAGTCACCCTGCCATCTCCTCCTCTCTGCAGGCAGCTCGCAGGCAGCTCTGCCCTATTCTGTGCTCATTGTCTGTGTCTCCAGTGACAAAATGACCCGCCGGAGGAGAGGGATGTGGGGCTGAATCCCTATGACAGGCACGGAGCAGAGGAGCTGGTGATGCGGCCAGAGGATGCTGCAGGGAAGGTATGGTCATGCTGGTGAAGGGGCAGGGTGTGTGGGCATGGTTCATAGGCAGTGTTCAGCGCCTGCAGTCAGGGCTTTGCACCCCTGTCCCAATGGGTGCTGTGACCACACTGTGCAGCCGAGAGGTGACCTTACCCCTGGGGTGAGGGGTCCTCTGCTGCCTGCAGTGGGGCAGGCTGACAGGCATGACCCTTGGGCGTGCAC
>NW_008824381.1:74562-77028 GCF_000699105.1 Pygoscelis adeliae | reverse complement strand
CATATATTATATATATGTATATATAAATAAAGTTAATACACTTTCATACTATAAAGAATGATTGAATTGATAGTGAGGGAAAGGATTTTTCATCACACTTGCCAAGCCTGTCATGCATCCAAGCCTCCATCAGAGCCTTCGGCCTGCCACTCCTTTCTGGCAGCATCTGTGTGCCGGGGCCCCACCGTCCCCCGAGCACCCCCTGCTCATGACATCTGCCAAGAGGGGCTCAGGCGCGAGTGTCTCACCCTGCATGGGGCTGAAGGCAGCAGGAGGCTGTGCACTTAGAGGACTTAGAGGCTGCGGGTGGAAATCGCTGCTGCGGGCAGCGGGGAGCGTGACTCAGCCGCTCGAGCAAACTCGGGGCTTGCCTGGGCCTGCAGCTTCCCGGCAGGGCCCTCTTCTGCAGCCTGATTTGCTGGGAGGCTGCCAGTCACCCTGCCATCTCCTCCTCTCTGCAGGCAGCTCGCAGGCAGCTCTGCCCTATTCTGTGCTCATTGTCTGTGTCTCCAGTGACAAAATGACCCGCCGGAGGAGAGGGATGTGGGGCTGAATCCCTATGACAGGCACGGAGCAGAGGAGCTGGTGATGCGGCCAGAGGATGCTGCAGGGAAGGTATGGTCATGCTGGTGAAGGGGCAGGGTGTGTGGGCATGGTTCATAGGCAGTGTTCAGCGCCTGCAGTCAGGGCTTTGCACCCCTGTCCCAATGGGTGCTGTGACCACACTGTGCAGCCGAGAGGTGACCTTACCCCTGGGGTGAGGGGTCCTCTGCTGCCTGCAGTGGGGCAGGCTGCCAGGCATGCCCCTTGGGGGTGCAGCCCCCCTCCCGTGGTACTTGCCAAGCCAGGGGGGGCAGGCAGCTTGTGCTGCTGGAGAGGCTCTGCCCTTGGTCCCAGCACCCTTAAGGACAGGTATTCTGGGTGTTTTCTCAGCATGGTTGTTCACTTCAGGGGTGCCCATGGAGGACCCAGTGTGAGAGCCCTTCCTGCATGAGCTGCTGGTGGCCATGCCCCAAACCCCCACCACCCTGCCTGCCCTTTGGGGGCCAGGAACAAGAATTAAGGGTGTGTTTGACCTTATTTAGACAGCTCTTTCTCAAGCAATTAGATCTGCCATAGGTTTTTCTGATGCAGAAAGCCGGGCTGACAAAAATCTGGCTCCTAAGGTCAAGTCGGTGGGGCTGTGTACTTGCCAGAGGGAGCCTGGGAGGGATGATCTTAAAGGTCTTTTCCAACCTAAATGATTCTGATTCTATGACTCTATGAGACTGACAAAAAGGCTTTTCCTTGCTGCTCCCTGCCTGCAGCACAGCACTGAGCCTGGGGAAGGAGACACAGTGAAGGAAATACAGTGGTAGCTATGATTTTGCTCCACCACTCCTTGTCCCCCCTAAGGGCTTCCCCACCCTTGGGTGTAATGCAGTGTTTGGCTTGCAGAAAGGCAGCCAAAATCCTCCTTAAACACAGGCCTGCTGACCCCACAGCTTCGCTAGTGCCTTACCTGAGTGCTGTGCTTCCTCCATTAACTAATCACAGCTCCCCTGAGAGGACACCATTCCCCTTTGGGCTCCAGAGACACCCAGGAGCTTTTCCATCCTTGCTCCAGCAGCTCTCCAGTCTCAGCAGTTCAGGAGCTCAGCAATGGGGCCTGTGAGTGTTTGGGAGGACTCAGGAGTTTTGCAGACCCTGCTGTGCCACATGCCTGTGTGCACCTCAGTTTTAGCTCTGGGCTTTCAGGGGACTTTTGCAGGGGGCATGAGACCGCCCCCCCCCAATGGAGGAGTGACCTGTCTCTGCAGCCAGTGTGTTGATACAGGTTTTCCATGCAGGGCCATGCTTGGGCTGCTTGCACAAGAGACCTGGTTTCTCCTCTCCCTGCTGCCAGAAATATCCCAGCTGCCTGCAGCGGGAGAGCAAGCGAGGAGAGCTGCAGGCTGGTGGATGGCCAGGCAGCAGAGCAGGCAGGCCAGCAGCTGTGCTGGCAGGCAGAGTGCGGCAGGGTCAATTTTCGGAGGCCTGGGGCAGCATGGTGCATGCTGAAGCTGGTTTACCACCCACATGGCCCCTATGTCAGGACCATGGTGAGGGTCCAGTAGGTTTCCTGTGAACATCTCTCAACCCAGGGAATGATGGACAGGACGCCCCAGTGCTCTAAGTCCATGGGCATCCTCCTTCTTTTCTGCTGCACTCAGGATGGAGATGTTCAGGACCTCCCAGCCTAGGAACAGGAGAGAAGAGACCAAGCGAGGCAAGACACAGCAGCCATGGCCACGCGTGGTCGGCACACCAAGATGCTCCCCTCTGAACTGAACAAGGTGTGCCCCGAGAGACGAGACGACCTCACCACGCACCCCAGGAAGATGAGCGACTTCGAGGTGGTCCCCAACCTCCAGCAGAGCAGTGGCAGTGTCTCGAAGAGCAGGCGGAAGGCACATTTCCCCACTGGCAGCAATGAAAAGGCAAGGT
>NW_008824381.1:68871-74474 GCF_000699105.1 Pygoscelis adeliae | reverse complement strand
TAATGAGTTATCCGGTAACTCATTAACAGGAGCATAAATAACAGATCACTTTAGTTTTAGGGACAGACAGAAAAACCCCAAACATCTGAGGTACACGTCCAGCATTCATATCTCCTCTCCTTGGAGTACACCTGGCTTTGTCTTTGCAGATAGCCATGGCGCTTTCTTCCTTTGCATCAGAAGAAGCACCCAGATATGCTCCAAGTACCAGGGTGTCTGGTCCCTGGCGTAACTTCTGGCCCTTTGCAGAAACCCTGACCCCTTGCTGCTTTTCCTGCTCCCTCAGGAAAATCTCATCTCGTGGATTCCTGAAAACATCCGGAAGAAAGAGTGCACCTACTTTGTTGAAAGCTCCCAGACATCAGATTCTGGGTAAATCCTTCATTCCCCTCCCCTGCCAGGAAAGCAGAAGGGGTGTTTGTTGACAAAGCTACAGCACCAGAAAATCCCACCTTTCCATCAAGGGAGCTGGTGTCAAGGGGATTCACAAATTCCTTTTTGACTGGTTCTTCACCCTGCTGTGTGTCACCACATGGCTGATATCCTATGTGCCAGTGAGGAACCTTTCCAATGCTTTCGTATGCAGTCATTTCTATCTGTACTTCATCCAGAGCAACTTTAACATTTCTGTCCTAAACCTCTACAGTTGGAAATACCAATTTTTTGCTAAATTTTCCCCCAAACAGTGCCTTTGTTTCTGCACAAGTTCTGAGCTGGAGGGTGAGCTGGGTGGGAGATGCCAGTGCTTGTGGTGTTCTTAATAAGAATGCCAACATCTCCTGCCTGGGCTGAGGCAGGTGGGCCAGCTGGGTTTTGCCTTTTGGGTTTAGATTGTTTTCGGCAAAGTTGGTGGTGTGTGTTTCAGGAGGATTGTGTGCGAGTGCGGCTATATCAGGGAACAGCACCTGGAAGATGCTGCCAAACCTCCCATCTTCCTGGGGAAGGAATGGGATCCCAGCAGGAACATCCAGGAAATGCCAACAGATGCCTTCGGTGATATCCACTTCACGGGCCTGGGACAGAAGATGGGGAAGGTGATCTCGTTTTCCCATCTGTGGTGCACAGGGAGCCAGTGTTCAGGTCTTGCCATAGCAGATGAAATACGAGTATTTCCCTCCCGAATGAGAGGAGGTTAGGAAAGCGTGGAAATGTCCCAAAGGCAACACTGACCCAAGCAGAGGAAGGTGGGTGGGACAGGATCCCTCCTCTCTCCCAGCCCTGTACCTAGTCCCTTTCTGAAACCATGAGACTGATCTTCATGCTATGAGGCCCATGCTTCAAGGAGTGGCTGTTCCGTGTCCTCATCCTTAGGATCGTCTTGGGAATGCTCGGTCCCAGGGATGTGAATGGGAACAGAGTCATGCACAAAGACCTGGGGCAGCAGCAACAGGACTCTGCTGGGAAATGTCGTGGGAAGCCCCTGGTTCTTTGCTGGGACAGGAGAAATTGTGGTGGAGATGCCCTGTTACCCTGACCCTGTTGTTTTTACCCAAAATGCATGTATGCTCCCTTTTTTGCAGTATGTGCGCGTTTCCTCGGATACTCCTCCACGGGTCATCTACCACCTCATGACACAGCACTGGGGCCTCGATGCACCCAACCTGCTCATCTCAGTCACTGGGGGAGCCAAAAACTTCATCATGAAGCCAAGGCTGAAGAACATTTTCCGGCAAGGGCTAGTCAAAGTGGCCCAGACCACCGGTAAGAGATGCAGAGGCTCTCCCTGTGATTGCAGTGGGAGAGGGGCCTGTCATCTGCCCATGCCAGGTTTAGTGAGTTGGGCTGCTGTGGAGATGCTGAGCTGGCCCAGGAGGCCTGTAGGTCCCTGTCTGGACTACCACCACCAGGGATGGACTGTTCTTGCTCAATCACTGCAAACAGGCTCATGGGGAGCTGGACTGAGAGATGCAACACTGTGCTGAAGAAGGCATCTCCTGTGCTGCCAGGGCTTGATGTAGTGGGCAGGGAAGACATCTTCTGGGGGATGGAGCATCTCCAAGGACCAGGTGTTCCTGCAGCCGTATAGGGGGATGCTAGGAGATTGCTGTGAGCAGATCCTCTCCCTTCCCAAGCCCTTCTCTGACCCCCAGGGGCCTGGATCATCACAGGGGGGTCCCACGCTGGTGTGATGAAACAGGTGGGAGAGGCAGTGCGAGACTTCATCCTGAGCTGCAGCCACAAGGAGAGCGAGATTGTCACCATTGGTATAGCCACCTGGGGGACCGTGTACAACCGGGAGAGCCTCATCTGCCCCATGGTGAGCCAGGCAGAGTTGGAGATGCGTTTGCTTTGCCTATGCCTGGGCTGCTGGGGAAGTCCTGCCAAGGACCATGGCAGGAATGGGTGCTTCAAGATGTGCCTGTGGCTGGCAGGCCTGGTAAAACCCAGCTGCACCAGAAGGAGTGATGGTCCCAGGCTGATGTTTGCTGAGAAGCCCCTCTATGCTACCCAGTGTCTTGCGTAGGTGCTGTGCTTCTTCTGGGAAGACCCTTGTGGGTGTGAGGGCAGGTGGAGCAGAGACAGAGGAGCATGGGACAAAGCTGACATGAGGACTGCAGGGGGGGCAGGGATGGCTCTTTGGCCAGACTGTTCTTTGGCTGGCCTGTTCCTGTCCTGCATGCTGGTTGCTTTGGGCATCTGGTGCTCCTCTGCAACCCTGCCAGGCTTTTCCCAGAGTCTGTCCTCCCACACGTTACAGGGTGGCTTTCCAGCTGAGTACATACTGGATGAAGAGAACCAAGGCAGTCTGTCATGCCTGGACAGCAACCACTCCCACTTCATCCTGGTGGACGATGGGACCCACGGGAGGTATGGGGTGGAAATCCCCCTGAGGACCAGACTGGAGAAGTTCATTTCGGAGCAGACCAAGGTGAAAGGAGGTAATGGCAACACATAGCCAGGCCTGAGGCAGGGGAGGGCACAAGGTGGGATGGACCATCCATTGGTAAGGGGTGCCCATCCTGGCCTCTGGTGAGAGGAGAGGCTGTGGCTTCTCTGGAGGATCCAGGCAAGGGGTTTGAGAGGATTGTCATGATAAATGTGGAACCTGGTTCCTCAGCAACACAAATCAAAGAGCCTTTCTCTGCCAGCTGCTTGACTGGTCACCAAAGGGGTCCTCAAACCTTGTGATGCTGAGCTGATCAGGGAGAGTTGTTTCTCCCAAAGGGCCAGGCCTCCAAGGGGGCTTCCAGGTGGTATCTTCTCACTGTGCAAATGATCTTCTATTCTAACACATGCACACACATGCTCCAGCAGCATGACTGCCAGGAGATCGTCTCCCCTCTCTCCTAGAGCCTGGCATGTCAGGGGCAGTGGTCCCACCTCGCTTTTCACACCCCACCACTCAGAGGGGACTGCATTCAGCTGCATGGAGGGGGGGCGCTGCCCCACAGGGAGGTGACCCTGGGCTCTGCTTCCCCACAGGTGTTGCCATCAAGATCCCCATCGTGTGTGTGGTGCTGGAAGGAGGCCCCGGGACACTCGATGTAAGGAAGTGCTCCTACCCACTCCCAGCAGGGCTGAGAGGGGGTGGTGGTGGGAGGGGACAGTTCCTTGCCCGGGGTGCTGCCCTCTGGTGTCGGTGTAAGCACTGTGCCACACTAGCTGAAATGCAGCCGAATGGAAGCGCCGCGGAGCAGCGGTGTGGGTCTCAGGCTCAGAGAGGGTCTGCTGGCCTCTGGGTGGGATTAGGACCAGCCTCTCTGCTCTGTTGCAGACCATCTACAATGCCATCACCAACGGGATCCCCTGTGTGATTGTGGAAGGGTCTGGGCGTGTGGCCGATGTCATTGCACAGGTGGCCAGCCTGCCTGTGCCCAAGATAAGCATTGCCTTGATCCAGAAGAAGCTGAGCATGTTCTTCCATGACACCTATGAGCTCTTCACTGAGGGCAAGCTGGTGGAGTGGACCAAGAAGGTGAGCCTTTTGCAGGCAGACAGCTCCTCGCGCTGAGCTTGTGGAGATCAAAGGTGTCCCCAGGGGTCCTTACCCATGAGCAGCAAGGCTCCCAGCATCAAGATTAAGGCTTATCTTCTGCTGACCGTCCATCTCCCTCCTGGCATGCTCAGCATTGTCCTGGTGGGCACCCCAAGGGCTTGAGCTCTGCTTCTCCACTGCCTGCTTCCTTTGGGCAGAGAGGTACCATTTGGGACCAACCCCAGCTGGGCTGGGAGACACAGCACAGGGGGTCTGCAGGCAACCCAAGGGGAGCAAGGAATTGCCCCACACAGGACAGGGGGCTGCAGGAAGTGGCAGGGAGGAGATGCTGCTGCTGATTGCTTGCCCACGGCTCTCCTTATAGATCCAAGACATAGTGCGGAGCCGGCAGCTCCTGACCATTTTCAGAGAGGGCAAATATGGCCAGCAGGACGTGGATGTGGCCATCCTCCAGGCCCTGTTCAAAGGTGAGGGGTGGGGAGCTGCTTGGGAGGATGGGGAGAGATGAATGGGATGGGAGTCACAAGTCACCTCCTGCAGCTGCTTGACTTATGGGGTCACCAAAGGGGGCCCTAAACCTCATGATGCTGAGCTGATCAGGGAGAGGTGTTTCTCCCAAAGGGCCAGGCCTCCAAGTGGGCTTCTAGGTGGTATCTTCTCGCCACATAAATGATCCTCTATTCTAACACATGCACTTTGCATGCAGCATCCCAAAACCAGGACCACTTTGGTCGTGAGAACTGGGACCACCAACTGAAGTTAGCTGTGGCCTGGAACAGGGTGGACATTGCTCGGAGTGAGATCTTCACAGACGATCACGAGTGGAAGGTAAGGGAGTACCTGTGCTGCTTGTCTGGTCAGGCTTACAGCTTGTCAGGTCCCACTTGAGGACTGTGGATATTGAGGGCACTGTTCACCTCGACTGTGCTTAGAGAGAGTTTTTGAGGGCATTTCTCTTGGACCCTAAACTCCCACCACATTGCCAGGGGCTCTTCATCTGTCCTACCTTTCAAAAGTGCACTCAAACACCCAAAGCAGAGGTGAGCACACCCTGCAATTCATTGCTTGTAAAGGTCCTGGTTTGGCTTATAATTGTTTACAAAGGTGATTGATTGGTATTTTATTCAAAACCAATGTCTTTTAAAGACAGCCTAGAGCCAAAAATACCTCTTGCCAGCTCCGCCCTGTGGTCACTGCTCATGCCACGTTGTCAAATGGCAACTTGTCTCTAAACTCACCTCACCCAGCCTGGCACTTCCCTGCTTAAACTTTACTGCAGAGTGGGGCAGGGAGCAGCACAAGCCAGCTCTGCTGTCCCATGCCTGATCCAGCTGTTGAGAAGTCGAAGCTGAGCAGGGTTCTCTGTCCTTTCTGCCAGGGCTGTGGGACTTGGAAGGGATTTTCTTATTTCGTTTGACAGTTTGGATTCCCCCAGCTCACATACCTTTCATGGGACTGGGAAGGGCTGGTGGGAACCAGGATCCCAAAGAGGAAATATTTGATGGTGTGAAAATGCACAGCCTGAACAAGATCTACACCTTTGTTGGGAAGGGAGGATGAGGCAGGCTCTCAGATTAGCCAATGCAGGCCAGGGCTGTTACAAGGTGCTGCAGCCCTGGACCAATGTGGCTGGTATGAAAAACTGAGGCTGAAAGCAAGCTGCTGC
>NW_008824381.1:56125-68833 GCF_000699105.1 Pygoscelis adeliae | reverse complement strand
GTACCTTCCTGCCAGGACAGACATGTACCCCCTTACCCACGGGCTTTGTTTTCACTTCTGAGCACATGTAAAGATTGCCTTGGAAAGGAAAACCCCACAAAGGCTGAACTGGGTGGCCATCAGGAGCAGCCAGTCTCCCCATGGCTGAGATCCAGCTGGCAGCACCATGATCCTTCAGTTGAAGAGTTGTGCACAGAGAACAAGCCTGTGAGGTCCTGTTCATTAATATGGTGCATCCTCGTGAGCTGGGGAAAGAGGATCTACCCTTTACCCAACCCTATCCCTCCACCCAGCAGCCAAGGGAGCAGAGGGCTTCATTGCCAGAGGGGAGGGCATACTAACCCAGAAGTGTCTCTGGGGGATGTCCCACAAGTCCCAGTACCTCCCAGCTTCTCTCTCACACCCAGAAACTCCTTGTGTGCTCAGGGATAAAATCTTCCCCCATCTGAGTGAGGAGCATGGTGGGGCCCTGCTCTGGGGCCATGGAGCCCCTCATGTCTGCCTCTGGCCTGCCAGCCTACAGATCTCCACCCTGTGATGGCAGCCGCCCTGATCTCTAACAAGCCAGAGTTTGTGAAGCTGTTCCTGGAGCAGGGAGTGCGTCTCAAGGAGTTTGTCACCTGGGACACTCTGGTTTACCTCTACGACAACATGGCACCATCCTGCCTGTTCCACAGCAAGCTGCAGAAGGTCCTGTTGGAGGAGAAAGAGCACACAGCTGGCTCCAAAATGCCAAGAATCCAACTGCACCACGTCTCCCAGGTGCTGCGAGAGCTCCTGGGCTGCTCCACACAGCCTCTCTACCCCAAGCCCAAGCACACGGAGCGGCCCCGGCTCTCCATCCCCGTCCCTCACATCAAGCTGAATGTACGCATCTCCAGGTTATGTGGTGGCAGGGTTGCATTAGGGACGGGGACGCTGGCTCAAAAAACCCTCCTGGAGGTTGCAGCTGGGTCTCTGTCCTCTTGCCTGCTCAAGAATCCCACTTAAAGTCCCTTAAAGACCTGCCCAGGTCATCTGCCACACATTCAAGGTGTGACTACCACCATCCTACACCCGCAGCACCACGTGGCTGAGTGACTCTGGTGAGCAGGACCCAGGGAGGGTGCACTAGGCAGGATGGGCACATCCCCACATGATCCTGGCCCTAGAAAAAGTAGCATTTCCAGGATGAGTCCAGTCTCGGCCACCCCGCTATCTGCAGCAAAAGCCCTTCCATGGGTGGTGGAGGCAGGCACCCAGGGTTCAGGGGTGGCTTTGTGCTGAGGGGCTGTCTGCTTTCTGCAGCATCTTGGCAGGGGAACGGGTCTGACCATCGCATGCCTTGCAGGTTCAGGGGTCAAGTCTCCGGTCCCTCTACAAGCGCTCTGCTGGCCGAGCCACCTTCACCATGGACCCAGTCCGCGACCTGCTTATCTGGGCTGTGGTCCAGAACCGCAAGGAGCTGGCAGAAATCATCTGGGCCCAGGTATCACAGCTCAGAGCTGTTGGTCCCAGCTGAGAGGCTCAGATGGAGCCAAACCTCCCAGCTCCAAGAGGAAAGATTGCACCTGCTGTCATTTGGGACAGCAAACAATCTGGCCCATGGCAGTGCCTGAGCCTGACCCCCAGCCAAATGGGAACCAGCTAGTGAGCCTGTGGACACTTGATGTTCATCCCCAGACACGCACCATCATGCCAGATCCCTCCCTTCCCAGCCAAAATACATGTTGCAGGCAGAGATGATGTGCTGGGTCAGAAGTGTGCTCTTCCTTGCAAAGGCTGAGAGGGGGCTCAGCACACCACAGGCAGGACACAGGGGCATGGCAGCTGTGGTGGAGAACGCTTCCACCCATAAACAACATCTCCAGGGCAAGAGACAGTGTGGCTGTCAGCATGGTGAGCATGCCATGCAGAGCCGTGGAGTCACACCGTCCTGTCACCCAAGGCTTCCCACTAGAAGAGCAGGGGTGTCCCCGGATTCCCCATGGCAGTGGGTTACCTACTGCCCCTGCACCCAGAGAGCAGCACAGCTCAGCCCTTGTCACAGCAAGCTGTTCATCCTGAGCAGCAGTCTGCTTGGGACATCCTCCTTCCCTCCCATGAGAGCCATGGAGGGCTTGGCAGGACTGCCGGGACTTGCAGGATAAGGCGCAGAGCCCCATGCTCTCTCTGACCTCTTCTGCTCCAGAGCCAGGACTGCACGGCAGCTGCGCTGGCCTGCAGCAAAATCCTGAAGGAGCTCGCCAAGGAGGAGGAAGACACCGACACCACTGATGACATGCTGGCGCTGGCCGAGCAGTACGAGCACAAGGCAATCGGTGAGTGGGAGGGGACCAGCAACCCAGAACTGCTCTCACAACCTGCAGGGCTGGCTAGCTTTGCCCAGGAGGTGTCTGGGGGGTGATGGGTGGGGCCAAACAGGGGTCCCCTTGTCACAGTTGGGGTCATGGTGCTGCAAGGACTGCCCGGGTGGTGGTGGGAGTGCAGAGGGTGCTACTGCATGGTGCAATGTCCAGATCCTGCTGCAAAGGGTGACTCTGCAGGTGCCTTGCTGAGCACCAAGCTGGCCCCAGAGTTCAGCCTTATCTCCCTGGTCCCTGTCTGACCAGGCGTGTTCACAGACTGCTATCGCAAGGATGAAGAGAGAGCCCAGAAGCTCCTCACCCGTGTCTCTGAGGCCTGGGGGAAGACAACCTGTCTGCAGTTGGCGTTGGAGGCCAAAAACATGAATTTTGTGTCCCATGGGGGTGTCCAGGTGGGTTCCCAGCAGTGGTGCTTGGAGGGGAAGTGCCCAAGTGTCCCCTGCCCCAGATGCAGGGTTCCTTGTTGGCAGCAGTGCAGCTCTGCCCTGCAGCCCTGCTCTGACAGGGGGGGGTCTTCTGTAACCAGTGCTCCTCTTCCTCCTTCCTCACAGGCCTTTCTAACCAAAGTCTGGTGGGGGAAGATGTGCGTGGACAACGGGCTTTGGCGGGTGATCGCGTGCATGCTGTTCTTCCCACTTCTCTACACCAGCCTCATCACCTTCAGGTACTTCTTGCAGCCAGGGCATGTATGCACCAAGGCTGGCTGGGAGATGCTGCCATGGTATCTCCCTGGGCAGCTGAGCCCTGCTTCCACCCCTGCTCCCCACAGGGAGAAGAGGCTGCAGCCTGTGGGCTGCCTGACGCGCCTCCAAGCCTTCTTCACAGCACCTGTTGTCATCTTCCACATGAACATCCTCTCTTACTTCACCTTCCTCCTGCTCTTCGCCTACGTCCTGATGGTTGACTTCCAGCCATTGCCGTCCTGGTGGGAGTACCTCATCTACTTCTGGCTTTTCTCCCTGGTGTGCGAGGAGACCCGCCAGGTACGGGGCAGGCAGAGCCTGCTGGGAGGAGGTGAGAGGAGGGAGAGACACCCTTCTGGGTGCTCCTGGAAGGTCCTGCATAGCTCACGTTCCCATGCTGCTTCTCATGTCACCATCCATTCGGAGAGGTCCCAGTACAAGGGACTGCCAGAGCCCCCCGCCTCTGAGGCCAGAGAACCTTCTTGGTTGTGTCTGGCCTGGCCCCAGGTACTTGCAGAAAGACATGCTGTTTTGAGCTGAAGACATCAGGAGATGGAGGGACTATCTCCTTCATTGGGCATTTATTCCCAGAAGCATTTCCAGGCTTTGCTTGACATTTGATTTTTTTCAGCTTTTGCTTCAACATCTCAGTGCCTTTCTTCACCAGATTGAAGAGCCCCATGTCTCAGGTATCTCTCCCCATGCTCCTTCCATGCCCTGTAGGCTCAGGTTAACTTCGGGTAAGCAAGAGGGTCCAGTGATGGCCAGCAGGTCTGTGCGGTCCCCCCCTTCTACAAGGCATATGAGTATCTTACAAGGCTTTCACTGAAATACCAACCCCTCTTCTCTTCCCAACAGCTGTTGTATGATCCAGATGGGTTTGGGGTTGTGAAAATGGCTTCACTGTACTTCAAGGACTTCTGGAATAAGTTGGATATCTGTGCCATCCTAGTCTTTATCACAGGGCTGACTTGCAGGTGAGTTGCAGAGCCACTTGCCTGGCACTGTGCTGGCTCAAGCCACAGCTGTAGGCTACAAAACTAGTGTGAGAATTGTGCAGGTTTTTTAATTGCAATTTCTTCTTCCAAAGGCCAATGAAGATTTTTGTGGTCATGTGATTAATTCTGACCAATTTGCCTCTGCTTTCAGCTGCTTTTAGGAGAGATGTTTGTCATGCCGCAACTCTCACACAGCACTCTGGGGAAGCTCACTGATATTGCAGAAATGTAATGCTGCAAGGTCAGAAAAATCCCCACACTGGTGGCACTGAGATATTTCCTTTCCTCTCTTCTGTGCCCAGGCTGATCCCGTCAACTTTATATCCTGGGCGCATCATACTGTCTCTGGCTTTTATCATTTTCTGCCTGCGTCTGATGCACATTTTCACAGTCAGTAAAACGCTGGGGCCCAAGATCATCATTGTGAAGCGCATGGTGAGAGCTCCCCTCCATCCTGCCAGGATGATCAGCTAGAGCAGCCAGATGTCTGCATGGGATGGATGTGCCACCCGTGTTATCCTATCCCAGAGTGGGGTCGCCTCCAGGACACAATTTTGCTTCCCCTCTCTCTTTGCAGATGAAGGATGTCTTCTTCTTCCTCTTCCTGCTAGCAGTGTGGGTGGTGTCCTTTGGGGTTGCCAAGCAGGCCATCCTGATCCACAACGAGGAACGTGTGGAATGGCTTTTCCGTGGCGTGGTCTACCACTCCTACCTGACCATCTTTGGGCAGATTCCCTCCTACATCGATGGTAAGGGACACTGGCCTGTGACAGTGCGTGGCATGAGCAGAGTGGCTGCGACAAGGCTGAGGGGTACCAAGCTTATGCCACAGTCTGCCTAGCTCCTGTCGTGTTGGCCTGTGGAAGTCCCGCACAGGGCTCCTCTCCAAGCACAACGTAAGGCCAGGAGTGAGCAATGACAGGGCATGGGGATGGAACCCTGCTCTGGCACATTGGGAGCGTTGCCACCAATGCAAACCCAGGGACTGCACCTGCCCAAGTAGTCAAGAAAGCACACTAGCAAAGGCACAGGAGCATGAGTCGATCCAGCTCAGTGCCACAGCTGCAAAGCTGGTGACAGTGAGCAGAGCACCTGGGATGATACAGATTAAGGTCAAATCCCTGCCTGGTGCTAAGCTCCCTTATTGCTGGCTGCTTTCAGAGAGCACAACATGCTCCCTGAGACACGGGCGAGGTTTGGCTGCAGTGGAGTCATGCCGTGCCTTCTTGCAGGGGTCAACTTCAACATTGACCAGTGTAGCCCCAATGGGACTGACCCCTACAAGCCCAAGTGCCCAGAGACAAATGAGGACAACAAGAAACCCATCTTCCCAGAGTGGCTGACGGTCATCTTACTGTGCCTGTACCTGCTCTTCACCAACATCCTCCTCCTCAACCTCCTCATTGCCATGTTCAAGTGAGTTTGATCTAGCCCCATGGTCCTGAGAGTGAATCGAGCTGGCTTTGCTTGCAGGCTTGGCCATGGCCAGGGCACCCCACACTGAGAAAGTGCAAGGAGGGTCCTAGAACACATGCTGACCAGAGCACAGGGCTGCTTTGGGGGGGGTTATAGATATGGTGGAAGTAGCGGGTGCAGGCCAGGGCTGAGCAGGGAGATGGGTAGGAGCTGAGGCACCATATAGACATGATGTGCTCCCTCATCCCCATGGCACAGCTGACACCTGGGCTCTGCCCCAGCTACACCTTCCAGCAGGTCCAGGAGCACACAGACCAGATCTGGAAGTTCCAGCGTCACGACCTGATCGAGGAGTACCACGGCCGCCCGCCTGCGCCTCCACCCTTCATCCTCCTCAACCACCTGCAGATCCTGGTCCATCGAGGCTTGCTCCGCAGGCCGGCCACGCACCACAAACAGCTCAGTGAGGACCAGCATTTCCCCTCCTGCCCTTTGCCCCCTCCCTGGGGCATGGCACTGTGCACCGAGACATGAGGCTTGGCATCTGGGCTGCAGTACCAGGGTCTGGGATGCTCAAGGATCTGACAGCACTGCCATTCCCTTCCTCTGGCAGAAGAGAAGCTGGAGAAGAATGAAGAAGCTGCCCTCCTCTCTTGGGAGACGTACCTGAAGGAGAACTACCTGCAGCACCAGCAGTGCCAGGAGAAGCAGAACACGGAGCAGAAGATCCGAGACATTGCACAGAGGTACCAGCACTCCTGAGACAGGGACATCCTTCTGTCCTCCAGTGTCCTGGGTGGCGAAGAGCTGGGATTAGTGCAGGGGTGGCTGCTGAGGGGGTTCCTCTCTGCACTGTCCCTCCAGGGTTGATGTACTGGCAGAGCTGCTGGACTTGGACAGGGTGAAGAGGACAAGGCTGGTGGAGCAGAGGCTGGCCTCTCTGGAAGACCAGGTGAGGCAAAAGCTGAGCAACTACCTAAGAAAGGTGAGGTTTTCCAGGGGCTGAGTCAACTGAACCAGAGCACAAGAAAAAGCCCCTCTGAATCAATCCCCCCTCAAACAGTTTGAGTTTCCTTGTCAAAACAATAGCATCCGAGAGGAAAAGGTTTATGGGAAATGTTCTGTTTGACTCCAAAGTGAATAGGATGAAGATGGGAAGTGGTGGGATGAGTCCCTGCCTCCACTGGTCACCCAGGCAGTTAGGTCTGACCCAGCTCTTCTCCTTGGCCTGAGAGAACCCTCCAGACCTTCTGGAGATGGGGGACTCTCCGCCCCCTCCCTGTGAAGCTGTTGAGCATCCTGCATGAGCAGTGGGATGCCCGGGGAGCCAGACCGGGCCCTGGCATCTCTTCTCTGAGACGGCTGCAGCATGGCTGCTGTTTCCACTTCTATTTCCACCCACTTTGAAAAAGTGTTTCCCTGGAGATGGTTTTCCAAGCTGAGCATCAGGGCACAGCAAGGATTGCTGCTGCCCTGGGGGATGAGCAGCCAGGAGCCAAGGGCAGCAGTGCCTCCTGCCAGGGCTGTATCCTGCAGTACTTGAGCAAGGCAGCCCAGGGGGCAGCTGGGGTCCGGCAGGGCTGACCCTCTCCTGTCCCACACAGGTGCATCAGAATGCCCAGGCCCTGAGGTGGATAATGCAGGCACTGCAGGGCCATGGCTTCAGCTCAGGAGAGGACATGCCACCCATGGGTAAGCGGAGCCCGTCTTCACCCCAGCAGCATCCGGGAAACCTGGAGCCCTGCACTGGCACCTGCAGGGCTGCAGACCAGGGCTGAGCAGCCCCTCGCACCCCTTTGTTAAGCAGCAAGACAGAGGCAGAGGCTCCTTTGGCCCCGGGAGGTTTGGGGGCTCTGAGAGGCCGTCCAGCCCCTCCTGCAGCCATTCCCACCCTCCACTCCAGAGCCCTCCCTGGAGCCCATGGCTGAGGCTTTCCACTGCAGCATCCCTGGGGGAATTCCTCCAGGGCCTGCTGGAAGGGATGCCGGGGGCCAGGCCCCCAGGGGACATCAGCATCCCCATGGAGAGACCCAGCCAGCCCCCTCAGCAGAGCCACGGTCTGCAGCACCGGACTCAGCACCCTGCTTTGTGGGGCCTCTCTGTCTGTGTCTGCCTCACAGGCTCCAGCAAAGCCTCAGAGATGAAGGAGGTTGACCTGGAGGGGAAACCTGAGGAGAACCAGCCTCCATACCACGTACTTGCCCGAAACCTCCTGTACCCAGGGTCTCACACCCTCCGCTTCCCTGTGCCGGATGAGAAGGTGCCCTGGGAGGTAGGAGCTGTGACCCTGGGCAGCAGGGCTGGGAGGGGGGCCATGGGGCAGATCCCAATGGCAGTGGGAAGAGGAGCACCCATGTCACACTTGGGAGCTCCTGTTTTTCCCAGCCCTGGGACAAGTGGCTTCCTGGAGCAGCTGCTCTGAGGCCCTCCCAGGGACAAGGAGAGATGAACAGGCATTGTTCTTGCTAGGATCTGCAGTGCTAGGAATGCCTGGGGATGCTCGGTTGGGAGACAGAGGGAACGAACACCCGCCTCCGCATTTCTTGAATCAGGGCTGGCTCAGGGTCAGGGACAGGATCTGGCACTGGCTTCCATGGGGGCATGAGTGAGAGATACCAACCCTCCAGCCGAGACCCTGAGCTCAGCCCCCGAGCAGGGCCTGGAGCCCTACATGCCTTGGGGAATGATGCCACGAACTGGGCAGAGGAAGGGACTGGGGCAGAAACTGTCCCCGGGGGTCCCAGTCCCTGCCTGCTGCCAGAGCAGGGATGCAAGGGGGGGCCTGACATGGCTATGTGCTCGGCAGGTGGACTTCCCACTCTACGACCCTCCTGCCTACTCGGCCGACCACAAGGACATGGCTGTGCAGGACCCGTTCAGCCCGTGAGTGTCTCCCTGTGGTTCCCCACTCCTCTGCCCCTTCCCCTGGGTGGCACAGCCAAGCCTCCCTGCTGGGCTGCCTCCCACCCCTCAGCTCCTTGGAGTCTCTCCTGAAGATCAACTACAACACCATGGATGGGCTGATCAACCGGCAGAGCTTCCACGGCCTCTACGCCGTGCAGGACGGGCTACCGCTGTGAGTGCATCTGCCACGGGGGCAGACAAGCTCAGTGGGAGCTGGGGTGCCTGCCTGTAGGCAAAGAACCATGGAGACAGAGAATCTGCCCCCCACCAGGGGGGCCTGGGTGCATCCATCCCCTTCCCGCTTCCCTACAGCTAATGGTGGGGCAGGGATAATGGCACACATCATCCTCAGAGCTGTCCCCCCAAAAAAAATCCGTAACCCCAGAAGAGGTGCAGTGCAGTGGTGGAAAATCTGGGGAAGCAGTATAGGGCTTTGATCAGCGTGACGGGGTGCGCAGAGGGACCCTGGCGTTATCCCAGCCTGCTTGCTCTTTTCCTGCCAGGAACCCCATGGGCAGGACAGGGCTGCGAGGCCGTGGGAGGCTGCACTGCTTTGGGCCCAACCATGCCCTGCACCCCGTTGTGACCCGGTGAGTGTGTGGGGACAGAGAGATGTCCTTGCTCCAGGACGGGGCTGGGGAGGTGGAATGGAAAAGGGGGCACGAAGCCATCTCAGAGACACTGGAACCTGGCAAAAAACCCACCCCTGCCCATTCAACCACTGCTGGGTAGGGGGGAGCTGAGTCCAGCTGCAGCATAACAGGGGCCTCTCTCACAGCTGGAGGAGGAATTTGGATGGGTCCATTATAAGGAAGAACCTGAAGAAGATGTTGGAAGTCCTAGTAGCCCAGTACCCGCTGTCGGATGTCTGGGCTCTGCCCGGGGTAAGAGCTAGTGGAAACCAGCTGGCGCAGAAGGGTCTGGGGAGACAGGGCTGGCCCAACCCAATGGCTGGATGCCCTGCAGAAAAGGGAGAAACACAGATGGGTGTCACAGCCTTGTCCAAGGAGGTACCTCTGCCCCCTCCCACAGAGCATCTGGGGGGGCTGTGCTGCCAAGACTGCTGGGGGAGCAGTGGTGAGGTTACATACCCCCACCCACCCTTACTCCCTGTCTCCTGCTTCTCCCTCCTCCTTGTCCTCTTCCTCCTCCACATCTTCTGTTCTCACGTGTCTTTCATGACATAAGCCATTGGCATAGCGTCCTTTGACAGAGAGGTCCAGACATTGAATCAGGCAAACTCAGATACATGCTTGGGCACAGCTGAGGACCTCTGGCAGGAGAGGGAGGGAGGGAGGGAGGGAGGGAGGTACCACCGCTGCTTGCTCCCCCCACCAGAGCTCACACTGCTTCTGCAGTGGTAGCAACTGCCCGAGGGCCAAGCTGGTGGCGGTGACGGCGGCTGGGCTGGGCTGATGGCAGGCCCCATGGCTGATATCTGCTTTGGCACAGGGGTCACTGGAGCCGGGTGAGATGCTGCCACTGAAGCTCAAGTGGATCCTGCGCCGAGAGTTCTGGCCCCAGTTCCAGAACTTGCTGAAACGAGGCACTGAGGTGGGGGGCACGCAGGTGTCCCAGCGGTACAGGGGCATGCGGGTGTTACAGCGGTACAGGGACATGCAGGCACCACCCCAGTACAGGGGCACACAGGTGTCATGGCAGTACAGGCACATGGGGGCATCACCACAGTACAGGGACATGTGGACATCATGGTGGCACAGGGGCACGTGGGTGTCCCCAGGGTACAGGGGCAGGGTGCATGGTGGTGAGGTCATACCCCCTTGGTCACTACTGCCACCGAGGAGAAATGGCTAGGGGAGATGGACACACGCTGTAATGGCCTTGTACCGTACAGGGGTCTGGGAGGCAGCCCAGGGACCTGAGGTGGGCTGCACACACCTGTGTCCGTGCCTACTGCGATCACTCTCCGTGGCTGCAGCTGCAGTGGGAACAGGGCGCTGGTCTCCAGCGGGGCAGAGGAACTGTGGGGTGATGCCCCACCACCCCAGGGCCTCTTGGTGCCCTCAGAGAGGTGGTGAGGGCTCTGCTAATGTGGCATTCCTTCACCATACGCAGATACACAAGGGGTACCTTGATGATCCCCGCAATACAGATAACGCCTGGGTCGAGACAGTTGCCATCAACGTGCACTTCAACAACCAGAACGATGTGGAGATGAAGCGGCTGAATTCGGTATGGGCCCCCCGCCTCCACAGCTCCCTGACCCGGCTCTCAGCGGGCATGGGGCAGGGGAGCCAGATCTCCAGACCCAGATCTTGCCCTCATCAGGAGTGGGCTTCTCCAGCTGCATGCAGTGGAGGAAGAACATGGGGATGAACATGGGCTGGCACTGCGCCAGGGGCCCCAAAAAGAAAGGGCAGGAGGCTGGGGACTGGAGGTGCTGTTGAGCATGGCTGGCACGGCCCCTCACCAGCAGCACGTACGTGATGTCTCTGGTCCCCTTCCAGTTCCTCCAGGGCTGTGACCCGGAGCTGTGCATCCGCTGGCAGGTGCTGGACAGGAGGATCCCCCTGCATGCCAACCACAAGGAGCTCCTGCACAAGGTCTCAACCCTTCTCGACGCCTACTACTAAGTCCTCAATCACAGGCCAGGGCTCCTGCTGCACCAGACCAGCTTCTGGTTGGGACCTGCAGCTCTACCACAGCTCACCTGTGAGACCATGGGCAGCTACTGGAGACTAGGTACTTTGGTTGCCTCTGTGAATGTACATTGCAGGTCTCTGGGAGGAAAACTGTCCCCTCCCCAGCAGCCGGGGGCAGGGGCTGCCTGGGCAGTGCCTACGCAGTATCCCGGTCACCTGAGCCACCAAGCTCAACTCCAGCTTGTCTCTCAGTGCTTCCACATCAGCCGCAGCACTAGGCCACTGTAAGGTATTCCTTCTCTCAGCTCCCACCTGCTCTTTGCTTTGGTGTGGACACTGGGGACTTGCCAGCCCCAGCCACTCCTCCACCCAGGATATCCATCGGGCACCTCTGCTCCACAACTCCTGCTCTGAGCCCTGGCAGCTCCACTGCCACAGCTCCCAGAGGATTGCTCTGGAGAAGGCTTGGGGTCTTTTGCACCTAAAGCTCCTGACTGTCTTGCAAGTCGCTCCTATGGCAGCTGTCCCCATATCTCTGGTTGCCTCAGACCCAACAACATGATCCTGAGCTGTGATCCAGCACTTCTGAAGTTGTGAGCAGCTCTTAGCTTATATACCTATGGTTTCATAGCTCCGCACAGGTCCACCCCCCATGTCCCATACTGTTATGTGATCCTGCGTGTGTATGCTGAGCACCATCTCGTAGCTGACCTCCTTCCCTCTGTCTGAGCCAAGGCACCAGCTAAATGTCACCTGGCTGCCCTCATCCCCTTGTGCACATGGACAGAAAGGGGCAGCTTGCTGGGACCCAGGCGATCCATGCTCTGTGGTCCCTTGGGCAGATAGGGACAAGAGAGAGGACATCAGTGTGTCCATCCCAGACATCTCTGCTCTTACGGGGTCCTTCATGCACCTTTTCTGTTGCCTGCCATGGGGAGAACAAGGCACAGTGGAGCCATTCCTCGACAGCCCAGAACAGCCCCATAGTGGCTTATTATGCCTGGGACTGCTCAAGGAGGGATTTCAGTTCCCCCACCCTCTCCTGATGGATCAGACACTGGCCAGCCAGGGCTACTCTTCCCACACTGGTGGCCACTACAGCACAACTGCAGTTTCACCAGTGATGCACTGGGGCTTGGTGAGGGGGAGTGGGTCAGACTGGCAATTTAGTCAACCCAGCTCAATAAACCATGTATTAAATAACTAAAGACTGGTGGTCTGTTATGGCTATTTAACCAGGGGCCATTCCTGGAGGCCATGCTTGGAGCGCACTTCCAGGATGAGCCCAGTTTGAGCGTTCCCACCCCCAATCTTGTTGCATAAACTCACTTTGCTTGCAGACTCTCCCCCCCAGTGCTGGCTGCAGTGATGATGACACATTTGGAGTCAGTGTGGGGAGCTGCTGGAAAGGAAGCTGTGTGCCAAGGCGGTGGCACAGTACCTTCTCCCATTGCTCTTGGCCCGCGCGATGTCTGCTTGTGGTCTCCCATCACTGTGCTCTGCCAAGAGCCGGCACAGGGAGGGCCAGGCCAGGGGCATGGCTGGGGAGGGAAGAGGCGATTGTGCCTTACAGCAGCTGATAAAGCTTCTAGACCCGCAGCCTCGAACCAGCAAGCAGCAACCACAGCCTAAGAAGAATTGCTGAAACCTAATTAGCTTCACTCAGTTACAGCACAAAAGGGCTCCATCCAGCCACTCACCCCACCACCCTGGTCCATCAGTTTCCTCGTCCGGACCCCCCGCGCTGCCACAGGGCACT
>NW_008824381.1:54333-55729 GCF_000699105.1 Pygoscelis adeliae | reverse complement strand
CGGCTCCCTGGTCCCTGGCCAGGGCATGACCGCTGGTCGGGGCTGGGCATCACCACCGCACACGCCGGGGTCCGGCTGGGGCGGCGGGACGGGGCAGCTATGGCCCCTCAGAGCCCTTCTAGGTACGGGAGCAGGCTCAGGTAAGCAGCAGCAACCAGCATCGCAAAGTGCATCCTTGCTTCTCCCAGAGAGACAGGGCTGGCAGACCCCGGTAGCATTTGTAGGGCCAGAGGGATTCCCGGGCAGCGTGACTTTATCTCCCCTGAAAGAGTCCACTGCACAGTCCCACACCCCTGGGCAGGTCCACGGGCAGGTCTGGCAGTATCCCCCCAGGGTTGGGCCCCCCCCGGGGGGGGGGGGGTACCCTGAGGATGCTCATACCTGAGAGATGCTGGTACTTAAAGGATGCTGTTACCAGAGGGATGCCATTATCAGAAGGATGCTGGTACCAGAGGGATAATGACTCGGTGCCCAGCTGGTCTTCTAATGAGATCACCATGGACAATTTCATTCCCGGGTGAAAGGGTGCCCAGGCCTGCCAGGGCCCCACCCCCCAACTTTCCCCTCTATGGGCATATCTCCCCCCCGAGCCTGACCAAGGCAGCAGGAGAGGTGTGAGTAGTACCAAGGGCAGAGGAAAGAAGTCCCACCTGCTTCACCTCCTGTCTCATCCCCAGCAAGGCTGGGGTGGCCCTTGGGGTTTCCAGATCACCTCCTTTACTGTGATAGTCAGTGGCTCCTCTTCTAAGCTCCAGCTTCCAGAGTCAGGCTATTAAACCATACTCTTTGTTTACTTTAAAAAATGAAGTCACCTCCAAACCCCTGCTTTGGCAAAACCCTTGGAAACATGACTTGTATCAGCTCATGAACCAGATGGGGAAAGCAAAAGAACTCCACATCTTGTTATTTAAAAACCCGGTGGTGATTAAGCCAGTCTGATGATCCGTGGAGTCTGACTCATCATTTTTTTTAACACTCGGGGTTGGTGAGATAGGAATTTACTGCTGCTGTTCTCCAGCAGCAAATCACCACATCCCATGTGGAAATTGGCAGCAGGCTGGGGCAGAGGCTCCTGGGCCGTGCCTGGCTCGACACCCTCATCCTGCAGCACCCTTTGCCTGCCCGGGTGGTCTGTGCAGAGATGGGGGCAGGGGGAAGGGTTTTTAACCTCTGCAGCTCTATGTCTATGTGTAATTAATCTTAAGACAAATTAAGCTCTCCTGGAAAAGATGGTAGCCAGTATCATTCTGCCCTTGTTTTCCGGGCTCCTGAGCCGAGCCTCTCGCCACTTTGCCAGGGCACAAAAGTGGCGTTCCAGGAAATAATGCTGTGTCATATCCCTTCCACCCACCACTTTCCTCCAGCAATGGGGGCGGCTCTGCAGGAGTGCAGAGGA
>NW_008824381.1:54000-54292 GCF_000699105.1 Pygoscelis adeliae | reverse complement strand
AATCACCAGCAGCCATGCCGAGCTGGCCAGGTGCAAGATGACCCTCACAACCACACCGGCAGCCAGCGTCACCCAGGCTTTCTTTTGCCTCCTGCTGTGCATCCCCTGGGGCAGCTCCTGCCCCCCGAGCTGCCAGTGCACAGAGCGGGCAGGGGCGAAGGCCGTCCTCTGCAGCTCCCAGCACTTGGAGGAGATCCCCAAGGACATCCCCAAAGATGCAGTATTCCTCAAGCTGGATGCCAACAGCATCACCAGAATCCCAAGCAATGCCTTCAGGCACCTCTCCCACCTG
>NW_008824381.1:44747-53938 GCF_000699105.1 Pygoscelis adeliae | reverse complement strand
TGACAGGGCAGCTTTCAAAGGGGTAGCTGCCGGGCTGCGTACCCTTGACCTCTCCAGCAACCGCATCCGCAGCATCCCCAAGGAGGCCTTGCTGGCGCTCAATGCCAAGCTCCGCCTGGCCAACAACCCCTGGCACTGTGAGTGTGCCTTGCAGGAGGTGTTGTGGGAGGCACGGCTGGACCCTGATTCTGTCCAGGACATCACCTGCCACACGGCCCCGCGCGAGGAGTACGTGGGCAAGCCACTGCTCCAGGTCCTGGATGCTGGCGTCAACTTCTGCAGCGTGCATCAGAGGACCATGGACGTGGCCATGTTCATCACCATGTTCGGCTGGTTTGCCATGGTCATTGTCTACGTGATCTGCTATGTCCGGCACAATCGAGAGGACACTTGCAAGCACGTGGAGTACCTGAAGTCACTGCCGAGCACCCAGGGCCATGCAGAGACCACCAGCACTGCCCTGTAATGCAGGATTGGGGCACCCTGTTCCCAGCTTCTTTGCAGGGAGCCAGTGGCAACCTGGTGGGCTTCAAAGCTTCTTCGTGGGATTTTCCATGCTTGCTCTGGTCCTGCAAATGAGTGGAACTGACTTCGCCCCTCCCCAGCGATGCTGGACTGAATGTGAGCAAACGACATGAGGAAGGGATGCCGGGGACATCCCACGCAGACCTGTCTATGGAGCCCAGGTTCCTGGGGAGGAACCCCCCACGCAGACCTCTTCTCCCCTGCCAGAGCTGGGCTGGCAAGGAAAGCAGCCCCAGCCACATGCTCACAGTCCACGTGGTTTGGAGAAAGCAAACCCCTGAGGGAGAGACAGATGAGGGTGGGGGCTCTTGTGGGGCCAGGAGGTCCCTGGAGCCTGGGGTGCAGAAGGATGGGTCGCTCTGTGCAAGCCGGGTCACCCCATCCTGGCTCCAGTGAGGGACCGGCCTTGCAGAGAGGAGGACATCGGCCCCAGCCCCCATGTGGTATAGCAGCAGCTTCTTCCTGCCACCAGCAACCTGGGGGTGATCTCCCAAACCTTTGATTTCTCAATAAAGCCCTGCATGTAGGAAAAGCCCTCAGGGTTTGCACTGCACTAGGAGCCAGGCGTCCGGGGAGGGTGGTGGTGCTCAAGGGGGTTGCGCTTGTCCTAATTCAATCTCTCCCAAACCAGACAAGCCTAAATTCAATGTACCAGCACAACTCCCATTAGGTTACATCCCCTCCATCCTCACCCCAGCCTGCCTCGAGCAGAGGCCAGCTGGCCAAATGGTGCCTCTGCATCTCTGGTATGTCTCACCTTATCTTGCCTTTCCTCAGGGCCAAATTAGAGATGGTGCTTGTGGCTCAGCGTGACAGAAGCAAATTGAGTTCTGCCTTGTTTCACAAGCAAGAAATGGTCCTTCCCGGCAGAGCCAGCTGCAGCCACGTCTGGGCCGGGGGAGGAGGGAGGTCTGCAGGGGCTGCCTGCGGCGGCTCTCCTGGACCTGGACCCCAGGGAGGCTCAGGCCGGCCCCCCCCCCCCTTCTTGGGGGGCTGGCATCTCCTGTGGGCTCCCCAGTGCCAGGGTGGGTGGCCCAGCTCCAGCAAGAAACCCAGGGCCAGGGAAGGCTGAGCGATGCTCTGGGCCAGTCGGGAGAGGCAGAGGGTCCCAGGTGGGGGGAGGCAGAGAGGCACCCTCACTCCAGCACCCCGCTGTGCTCAGGGCCACCTCGTCCTCATGGGCCACCTATGGCCACGGACATGGCCCCATCTCGCTCAGGGGTGGCTTGTTGAGTGGAGGGAAGCCTCTGCCATGGGCAGAGCAGCTCAGGTACCTGCAGCTTGCACATGGGAGAAAGGCTGGGTGCACAGTTTATTAGAGCTCTAGTTAAGCAAAAGAGTCCCCCAGACAAAGGCAAGAAAGAGAAAAGAGGCCACAGTTTCACCTGGAGCAGTTTTGGGTCTTTCCAATGCCCATGGTAGCTGGATTGGTCCCAATGCACAGCAGGTTTGCTTGGGAGTCACTAACCTCATGCAATGGGGTGCAAGGACCAGCATTGGTCCTTGTGCACATCTATGGATTTGTACAATATACACATCACTCGGCGAGAATGATCAAAACCATCCATGGCGGAGTGGGAGGGTGGGCAGGCACCTACAGCAGTGGGATGGGGTGGCGAGGCCACTGAAGATGGACACGAAGCATGGCATGCAATGTCAGACCAGATGGGTCCTCAGCATCGCAGCCCCAGGCGCTGGGCAGCCAGACCCAAGCCTGAAGTAATCTTTTTCCCCAATTTCTCACATACCATTTCCTGCCCCTGCCACGTACCCACCCCGGCAGCACACGGTCTGCTCAGTCTCTTTCTTCCTTGCCTTTGTGCAAGCTCTGGCCACAACCAGTGGCAGCTCTGGGTCCTTCCTGGCTGGAGACTGCCAAGCGCTGCAGTCCCAGTGAGCCTGGGGAAGCGCTTGGGCGCCAAGCACCCTGGGTAGGATGTGGTTCTGGAGCGTGGCAGAAGAGCTTGCCCAGGAGAAACAGCACCAAAGCAGGGTCGCAGCCCCTTTGCCAGCCCCCGGACAAGGCTGCAGGGAGCCCTGGATCTCCCCTCCTCCTCCTCCCCCTCCTGTGGACCGCACAACCAGCCAGCTGCAGGGCTGATGCTGCAGCCGTTCCTGGGCTCTGTGGTCCATCTTCACTTCGATGCCCAGCTCGCCCCAATCCTGGTGATGAGCTGAGCGTGTCTCAGCCACCTCAGGTCGTTTTCAGCTTGAGCACCTTGGAAAGCGGCTCCTTGGCACTAGAGTAGAGGAGGTAGGAGCCCTCGGCGGTGTGAAATGCCTCCCAGTCTCTACAGCCAACAGTGGGGAGGTGGTGAGCTGCTACGAAGCCTTCATAGCCTTGCCACCTGCACAGGGAGGGCAGTTAGCTCTTGGGGCACAAGCTGGGCACCTGAAAGGGGGCAGGAAAGCCGAGCCATGGGACTGGCATCTCCCACCTCCCCACTGTGGTTCAGGGTGGGATGTTCCTCACTGAGGCTTCTCATTCCTGCCCAGAAACCTCTCCAGAAACAGGGAGCAGTCCTATCTGTCCAACCCTGCCCTTCTCCCACAGCAGTACCTGTAGATAATACTGTTAACGGAGAAGGTGAAGCCATCGAAGGAGTTTGCTACCACCAGAAAAGAGTCGTCTCCCACTGAGAAGAACTCCCAGTCCAGGGCACTGGGGATGAAGCAAGCAGAGACACCCACCCCTGCCCTTCTCCCACAGCAGTACCTGTAGATAATACTGTTAACGGAGAAGGTGAAGCCATCGAAGGAGTTTGCTACCACCAGAAAAGAGTCGTCTCCCACTGAGAAGAACTCCCAGTCCAGGGCACTGGGGATGAAGCAAGCAGAGAGGCAGGGGAAGTGGCCCCTCTGTGGGGGCCTTCCCAGCTGAGGAAGGTGCTGCGTGTCCACAGGACTGAGCCCACCCCACACTAATCTCTGTCACCCCGATGATACACAGAAAACCCTCTTCCCAGGCTGTTCCTGAAAGGAAATCCACCCTTGCTTCCAAATCCAGGGCCTTCTCCTAGCTCCCACTGGGATTTGGTGCCAAGGACCAGTCACGCATTGCCGTCCCCACCAGTCTCGGTCCCTGGCAGCGTGCAAGCCTGCATGAACCCTCCAGGAGACCTCCAGGTTGCTCAGGGGAAGGACACAGACTGAGGAGCACCCTGTCTCTTTGCACAGGTACCTGTAGGTGAGGAGGTCCTGGAATTTGACAAACATCTGGGCAGTGATGTTCAGCTCATAGATGGAGGAGTTGATGGCGTAGAAGTTAGAGGGTGCTGGCATCCCACTGTCATAGCTGTGGCTGTTTGCAACGGCCAGGAAGACTCTGTCCCCGATACGAAAGACCTCCCAGTCAGCAGCACCAAAAGTCTGTGGGGAAGGAAACCACATAAGAAGCTCAATGTGGACAAGCCTTTGCAAGCCAAGGATGCTGCGAGGTGTGGGGGGACCTGCTGGAGGTGTAGCGGGGAAGTTACCCACTCCTAAAACCCTCCAAGGAAAAAAATAAGCCACGCTCCATCAATCCCTATGGGAGAATCAGTGGGAAACTATCACTACCTTTCCAGAGGACTGAATAGCATCTGTCTCTGTAATTATTCCCTGGCTTGTCTAAACCCAGAGGGGGGACCTAGGAGTAAAGTTTGATCAGTGGCCAAGCCTTACCAGGATAGACTGGAAGAGCTGGAAAGAGCCACTGAGCCAGATGTAGATGTGCGAGTAGATCTTAGTGGATGTGCCATTGAACGTGTTAGCCACAGCTAGGAAGGAATACGGCCCAATGGTGAAAAATTCCCAGTCATAGGCTCCAGAGGTAGGGATGGTCTGGTTGGTTTCAAACAACCCTGTCCTGGGATTCCACCTGTATATCACGCTGTCTATGTTGTGGTTATTCCCTGCGAGAGACAGACAGACAGATGTGCACCGTAAAGAAAAGGAATACCTGGCTTGCGTAAGAAACAAGACCCAGAAACAGGTTCAGCTACGCAAATATTTGCCAGCAGGTTGCAAGGCTGTTTGCTAGTGACCAATTGCTCCCCAAGAAGTAGCCAACAAGACTCTAGGGCCTCCTGCCTACCTAGAGCCTCCATCCCGCTGGCAGCTTGTTCCCGAGTGCACAGTGGCAGCTTCGCGGCAGCCCCTGGCAGAGAATGGACAGAAGGGTGCTGTCTCCCCACATGAGCAGCACACCAGAGGCACTGTGCCAGTGTTGCGGGGCAGCCAAGCTCTGCCAGCTGTCCCACGGGACAGCCATGTGTAGTGGGGCCTGTCCCAGCCAGCTCCCTAAGCTACCTACATCACAGGCTGCCATCACCCTTCGCACACAAGCTCACACATCTGGGAGGGGGCCACAGCTGGAATGGTACAGCACTGACGTTTTTCAGTGCTCCTTTGCTAAGTCCCCGTGCTCAGCTCCTTAGCACTGGAGCTGGCCAGGGAACTCCATGTGCCAATCCCTGCTGATGGCACAAACTCCAGAAAGAGGGAGGGGATGCCACAACCTGCAGCCTGTCCTATGCTGAGCACTCGGGCTGAGCCCACCAGCACCAAAGCACGTGCTCCATCCAGCTCCTGGGCTCTAGTCAAGCATCTCAACCTCATGTCCATGTGGGACCCAGCTGGCTTTAAAGCTAAAATCCTTTCTGGACCTTCAGCCTGGCACGTCCCCTCCAGCCAGAGCCGTTCATCGGGACGGGAGGGCGAGCACCACCAGCCCCTTTCCACCCCACACTCAGTAAGCACTGCTGTACTCGGCTTGGCCCCACCTGGTGTTTCTGGTGGCTGAGCAGCAGCAGGGCCACATGTTAACAGGTTTACGGGCAATCCTCATTGCAATGGAAGAGACTTTGGCAAGAAGGGCTGCAGGGAGAATAGGGTGTGTCGGAAATGGCCACACAGGTAAGTGGCAGCTCCTCAGGGACTGACCCTCCACCACTCACTAAGGAGAACATCCCCAGTTTGGCTTGGCCATGAAGGTCTTAACCCCTGCATGGCTGCTGAAGGGGGCAGCTTTCTGCTGCCGCTACCATGGGAGTAGGTCTCATCCAAACTGGCCATGGTGGGGTCCAACAGGTAATATGTGGAGTTTCTAGCCCAGTTCACAGGCAGTTGGTGCCCAAGCAACCTGCCACCAGCTTTGAGCTTGGTGCCAGGGAAGCTGATGCCCCAGGAGCCAGCCCCGATGGCAGGGAAGGAGCCCACCGGCCCTCTGTCCAAACCTGGCTGGGAGCATCCTGGAGAGCCAGGGCTGTGGTATCGACCCATTCATCCCCCGTGCTGAGGGGTGCACGCCCGAACCCAGAACAACTCATGGCCTGGGAAGGAAACGAGGCTGGATCACGTCTGCAGGGTGCCCAGGGAGGGAGAGACGTTAGCAGGCTCTCACTTGGCTTCCCTCGGTTTCCTGTGTGCCCACAAGGCCAAGGCTTTGGCTTCTCAAAAGGCTCAGCCCCTGCAAACCCATGCAGCTGCCCTCACCACCCCACCATGTTATGTAGCGTTGGGGAAACAAATGAAAAGAAGCAGAGAGATTCAGCAAAGACTCCATCCCCACTCCTGTCCTTGTCCCCTGCAGTCAGAAACCCAGAATGAAACCATGTCAGCGACTTCCCCAAGTGCTTTTCTCTCCTAAAATGAGAGGGTCTGCAAGGGTTCGGGCTTCCTGACGGACACCGCATGCCGAGCTGTGTGCACTGACTCCCCAGCTTTGCCTCTACCCTCCTGGCAGAGGATGCATAGGGAGCAGGGAGCTGTAGTGTTTCCACAGCAATGGGAGGATGCTCTCAAGCAGGGTGCCTGCAGTGGGGTGCTGTGGTCCCTGGCATCACCCCAGGGCTGCCTGCCCCACCTGAGCCGGGCCAGTAGGGAATATAAGGGCTGGGTACCTTCTCTGTGGTTGACCACTGCGAGGAAAGCCTCTCCCTCAATGACAAATGCCTCCCAGTCCCTAGCGCTGTGCGTGGTGATCCTCTGGTACGTGATGAATTTCTCTTTCCTGTGGCTCCACTTGTATATTACAGAGAACTCCTGACCCCTGTCATTCTGCTCAAAATTAGCCACTGCTAGGAAGATCTGAAAAATAACAAGCCAGGACATCTTGGTTTTCTGCTCTCAAAGGGGCATGAACAAGCATAGGCAGGGTGAAGATGGGATGGGTGGGGGCAGGTGTCCATGGGATGCGCGGCCAGGGACCAAGGTGGATGGTGTGGGGCAAGACAACCCTGGCTGGCAGGGGTCCCTGAGCAGCCCCCAAGCAGCACAATGCACCCGAAGGGGGGACAGGAGCTTGTGGGGGTCTTTGTCCATGGCAGGAGAAGTGCCTGCTGCCTGCAGAGCTGGGGCAGGGATGAAACTCGCAGCCACAGCCTCAGAGCTGAGCCGAGGGAGAGCTGTGCTGTGGCCACTCGTGCCCCACCAGCCCTGGGTACGGGGAGCAGGGCCATGCTGGCGAAACAGGCTGGGGAGGGAGGGGGATCCAAGCTACCAAACCTTCCCTGTAAGGAAAGGTTGCTCAGAAGAAAAATCGCAGATATGATAACAATAATGATGATAATGATTCCCTGAGACAAAACATTTTCCATACCAAGAAAAAACCCCTATGAGCATCAGGGACAAGTGTGCAGCAGCAGAGATGGCCTTGAGCAAGGAAGGAAGCACGCCCAAGCTCGCGGGAGCGCACAGTGTGGCATGCCGGCTCTGCCACTCCAGTGTGTTTTATATGGAGCAGCAGAGGTTATGCTCCAGTTTGGGCCACAAAGAAGCACAGGGACACAGCCCACAAGCAGAAAACAGTCAGTGGGGGTGGTCTCCTGCCTCCTGCCCAGCACAGGACCCCTGCCAGCACCAGCCTGGGGCTTTGTCCAGCCGAAGCTCAGCCACCCCCAAGGATAGAGACCTTGCCCCTCAGTGGTGGCCTGTCCCAGGTCCACAAGTCCCTCCAGGGAAGGTGCGTCCCCAGAGCCTGGCAGCTCTCCCTGCAAGCCCCAGTCCAGGGAGTCCCTTCAGGGCATCTCCAGAAACACAGCTTCAGAGGGAAAAGGAAGGCCTGGATCCAATGCAGCAACTCCGGAGCTTGCAGTCCCTTGATCTCCATTGACAGGAGCCACCAGTAGACCCCAGCACTGCCCTCTGGGGCTCTTCACCCCATCCTGGCAGAGCATCAGCAGGTCCTGGTGCAGTAACGATGTACTGACACCTACAGAGGTGCATCACACCTGCAATGTGTGCAAGGAACCTGGGCTAACTGGAGAGGTCTGTACTGCTGCTGTTGCAACATGTATCTGGTCATCATCTCCACGCAGAAACATGCCAAGCACGGGCAGCTGCATGGAGGGTGCCTGCCTCTGACCCCAGCCATTCTGGAACATCGAGCTAGCCCCAACTAGAAAACCTGTCCCAAGCTGTGCAGGAGAGAGGCCATCCTGTCTTGGAAGTCTGAATAAGTTTTTCTCAGTGACGACCTGAAGGCAAACCCGGAGCATGTGAGCCTTGGTGAGCACCAACATGGGTGCTTCACTGTGCAGGAATCATGGGGAGTTGGGACCCCCCCAGCCCGGTGGTCTTCTCTGCCCCTGCAGCCATCACTGCAAGGGGGTGTTGTGGGCCCAGACTAACACTGGGGAGTCTCAGGGTGGTTCCCATCAGCGGATAAATCCAGCCAGCAAAGTTCCCATCTCCTGCCCAGCCGGAGGAGCTTTGCAGAGCAGGCGCAGCACTGGGGATGGCAGGCATGTTCCCAGCCCAGAGCCAGCTTTGCAACACAGCTGCATTTTTGGGGCTTGATCAGGTTTTCTGCAGGACCCCACTGTTAGGCAGGTAACGGGGGACATGGCCCATTTGTATCCAAACAGCAGGGCTGTCAGCGCCCTATCCCTCTGTACCCTGGAGCATGTGGCTCGTGATGGGGGAGCCCTGCAACCACCCTGTGCGGTGCCCAGCAAGAGCGTGGTGACAAAGTCAGAAGGGATCATGTCGGAGGGGGAATGATCTGGACTCCCCTGGAAGCTCTGCACAGAGCTGGCTCTCAGCAGATGTTTGTTTGGCTGGACCGGAGCTCCTTGCAAAGTAACAAGTAGCTCCGCAGGGAGAGGAACCAGGCAGATACCCTGCAGAAGTCCCATGGCAGATTGCCCAGGGGAGGAGAGAGGGCTCCAAAGTCCTGCAATGATTTAAAAGCAAGCGGGCTTAAAAATGCAGAAGGTTGGACTCAGTGGGTCTCTGGGAGGGAGCTACAGGCTCCGATGGCTCTGTAAGACCACAGGTAGATCTCTGAGTCCAGAGCGGACCTTAAGCATGGCAGGACACCCGCCACAGTCAGAACTCAGGGAGGTCTTTGCTCTCTGTGCTCCCATGTCAGGAGCTGCACGTCCCTGAGAGCAATGCCACAGCCACTGCCTGGGGTGACTCCTGCCTCACTTCATGGTGCCTGCTGGGAACCACAGCAAAATCTGCTTCCCGGGGGGCTCAGCCTTTGCACCAGGGTGGAGGCTGCACTATGAGCACACCAAGACCAGGCTGGACCACAGCTCTGCATGATGTGTGTCCACACACGAAGGACATTTTCACACTGGCACTCACTACATCTGAGGCAGGAACAGGCAGAGCCTGCTAGAAATGAACCTGCACACATGGGGGGATCCAGTTCCAACAGCTGGCTTTGGAGGCTGACC
>NW_008824381.1:40463-44702 GCF_000699105.1 Pygoscelis adeliae | reverse complement strand
ACGCAATTACCTACACTGTGAGCATCAGTTGCTGAAAATGGCCTGATACTTCTGTCTCGGCAAAAATAGTAAAACACAGAGGGCAGCCCAGAGATCAGCCAGCAGTCCCTAGGACAGACTCTTACTGGCTGAATACATGTATCAGCATGACCCCATCAAAGACAGAAGAGAGAAATATTCACCCCCTAAACCATGCCCGAGACTCAGGGCTTCAGAGGAGAAGCCAGTGTTGGGCAATTGCAGTTTAATACACTGAAATATGAAGGCACTGAAATAACCTTCCAGGCAGACTTACCTTCTTTCCTATGGTGAAATACTTCCAGGACTGAGCTTGGTAGGTGGGGATGTTCTGGTAGGGCACAAACTTCCCGTCGGTCCACTTATAGATGGCCGATCCCGGGGGGGTGTACCGGTTGGCAGTGGCTGCGAATAGTCCCACCTCTGGGATGGTGAAGACCTCAACTCCCATCGTCTCAGAGTTGGTCACCAGGTTCTGGTACTCCTCCACATAGTCCAGCCTTTGTTTGACTAGGAGATCACAAAAAAGGAGGGGCGAGGTTAAAACTAGATGACCCTGCCTGGAGAGGTGCCCCACGTTGCATAGCAGAGCTGGCTCAGTGGCACTTGCTGCTGTATGGAGCTTTATGGGGGAAAATGAAGGTTGTGGTGTTGCTGGTGGTGATGGGCCAAAACCCAAGGTGGTGGTAAAAGGCCTGACTCCATCTTGTTGGGCAGCACATCCAGCTCCATCCACCCCTCCCTGTTCTTTGGCGGAAGGCAGGGCTGCAAAATGCTTTGCCAGGCAGTCTCCTCTGGGAGGTGGGGAGAACGACACACCACAGATTTTGATTGCTTCTTATGAAATGGGTTGATATATTTATCCTAAAGAGAACGAGGAGGAGAGGAAGAGACCTACAGCAAAAGGGCCTGGGCTGCTGAGACCAGCCAGGTTAACCCGTACCGACCTGCAGCAGCCCTGCACCAGATGTTTTCTCTGGCTGGAGTCAGCATGAGCTCTGGAAGAAGTTAGAGAAGACTTAGACAGAATTAATGCCAGAAATTAGAACAGAAATGCTAAGAGTGGTCCCAACGGCAAATGGGTGGGCACTGGAAGGGACAAATGGCAGGAGAAGGGCTACAAGAAGGGCCAGTGTTGGTGGCACCACAGGACACAGGTCAGCAAGATCTCAGCATGAGGTCTCCTTGGGAAAACAAGGACACAGTGCCAATCCTGATGACTTCCAGAAGTAGGGAAGGATGGGGACTCCAGCTACTGCTAGCTCCTGTGGAGAGCAAACGGCTCATCCAAACCCACCACGTGGGCGCCAGCTTAAGAAAAACCCTGGGAGAGGGGGGAAGGATGGCTTGGTTGTAGGCATGCCCCGTCCTCCATGTCCTCACCAGGAATCCTGGGCAGACTGCCTGGAGAAAGTGGGAGAGTGCCTGTGGGCAAAATCCATTTCATTGTCGAATACCATCCATCCCTCCAGGCTCTGGTTGCTTTGCCACCTTGTTGCTCCAATGTTGCCCCACTATTTTCTGCACAAAAGCCACCAGAGCTGGGACGACACTGGGACCTGCCTCTGCCACGCTCCCATTGCTCCCTCTGGTATCTTTGGCAGCTGATGAGTCTTTCTGCTCCTTCTTGTCCACCCCGCAAACGCTTCAGCACCGGGAGCACCTGTGCCTTTGGGACCCCACGGCAGGGAGCACCCCCGCACCCCAGGAATGGCTCTCCGTGGGGTGAACTGTCCCACTCGGACAGACCGGGAGCTCACTCCTGACTGGAGAAGCCCCAGGAGGGATGGACAACATGGATAAGGTGGATGGACAACACGGGCACTGTGTGAGTGACTGGGGAGCTGGCTCACAGAGGCGCTTGAATCCAGAGCTGCACTGGAAGTGTTGATGTGGGCACTAAGAGCAAAGCGAAGCCAGCCAAGCAGGGGAGAGGCAGGGGGACACCCCAGCCCCCTCATTCTGCTGTTGCCTGACTTTGTTCCCACCCCAAAGTGCTGTCAAGGGCAAATCTCTGCTCCTCCTCTGCTGTGAGAGCCTCATTCCATTCCTGAGAGCATATTGCACACCAGTACCTTCCAGCATGGAAATCCAGGCGCTGCCGTTGCAGAGGTACAGCCCTCGCTGGGAGGCGTTGAACCAGAACTGCGCCTTCTCCTGCTTGGTGCAGGGTGGACGGGACCCCAGGGTCACCTTCGTGTCAGTCTCTGGGCATGGAGAAGGAGCAAGGCAGGTGCCTCAGCACACGTTGGAGAAGCAGCAAGGCTCGTCCCCATGCACACAGGGAGGTTGGATGTCCTGGTCCCATCCTGATGACAGGCACCAGGGAACGGGGGAAACGGCATGCCGGCACCGAGCCAGGAAGCCATCGGCTGAGAAAACCCTGGGGGCTGGTACCTGTGGGGCTACTGGCATGAGCCCAGTGCTGCCAAGAGACCCGGGAAAGGGCACCCCGGCTCTCCAGGGGGGTTTTGGACAGCGATCCCACCACACACACACATTGAGAAACAGATGGTGCTGGGGACACCCCCTCCCCCTCCACTCCTGCTCTGTCCCTAGTCCCACACAAAGAGCCTTCCTCAACAAATGCAGAAGGTGGCCAACCGAGCCCGCGCCACAGGTAGTTACTGACCGTAGGGGTATTTTAGCACCTCGTTGCTCGTTGGCTTCACGGGGACATCCTGGAGGACAGTGGGGACAGAGAGCATCGCTACTTTAAAGTTCATGGCAGTGCATATCCGAGGGGTGGCATCAGCTCCTGGCAGCAGGACAAGCTGTCTCAGCAAGCCCTGGGAAAGCGGGAGCAGCAGGATGGAGAGCAAGTCCAGCAAGACCACGAAATGGAAACTGCAGGTGATTAATTCCCTGGATTTCCCTCCTGACTCTTGCTCGTTGCCCTCCCTCCTGGGCCGTGGAAGCCTCTATGGGATTCATGCACATTTATCAGATCCTCGTTACATGCCCAGCCTGCCAAAATCTCCATCCCAGGCAGTTCAACAGCTGGTACAAGGGGAGCATTGGCAAGGGGCTCGTTGGCTGCAGGTGGCTTTCACTGCCTCCACTTTTCGCTACCGGTCAGGATCATGCACTGCCCTAACTTTTATATCAACGAGACTGTGCCATCAACTGTCTTTCTGCCACCATGCTGCTGACAACGCCCTCTTAAAAACACATTTGTTCCACAAAGTGTCAGTCACCAGCACTGCCCCTTGCATGCCCACAGCCGGACAGGGACCAAGCCTGGCAGCGGGACTCACAGCCACCTCCGCTGCCCATGCTGTGGCCCAAGCCCTGCCAGTGTAGGAGGCTGAAGGGGCTGCAGCTCATCCCATGGCCAGCCAGGAGCACCCCCCGGCTGCCCCGCACTGTGGGGCACCTACCGTAAACATGCCTTTCCTTCTCCTCCTGTTGCCCAGGTAGAAGCTGGCTCTCTTCACCGACAGAGAGGCTGGAAACGGTGTCTCCGCCACCCTGCGGATGGGCAGAGGAGATGCAGGGGACAATTTCATGGTGTCTGCTGCTGGCTAGAGGAGATGCTGGTGGAGGAGCATCACCCTGCCAGGGAACCAGGGCCTCTGCACAGCCCTCCCAAGCCCCCCACCGCCACCCCAACCTACACGTCCTTGGGGACACTGCAGTCCACTGTCAGGGAGAAGGACTGGCCGGAGACAGCCAGGATGAGCGTGTGCCACTGGTTGTCAGAGAGGGAGACGTTGGGGAAGGTGACGTGGGTCTGCCAGCCACCGGCACGCTCCTGGCTCCAGAAGATGAAGTGGAGCTTGTCGGGGGCATAGCGCAGCCCCACCAGCACGCTGGGGTTCTCCTCCGCCATCAGTGTGAAGACGTATTCGTTTCTCTGCAGGAGGGCATGGACTCAAATCTGTGTGCGCAAGCTGCAGAGCCGGGCTGTGCCTGCTCCGTGCCCAGCTGGCAGTGCTTACCTTGGCAGGGATGCTGAGGACTCTCAGTGTGATGATGATGGAGAACTCCTCAGGGAAGCAGTCACAGTGAATGAAGAGCCGGGAGGCGGGGAAGCCCAGGGCACGGGGCCGCGAGGTGGTGAGCTGGAAGCCATGCACCCCCTGCACTTGAAAGACCCTCATGCCATGAGCCAGCCTGCCGGCAGGAACCACCTCCGAGAGGATGTCCAGTGGCTGCAGGTCTGTGCCAAGAGACAGTGGAGTACGTCACGGCAGTGGCAGCCATCCCACCCTGTCCCGC
>NW_008824381.1:37567-40339 GCF_000699105.1 Pygoscelis adeliae | reverse complement strand
CCACCCGGTTTGCTCAAGGCAGCCAGCCCATCTCCAGCACTGGCCGGAGTGCTCCATGGCAGCAGGGTGGCCCGGCATGCCCTGGTAGCCTGCCATCCCCTGCCTGGGGTCTGCGCCGAGCCCCTGCTTTGGGGACACAGGGAAGGTTTGCCCTCCAGGCACCAAGGCTGACACCTCCATCCACACAGCAGGAACACCAAGTGTGCAGGCTCACCTGCATGAACTGTCCCACTGATGCAGCTCCAAATGCTGACCCCGGGGCTGGGACCTGCCAGCCAGGCAGCCCCAGGCTGCCACCAGCTTTCTCGGGATCCACCAGCACCAGCAACCACAACCAGAGCCAGGAGAGCAAGCATGGATCTGGTGCCTGCAGGCTCGCTCGTGGAGCGGCCACCCGTCCCCATCCCCAGGGTGGTGGGACACAGCACTCCCCCTTCCAGTCCCGGTCCGGGCTCTCCCAGCACAGCCCTAATTGCACACATGAACGTACTCCCCTGGCAGGCACCAAAACCGCTCATTAAATAATTATCCTCTCCCCAGAGGAGAAAACAATGTGTCCAGCCCCAGGGCATCGCCCAGGTGAAGAACAGCTCTGCGCATCGGCACTGCAAAGCCATCCCCATGTAACAGAGCCAGGGTCGCCGTTGGTCCGACATCTTGGCAAACCCCATGCCGGCAGCCATAGGAAGGGCTGTACTCATGGTGGGTGCTTCTCCGACCTTCCTTGCCTTGGCACCCTCTCAGCTTTTATTTTTGAATGCTTCCCTGGCAGGATTGCAGCGTCTGTAGCAAAGGGCAGAGGGGATCGGTGATGATGTCCAGAGGATGAAGCAGCACTTGGCTAGACTAAAAAATCCCTGACTCTGTCCTATCCCCAGTGAGACTGGGCTTTTAGCTCCTATTTGTACTAATAAAACTCGGCTGCTGGGGCACAGCGGGAGAGCTAGGAGGGAGGGAGCTGTGAGCAAGGCTGGACCGGCGTGTGTCTGAATCCAAACCAGCTGGAGAGGGGAAGCGTTTCCCCTGGGGCACCCCCGGCCAACCCAAACGCAGATGGGCAGAGCAAGGAGGAATCTGCTCGTGTGGCTCCATCCAGTTCGGAGCAGGGAGACCGGTGAGGTCCTTCCCAGCCTGCCACCTCTGTGTCCCCCCTGCCCACGCCTCCACTGGTTTAAGCTGCTCCTAAAGCAAAGCCTTGGTGGGGGAGGTTTAACTGAAATGACTTATTTCAGAAATGCACGACTCAGGGATTGACCAGTTCCTGTTTTTCTCAGCAAAAAGCACAAGCTGAATTTAGGCTTGGATTTGCAGAGGGGTTCAGGAGCCCCTGACTGCCCCGGGGCCAGCTGGGATGAGCTGAGGGACAGCTCAGCCGGGGCCAGAGGCTGTGCCCAAGGCTGAGGGCCAGGAAGGGACCAAGTCCTAAAACCAAAACCAAATCCCTAAACCCAAAGATGTGTGTCCCAGTCTGCCTCCCACATCAGTTTCTGCTAACGATCAGAGTGGAGCTGGCAGTTAATGGCTGGGAGAGCAGCCGAGGTGTTTTAGCCCAGGTCAGGCAGTGCACGTGCCTGGCAGCTGCCTGCTCTGCAGGGTGGCTGCCTGCGGCTGGACAGCATCAGGGCTGCGCCGGGAGCTGGGGCCAGGCACCGGCAGGAGGGATGCAGGGGCAGTTAAATGTGCTGATGTTGGGGCCTCGACACCCCCGGGACCCCCCCAAGCAGAGGCTGCTTGGGGACAACGTCCCTGGAGAGACTGGAGCACCTGGGGGAGGAGGTGGTGGGCAGAAACTCTGATCTCTCCCAGCTTTCCTTCTCACTGCTGGCCTGGCTGTAATAAAATGTAAATACAGGTGCCATCAAACCGAGACAAGCCCCAAGCACATTGAACCTGGGCCCAAGCAGCCCGAAAAAATGGGCTGAAGTTTCACTGCCCACACAGGGACCACACAGCACGGGGATGGGGATGGGAAGGCAGAGCCAGGGGACGGGGACCCTCTTTGGCTTGGGCTGCTCTTGGCGCTGCGGGAAATGCCATTGGAGCTGCCAGCTCCTCAGCTGGGGGCAGCAGGATAGAAACTTTCTGGGAGGTTTTGCTGCCGGGAAGGCGTAGGTTGTGTCTGGCAGAGCGCAGGGAGCCCTGGAGAGTCCGGGGCAGGAGGGACTTTCCGGGGGGACTTCATGGCTCTCCTCTACTTCTTCCTGCCCTTCCCCTCCCCACGTGTTGGTCCCCAGGGCCATCAGACCTTGGGACACTACTTGTGCCGCAGGGACAGGCACACCGCTCTCCCCATGGCACCGAGAAAGGTTGGTTGCTCCCCAGTCCTGTGCCACGCCAGGGGGCTGCAGGAACAGGGATGACGCCACTACCCGCTGCCCATGGGTGCAGGCGGGGTGTTGGCAGCTGCAGCACCCGAAGCATCACGTGCTGTCACTCCACTGGCACCCGGGCACTGAAACCCTGGGCCTGGGCTGCCAGGGAGAGGCTGCCCCATACAGCATCCCATCCATGGGAGCACACGGGTCCCAGCGTGTTTCCTGGCACAGCCAACACCTGTCTTGACGCCTCCCTCCCAGCACAGCCCACCCACCGGGCCTTGCTCCTACCTGTGCAGTGCTGCCAGGTCCTGCCCCCCCGGACGAAGCCCCCACTGGTGGCCCAGTGGAGGAGGATGACCCAGAGCAGTAGTGGAGCCGACATCGGGGGGCTGGCCTCAGGGAGTCCATCCACTGGGACACCCTTCCGCGCCCAGGCAGTCGCTGCCTGGCTGCG
>NW_008824381.1:29815-37358 GCF_000699105.1 Pygoscelis adeliae | reverse complement strand
GCAGCGGCGGAGGCAGTGCCGGCTGCAGCCTGCGCGCAGACATTTAAATGAGAAGTCAGTGGTGGGAGAGGAGGAGTCCCGGCTCCTTGGAGAGCTTTTATCTTTTGCCCAACCCTCTGGAAGGCGGCTTTGGGGAGGGATTTTTTAATTTTTTTTTTCTTTTTTTTTTTGCTTCCTTTCATTTTTGGTGATTCATTTTTGCGGGGTCACGTGGGATTAGGTGGGAGATTTGCCCCTGCCCAGAGAGACCGAGGTGGGAACCTTCCTATCCCTAAAAGCCTTGGGCATTCGTCAGCACAATCCCAGCCTGTACTGGGGGGAGATCCTCTGTCCCCTCCAGTCCACTCCACCCTGCCCAAAAAAAAACCAACCCACAAGGTGCATATTTTTCCCCCAAAATGGCCTCGGGCAGGTGATGCACAGCCAGTGCCCGGGGCAAGGCTCCAGCCCAAAGGCTGGCCACCAGACCCAGTCCTGTCGCGAGGAGGGCAGCAGCACACCAAGCATCGATTCAGAAACCCTCAAGGTTACACTGTTCAAACGGGAGAAACAGCAGTGGAAAAACTCCCTGCACACAGCAAGCTCCACTGGGTTTCTCCAGCTGCAAAACAAGTTACTTCCATTCCCCGAACAATTGAAATGAGCTCCCACCCACCCCCGTCCCCAAAGTCTTCCCGCAAGGCAAGCACCAGAATAGAAAGCGAACGGCCGGGACAAAACGCCAAAAAATTGTGTCGCAAACTGGGGGTTTCATCAGTAAGGAACAGCCAGAGCCGGACCCGTGGATGTGCCTCACTGCCAGTCTGTCCACACCCCTTGCCGGCCCGAAACCCACCGAGCTGGCACCAGGGAGGGTGCAGCCTATGGGGTGCAGGCACATGGTGGAGCGGAGTGCCCTGCACCTCGGTCCCGAATCCTGAGAGGAGCTGCTACCAGAGCCCGCAGACACCCGAATGCCATCGGTGCCTCCGTCTTGGAGTCAAACAGCCTGGAGGGCAGCTGCGTGCATGTGTGGGGATGCTCTGCACAGAGTAGGGCTGCACGGAGCTCCCCCTCCCCACAAAGCCTCTCTTTGGGCACTCCCCAAATTAGGGCTCTACCAGGACCACACTTAAGCGGAGCTTAAGCAAAGCTTAACCTCTCTCCAGAGAGAGCTGCAGAGGTAAGGCACTGCTGGCACCACATCCCTCCTCATCCCTGCACTGGGGACAGCGCCCAGTGACACGGCCACCGCCCAAACCCAGGGATCCCAAATGGCAGCCGCTGGCAGTGACCACAAGGGATGTGGGAGGTGCAAACCATTCCATCTCCCCTGCCAGGCTCGGCCCCTCGTGTTGCTCCCCGTGGCCTCGGGGACACCCGCAAGCGCCAGGGCTGGGAGCAGCCATCTCGCCAGGACCCCACGCCGCATCTGCTGGCAGGAGGAAGTGGGGACCGGCGTCCTCGGCCCATCCCACAGAGAGGTCGGCGCATTGGAAGGGAGGCTGGTGCAGAGCGGAGCGCGGCTGCTGGCTGGACCCTGCCTCCCAGCAGGTTGGCTCAGGGTAAGGCGGCACAAATGAGAATCAGAGCCGCCACATTTCCCAGGGCCGCACACATGTGTCAAGTTAAGTGTGGCTTTGAGAGCTGGCAGCACCACCCCACCGCCCTGAGCAGGGGACTCGCACAAGCGGACGGATTTTGGGAAGTCTCCCACGGATGCCAGCCCTGGCTCTGCAAGGGTCCGGGTAGCCCATGCGACTCTTCCTGGGGAAGGAGAAAAAGTCATGCTGGGGACCCCAGGGAGGCTCGTTTTCCAAAGGGGATGCAGCCGCCTTTGAGCGCTTCCTCAGCCAAAAAGCCAGGCAGTGGGGACATCTCCAGACCCAAGGACACAGCTACGGGTGTCCTCTCTGGAAGCAGGGGGATCCAGGGACTTCCAGGCAGGAGGTGGAGGAACCGAAGCCCCTGTCGATGAGCACAGAGGATGCACCAGGCAGTACTCAGCCCAGCACCGTGGGCTCAGGCTGCTTTTCAGCCATGTGCTGTTAATGAACGGGGACGGCCCTGAAGCCTGAGGCTGAAGATGGTCTCCTGGTGAGGACAGGGACGTTGATGGACCTCAAGGATTTTCTCCATCCTTGGGCTGGGGACCCTGGCATGGCAGAAGATGGTGGAGCAGCTTGGGCAGTGCCCGGCGCTCTTCTCCCTCCTCAGGAGGACCTGCTCAGGGAACCGAGCTGTGATGTGAAATAAGGACAGGGGCCCATCACTGCCCGCTGTCGCATTGGGTCCAGGACCCGCTCCATGTCCCAACAACAGTAGGAAGTGGTCTGCAAAATTGTTCCTAAGCACACACGCGCACATTCCTATGCGCACAAGCAAGCGCAAGAGGATGAAATAAAAGAGACAAACAGCACAACGTTTGCCTAATTCGCATGGGTCATAAATAAAACCATGTGGTGGCTCCGAACAACATGATCCTTGGATTTCCACCAAAAAGGTTTGGCCATCCCTGGGTTAGAAAAGGTTGAGAAACCCATCTGTAGACAATACGTTTCAAGCAGAGCTTCCATGCAGAGGACAGTGTGAGGAGGGCACCTAATCAACACCAGGGACAGGCTGGACCCTGCACACAGGGTAATGTTCCTGCTCTTTCAAGACTGTAACTCATTCCTTATTATTTGCAGACACAAAGTCATGTTTCAGGGATTGTTATGCCCTATTCATTTCAGCCTTTATTCCTGACATCTGCAAAAGCTTTCTCCCTTGAAAGGCAGCATGCATACAGGCACCAGCCGTGGCAAAGCTTTGAGGGACCCTATGCATAATGCACGGACAAATGCAGCACTGCGCATCTCATGGGTGTCCCCAGCCCGGGCTCCGGCCGGCAGCAGGCAGCACTGTGTCCATCCCCCTGCCTGCACCGGCAGGGCCAGGGGAACTGGCTGAGCCCGGCTGGCCACCACGCAGGTGTGGCCAGACATCCACAGGCATGGAGCTGGAGGTGAATGGTGAGCCCATGGAGCTGGTCTCACCTGCATGAGCAGCAGGGTCAGAATCAGCCCTTTGGGGTCAGTCACAAAGGGGATGGGGGAAAATTGTTCAGAGCAACACCCCAGACGGCAGACAGACAGTTCAGGCTGGGCACCGGGAACAATGCCTTCCCTGGGATGGTGGGATGGAGAGGGACAGTGTCTCCATCCCTGGCAGTTTCCGAGGTTACTCCCTCGCCACCTCTGCCCTTTCTTCTAGGCTGAAAATCTTCCCTGTGTTTCCTGGAGCTACTTCAGCTCCCCAAGCCCAGCCCACCGACATAAACTGGAGCTCCCACAAGAAATCTCCGCACCAGGAAACATGTCAGTGTTATACAAGAAGTGTAAACGTCTTTAACCCCATCGCCTTTCAAAAACTTAATTCCCAGAAGTTTTGGAGGGGTTCTGCCAGGAAAAGTTTTGTCGAAGGACTGGGAGGATTGCAAAAGGCACCATTTTTAGGAAAGCCACCAAAAAAAAGCACAAAGCCACCCCAACACTGCAAGTCCTGCTGCCAGCTTCCCAGGCGCAGAGCTGCCTTCGGGAGCAATCCCTGCCGGGCAGCGGTGAGCCACCAGCATTGCTCACATCCCAGAGCCCTCCGTGTCCACACACCCACACGCTTCCCTGGCGCTGCCAGCCCCATGGCCCCAGGGCACAAAAGAGCTGGGAGCTGCTGTCCTGGCAGGGCTCCCCCCGCTTTGGTCACAGGCAGCAGGCAGGGCTGGCGACCTGCAGTCCAGGTCCCTTCCCAGGCAGCCGGGAGTGAGCAGAACATCCTGCCCTGCATTTGGAGGACACATGGCAGCCAAGCTGGCAGGCTTTGAAAGGGCTCCAAAAAGCAGTCACTTAACTTTCACCAGTACAAGCAAAAAGACAGGCTTTAAGACTGTGCTTCTGCACTAGAGCTGCTCAGGATGGGGCTAGGCAGTGCCCAGCAGCCGTATCTCCCCTGCACATGACAAAGCCCTTTACCGCTGCCTGTCCCTTGGTCACAATGGCTTTTTTCTTTTTGCCACCTCTCCCCAGTGCACCTGAACCTCTTGCAAGGGGCTGAGCCACATCCCTGCAGCCGCAGGACCCCCAACCTTTCTCTGCAATCACCACTTTCCAGCAAGCTGACTCCATATGGATGGAGGGCATCAAACCCAAGCAACCATGAGCATGCAAACTATGGAAATGGTGCTCTGGGTATTTTCTGTAGGTCTTATGTCTACACAAAGGCAAAAGAGTAGCAGGGGGGCTAACATGTCACTCGGTGGCAGTGCAGGAGACCCAGGAGGTCTGTCTGGATTCCCTGCTCCATCTGCAATGCGAAAGCCCCACTTGCCTTTGAGCTCAGCTAAGATCTCTCTGCAAAGGGAATAAACAGAGCTCTTAAGGCCAAGAGGAAGGAGGCAATGTTCCCATTTCATGCTTACTGCTGGAAAGCCCCCGGACACCCGTGCCCACCTCAGCCTGCTCCCAGCTCTGCAGTTCTTCAGCAATGGCACTTGCCTGAAGACCCTGGGGGTTTGCAGAGCATGCGCTTGCAAGCGGAGAGGGGAGAAAGGGAAGGGTTTTGCAAATGTCTAAGCCTTCCTCGGTCAGGAGCAGCAGTTCACCAGGCTGAATATGCAAACCTGAGGGCTCTGCATGGGGAACTGTAAGCCGGAGGGTTTTGCCAAGCAAACCCTCTGTCAAGTGCCGCATCTCTCTCAGCAGGCTGCCTTGGGGTAACACCTGAGCCCCAGGGCTGGCTCTGGGACGGGGTCAGCTGCTCCCCATGCGGAGAGGAATCTCCCTTGGCAGCCCTGCAGGAAACCCTCCACCTTTGCCTTGTGGCCCTTTGATCCAGGCAGTGACCGCACGCTCCAGCTCGCAGCAGGCAGATGGTGTTAAATGGCAGCAAAAGTCATGGTAGAGAAGCCCAGGGACTTGCCCCCACATGCCTGGGCCTGTCAAGGACTGGCAGGGATAGAAAAGGGGATGCACAATGCTGCTTGGACTAGAAACGATCCCATGGCTCCCCGTTTAGGGCCCAGCCAGCACCTTCTCTCCCAGCTGAAGCCCACCTCGGACTGCCCAGGGCAGTATGAAAAGGTGTGGGCATCACAAGCCCTGCTGCCGGTCAGAGGTCCCCCAGCACAGGCAGCAAATCCCCTGCCTGCACTCAGGGCTGGAGCCAGGTCCTCCCCCTTGCCAGGCTGGCACAGGCAGGCTGAGTGCCCCGCAGCAAAGAAAAGCAGCTTTAGCACTGCTTTGCTCTGCAGCCTTAAGAAAACCTCTTGCCCCATGATGATGAGAATCACAGGCCAATTTTATTGCTTGTCCATATAACAATATAGAGCTTTTATTATTATATGAGCAATGATTCACACTCTGGAGGAGCTGGTGGGACCGGGAGGGCGGCGGGCGGCTGAGCAGGCGGCACGCGACGCAGGCTCGCTGGGTGCCAAGGCAGGAGCGCAGGCAGCCACGCTTGCTCTGCCCATCCGCCAGCAGCCAAGCACAGCTCCATCTCCTCTGACATCCGGGGAGGGAAGGGAACAAAGACAGAGAACAATTGCTATTGTTTTCCAAGACTTTCTTCGGGCCAGTTCCTCCAGCGCCGTGGAGGCAGGTTCCTGCCCAGCCACTCTGGCTGCAGCACCGCAGTCCCACTGCGCTCAGAGCTGTGCAGACAGCGGTGGGGACACGGCCCCCGTCCCCATCGCCTGCCACCCAACCATCAGAGCCTGATCCCCCCTAGCAGAGAGATGGAGCAGGCATCCTCAGCGCGGTTACCCCATGCACTGCAGCTCCTGTCCCGCTCCCCAGTACCATTGGGCATCCCCAAGATGCTCAGGCACGGGGACATCCAGCTTCCCATAACCCACCAAGGCATGATCCCCACAGCAGGGAAGGGGCGATCCCAGCCCATGGCTCAAAGTCATAGGGACGGAGAAGAACAGAGCAGGCTGTCCCAGGGAAACTGGTCACCCTCCCCTTCGCTGGTCCTGCACAGTCCACGCAGCGAGGAGAGCAACCGTTGCTGGCAGCAGGGCCTCATACCGGGGAGCAGGAGGTCATGCAGCAGGACCACGCACAAGCAGGATGAGCATCCCCTTGATTTCCCCCTGAGCAGGGCTCTAATTACAGCCCATCCTCTCCCAGCCCAGCACCGCAGCACCCAGTGATCGCTGCCTTTGAAGCCTGGGCTTTCAGAAACCACCGCAAGGCTGCTAATTGCACTTTGCAAGAGTAGGGAGGGATTAGAGTCAGGACGGGACAGGCGAGGGTGGCAGCAGGAGCTGCTGTGGGAGGGGGAGCCGGGGTCCTGCCGCCGGGATACTCAGCATGTGGCATCACCCTGGGCTGATCGGTCTCCATGGGTCCCACAGAGGGAGTAGAAAGGTGTCTACAGAAGAAGGTGGTATCTAATGCATGAGAAGGAATTCAACCTAACACGAGGCTTCTTTGACAGGGATTGTAATTAATAATTGGTAAAATAAATCAGATGCCCCTTGGTTACTGACTTGGTGTTAAAAGGATGGATGCTGAAGAGCATCAAATGCCAAAAGCGAGGCTGCACGGGGACAGTTCAGGCAAGTGGCTTCAGCAACAATACCAAAGTTTTCATAAAATCAACTTTCATATAGAGCCCTAAGACCTTAATCAGGCCCTCAAACATGAGCACTCCCACCAAGGCCATGCCTAGGCTCCAAGGCAGAAGATCTTGTGTCAAAGCAGGATCTGGCCAAGGACAAAACTCAACTTCTAATTGCCTCTCCAGGCAAAGTGGATTTGAAAACACCTGCCCTCCAGCCTGCCTTTCTGGCATCCCTCCTTCATCGCAAGAACTGGTGAGCAAAGCTGAGCTCTGGCTGAGCAAGGCGCCTCCTGAACCACTCTTGCAGCAAACCCACAGACACCAACCAGAAGGATCTCCAACCCCAGAGGCTTCCAACATTGCATCAGTGACCCCAACGTGGTCACTGCCCCATACTCCACCATTTCCTAGCTCCCAGAGGGATGAATGGTGAGGGGAAGCCAGGCAAGACATAAAGCCCTGGGGATCAGCTCTGCAGTTCAGTGTCAGCTCGGAGATGTGGCCATCTCTCTTGCCCTTCAAACACACCTGCCCCACAGAGCGACATCCCCCCAGCACCTAATGGCTGCTGTTGACCAAGCTTGGAGGGATCGACGTGTTGACCAGACCAGCAGAGGAAGACAAAGATCCTGGTGAAGCAGCACACCGCGAGAGGGGCCTGCGCAAACCCGTCCCAGGCAGACTCAGCAAAGAAACCCCGATTCACCTAACATCATCACGCCAGCCCCAATTTTCAATTTGCCAAATTGTTTTGGTGTGGGAAAAACTGTTTTGGGGAAAAACTCCCAACCCGGCTGTGGGCGGAGAGCCTCCCCGTGCTGGGCCCAGCATCCAAGCGTGTGGGTGCCCCCCGCCCCCCTGGCATGTTGCATCCTGCATCTCTGCTGCTTTGAACCCACCTCCCGCACCAGCCCGCAGCCCCCAGAGGGGCAGCCACAGCGGGTGCACTCACCTTCAC
>NW_008824381.1:6519-29795 GCF_000699105.1 Pygoscelis adeliae | reverse complement strand
CGCCCCCCCCCCCCCCACCCCCCCCCCCCAGCCACTCTGGCCAGGGTGACCCAGCTCCTTTCAGAACTGTGACAGCAGCGCAGAGCCACAGCCTCTCCCTCCACCGCACATGCCTGACTCCTGCCTGCATCCCCCGGTTAAACACATTGAAGTGCCCCCGGGCAGCCCTGCCCTGGTGAGACAGGGCCGGTAGGTGCCCCACGCATGGAGGAAGGGGACTCAGCCCAGGACTTGGCTCATCTCCCCCCACGCCCTTCAGGAATGACATGACTAGACAGACCCGCTTGCAAATTGCTTCCCAAGAGCTCACGCACATGCTGCTAACACCAGCAGCTACCCTGTAATAACCCACCATCCGTATCATTACCATTAATTATGTATTAACATACCCCATAATCTTAACTGCTGCTAAGTTGCATCTCAGGGGGTGCGAGCCACTTTCAAAAGCCACCTGGCTGGTTCTCCTCTGGCTCTGACACCACCTGCCCCAGGAGAGGGGCTGATGGCTGAGGCAGGACTAGGATCTGGCAGGCGGCTGCAAGGATTAGGGCTGGGACAGGCAGGAAGACCACCAGGGCTAGAGTCACGGGGAAGGCACTGGTCTCCCAGCCACCTCGTGCTCCCGGGGGACCGTGAGAGCACTGAGCACATTATGCAGGACCCCCAAGCGTTAAGCAAGTCCCTCCCCAGCACTAGGTTTCATCCCTGCAGCACCGGGGAGCCTTGCACGGCCATAGCTGCCTGCATGACCCCAACAGTGTTTTTGGTGCTCGTGACATGGGTGGGACCTGGCTGCGTGAGAGGTGATACCAGAGCCCTCACTGGGGCTGGTGTAGGGGCTCGACCACCTTGCTGTTCAGGCAGCACATGGGAGGGCAGCTCATTCCAACCAGACCTTCAGAGGTTGGAGGAATTCTCCAGATTCCTGCATGTTCCCCTTCCCTGTGCCACCCACAACCATCCCACCAGCTGGCAGCAAGAACCCCAGCAACCCTCACCTCAATCCTCCCAGCCTCTGAGCTTGCTGAAGGGCAGAGTGATTTTCTTCTTCCACTGAGTGAGGGAAATCTGAGAGAGAAGCAGCATGGGGGGCAGGTAACCAGCGCCACTTCTCACCCAGGCAGCGCAGGGACCTCCACGCCCTGCCGCTGCCCTGGCTCAACACTGCTCAGCCAGCACGCACAGCCCTCACCCCACGCCACGGGGCAGGGGAGGCTGCTGCTTCGAGCCCCTTTCTGGAGCTACCTCCCAAAAGCTGCGCCGATCCTACATCCGAGACAATCCCAGTATCAGCAGCATGGCTGGCACAGGCAATGGACATTTCGGGTCTGTGCTGACAGAGCGGGTGCTTCTCCTTTCGATTCTCATAGGAGTAAAACATACACAGCATCCTCACCAAGACGCAACTTCAGGAAGAAAGCAAAGATCTTCCAGAGACACAGAGCTTTCACCATTTCATCTCAAAGGCAGCACACCACCTTCCATTCATGATACAGCTCCAGCCAAAAAAAAAAAGCTGGAAAGAAGCCTGGGGCTGGCTCTGCCCTGAAGCTGCAGCCGTTTCATGTGGCTCCAACGCCTCTTGCCCGACAGCTCACACTTTCAAAGAACCACTTGCATGCACACAGGCACACAAAACAATTAATGAATGTCTCACATCCCACTGTGTGTGTTCTGACACAGCCCCAGTTGCCAAGAAAAAAGTGTGCATGTGTGGATGTCTGTACATACAAAAGCTTTAAAGAGGACGTTGCTTGCATTTTTACAGCTTTGTTGAAGGGTTTTGGTTTTTTTAATATAAAAGCCTAAAGCAAATATAATCCAGAGGAAGGGGTTTTTTTAACCTTTAATACTTTATCTTCATGCGTAACACCTGTAGAGCTCCGACACTCCCCAAGGAACATGTTTTACAGTAACTGTTTCAGACTGAGAAAAGGCAACTGCTCAGAAAAAACATTGCTACTGGCTAGTATTACACATGCTGCCAACATGAGTATTCCTTCATGAAAGGAGGGGATTAAGCTTTTCAGGGAAGTCTATCACGGGATCAACTTGGCAGCTTTACAAGCTTTTACTCTCAGGTGTTCCCCAGTTGTAATAAGCTGCCTCTCAGGGCAAGCCAGGCACAGCAGCCCACCTGCCTCCGCACAAGCGTGGAGCTGCGTGAGATAAACCCTCATGCTGTGTGCAAGGATTCAGTTTATTACGGAATAATGATTATGAAGCTTTATTTCTTTCCTGCGAGTAAAGCAAACAGGGAATCTAACACGCCAACCGTGGTGCCATGTTTGAGCCTTTCAATGAACACAAATGCTCACCGTCGATTTCAGCTAAGCAAACAGTCATCGTTCGGGACAGTTCTTCTCACCTCGACAAGGCAAGTTTGTCCTCTGAGGTGGACTTCTGCTCACATTTTGTCACCTGCAAGACTGCTTGGTATATACGTTCACTGGGTGGCTTAAAACACCTGAGTTAGCAAGCACACTGCATGCCAGTCACTTAAAAAGAAACAATTTTATTTCTAAGCAACAGAGATTTGGGGACTATGGAAATTCTCAGTAGGAATTGGACATCTAACTGTCCTTCTCAAATCCAAGAGCTAGTATCAGCAGATTTTGAATGATATATTAAAACTCATGATTCACCTGTTGCCGTAACAAGACCTTCCTAGGCTAGATACAAAGATCTTGTTATGATCCATGTAAGAAGCAAACTGCATCACATCTGCAGGCTGTCAGATTTTTATAGTTTTCTTTGAATTATCAAGTCATTGCCATCATTAGAGACAAGAAACTTGCCTGGAAAGCCCAAGCAACTGTGTCAACTCTTCCACCCCTCTAAAGCATCCCCTGTGTTTTAACTGCGTTAGAATCAACCCTTCCATTCCTTTGGACCAAGTCAGAATTGGACTCTTTTACCCATATAAAACACCCACTGCAATACATTTGCATACATCTATGAAAGGAGAAAATATAATCACTTTATTTTTAGTATACAGAACTAAATCCCACCATAAAATAAAGATAATGAGTGAGCACACATGAATAAAGTACTCGGCGCTTTAAAAAAAGCCCACTTTTGCCATGTCTGCTGAATTCATCGTTTGCCATGTGGTGCTCACAGCTCTCCAGCATTGTTTCCAAAAGCGGCTCCAGTACTCCCAGGAGCAACGCTCCATCTACTACAATTCAAAAAACACTCCCAGTTTGCATATAAGTACTACATTTTCCTGTATGCCTTGAAATACTAGTTAGGTACAACACTATTTCATCATGTCTGCTCCCAAACTGTGTCAGGTCCCCCTCCCACCCTTACACCAAAGCGAGAATTACTTCTACAAGGAGGTAAAATCAGCAAGTTGTAGCAATACAAACTCTTCAGAGGTGCAGAATGATGGCATACTGCGATCTGCAGCACGTGAATATGCAGCACGGACAGCAAGACATAAATACTGATGAGTTGTACACACACACATGCACACAATCACCTCCGTAAAGCTTTCTCCACAGTGCGACTCCTTCCTTATCACAGGCTTTTCACAGGGAAAAAAAAAAGCCCTTCTCAAATTTAGCCCATTTAAAGCTGCCAACAAAATTTGATTCCATGTGCTATCAATAGGCATGTTATTGCTTGTAGTAAATTGGAGAAGATTTGGACCTACACAAGAGATTCACTTGCAGAGCACAAAGGTCACCCGTGGCCCCTAAGCAGTTTTACAAACTGATCATTGCAGCTGGTATTTCCCGCACCCTCCAACACCAGTGGTCGGCTACAATACTCTGCAGTTCTAAACATGCGTCGTACCATCCTCTAGAAAACAGTCGGTGTCTTCTCTGACTCATATTTAAATACACAAGAGCAGTCAGCATAAAGAAGTGCTACAGTTAATTTTACAAAATTCATCACGTTCATCTTCGCTCGTTCACCTGCAAAATGGGTGACCAGGGCTGTAATGGCAAAGGTCAGCAGTGCCTAATCCTCTCAATACCCAGATGTCAACGGAAGAGGAGCTGACATTATTGCAGAGATATTTTACATGCCCAGTGGAGCAGACACATTCTCACTGGATTTTCAGGCTGCCAATGACCTACCTTGCCCATGCTGAACCTGACCAAAGTGTTTAAGAATCCAGTCTTTACATCTTGCACCTCTAATTGAATGTAAAGTTTACAATTGAGTGTCTTTAAGGAGTAATAAAGCAGCTCTTGGGATTTCTTCCAAGCAAACACTGACTCAAAGGCTCAATACAAACTCAGTGTTACATGGGAACATCAGCCCATTCTAGACCCCCAGCCAGTCACTGACGACTCGCTAGATCTTCTCTTAAAGTTACATGCTGCACAATCACTTTATTTGCTAATACAACCTGATTATAACCTTGTTTTCTAGCCTCTCTTGCTAACTATACTCTTCAAACCAGTTCTGACTGCAAATGCTGTCCTTAACTTAGTGAGTATCATAAAATGGATAGATTATTTCCTGTCTACTGGTGCTCCAGATGCAATGCTACCTATAAAAACATACAACTAATTCTTCCAGCAGGTGATCCAAACCAGCTCTGTTCTCAAACAGCAGATTGGCAAAGGTGCGCTGCAGATTGCAAAGTCTCCAAGCTTTCCATACCATGAAGTGAGGTAGCAACAAGCAGCTTTTGAAGCAGCATTGTCTCCATATTTTTCCCTAGTATTAAATCCCTTTTCCACACAATTTAGTGAGTGAACTAGAGGCTTCTCTGGAGCAGTGGAAGAAGAAAAGAGATGGTAAATAAATAACAAATTATAAGAACTAGGCCAATAGTTTTGCAAAGTTTTCCTTTTTGGTACCAGCACTGAGCACTGCTCATTTTCAGGTGGAGAGAAATACAAAACACTTCAGTCTCTTTGTAAGCTTAAAGTCCAAGTGACTTCTGCACAATCTGCTTGGCAATTTTGTTAAATTGTTCTCTGTCTTCCCGCCACATCTTGGAGGCGTCTACATTGGCTCCACTTTCATCATTTGGCTCTGAAACGAGAAAGACTGAAAGATAGGTGGGCAGGCAGGCAATGGAGCAAGACCCTCTTGCTTTTTCAATAATGCCTCTGTACTGCCCACTTCCCTGTGGCTTTGGCACACTTCCCCTGCTTAGGACTGCAGAAACACCACTAAAGAAAATCCAGTGACAGCTGCTGGATTCCCGAATGGTTCTGACTTAACTGATCACAAGAGAATATCACAGCAAGGTCAAGTTTAGGTAAGAAACAAGTAACAAGTAGCAGAGGAGCAAGACTTTCCTTTGCTTATGGTCTCAGCAGTTGAGCCCCGGCATGCACGTGGAACAACACAATGCGGCACCACCAGTGCCGTCAAGGGTTTTTAAAACTGCGCACTGCTCCCTGCAAAGTGTTTTTTTCTGGTTCTGCAGCTTCACAGACACAAAGCCCTCCTGACCAGGCCACCCAAACAGGCTCTGTCACTCTTTGGGATGGCTTGTTCTATTAAAAAACAACAAAACAAACCAAGAAAACCCATACAATGCTTTCATTTCTGCAACATCTTTCATCCAAGGATTTCAGAGCACTTTACAAAGTACATTAAGCCCCTGCGACTCCAACACTTCAGTTTGTACAGAGGTAAGCTGAAACACAGAATTTATCAGGTTCATGGTCAGCATACAGCAGGACAACTGTCACGGGATTACACAAGTCACTAAGACAGAACGTACTCTACCCATTTTGCTTCACACACTAGTCCAAATCCACCCCAGCCCAGTTCATGGGAGACATCTTGGGTTCATGTCTTTCTTGACACAATGCTGATGGTCCGCCCTTAAAGCCAGTGATGTGCAGGTCACCCAGTTTGGTAAGCTTGGGCTTACGCTATCTGCAGAGCCAGAGCTGAGAGTTTGCCAGCATCCTGACAGAAGGTGACCATTAATGTTTTTTAGGCCAATTCCTCCAAAAACCATGGGAAAACTGGACGCACAGGCAGAAAATGAGAGACCAGGTGACTCCCACGCTAACCAGTCTAGGTAAGGCTGCACCACAAACGAAGTTCTTGGAGGCCATGGGAAGCCCAGTGAGGTACTGTTTGTCTGCACAGCTTCCCAACAGTAGGTTACTATTCTGAAGCTAAAACGGTCCCATGTAAGAATCCGTTGCTTGCTCTTTGATCACCTTTGCTGCTTCTAAACCCTCTAAACTGTCTAAAATCTTTTATCATTCAAAACCGATTCTAAGGGACATGGCTCTGCCCTTTTCAGACAGTTCAGTGGCTCTGTCCACTGTGTGGAAAAGGATTCATCTTTCAGGGAGCTGTACACGACAGAGCTGATCCACAGCCCTCGCTGGATTTAGGGAAAGTCATTTAAAAGGCTGCACGAAAAGTTTTTCACCCCACTCCTCTTCTCAGGAAGCCTTCCTCTGAACAGAGGTGGCAGAATGGGGTGCATTCCCAGGCTGGCAAATAACAGACAGAAATGGAGGGTGCTGGCTTGTGAATCACAGAGGCCATGGACTCCAGTTTACTGTACTGGTTAGATCTGGCTGGTAACCCTTCAGCTGCTAAAGCCAAATCCAACACAGGCTGTAATCAATAGCTTTAAGACCTGCAAGAGCTGAACAGACATCATAGCAAATACAAAGATGGAGCACAAGTTTTGTGCAGGAGCAGGGAACCAGCTGAGCCTCTGGACCCACCTGACCACCACCTGCTCAGTTGCTGCTGACCTGGAAGGAAAGCAGTGTAGTCACTCGCAAAGCTGGAAACACCTGTTTACTAATTCGGTCTTATTTTTTTCAATTAGTTTCAGAGAACTAGTTTATTAATAAATACTAGGGCTTTAAGAACTGTGGTTGCGGCTGAGCAGCTTTAAATGTCCTTTGCTCACTTAATCAAACAGCAAGAAGCAGCTCTAGCTAACTCAGTAACTGCTATCTGAGCTACTGCTAATAAAACAGCAGTCCTTACCTGCCAGCATGCTAACAACCGACAAGAGGATCTTTTCCACACTCTGCACAGGACTCCACCGCTCAGCGCTGCTCTCGTATCCCATGGGATCATCCCCAGGAGCATGAAGAATAGAGATGCAAACTCTCCCATCTGGGTAAACTGCACAAGAAGTATAGGGGATTGATTGTTACTCAGTGGAAACACTTGGCCTCTCCAGATCTTTAGCACAGATGAATGTTTGGACTTGGCCTTTGTATGACTGAAGCTAAACCCAGTTTTAAATCTCCTCTTCCAAAGGCAAGAGGACACAAAATCTGAAAGACAAAAATCTAGCAAAAATTTCCTTTAAGCAAATCTAACAAACTGGGGTTATTCTTTCCCAATAGAAGCCTGCTGGTAGCACTTGTGTCATTCAATGACCAGTGACATGCTCCATGGAAAAAGTAAGAGATGCAGCCTGGTGGAACAGGGCAAGTATTTATGCACGGACACAGCTCCAAGTAGGTAACCAGTCCTACTTAAATCGAAAGGTAACAGTCACACAGCACTGAATGCACTTTGGAGTGCACCACTGGACAGTGACTGTAAAAAGAATTAAGTGAACTTGCTCTGCTGCAACAAGGAGGGAGAAGTGGTATGTTATAAACAATATAATTGATCTTATTTTGAACATTGCTGAGGTGCAACCAGAAGGGTTCACAGTACCTTTTTTAATTTTGCTTAAAGCTCAGCTGCATTAAAGCACATGGAAACAAGGTAACCTACCAATTCAGGATACAGATGTCTTCCCCTCCCACCTTTAGTGTAAGCAAAGCATCTGCAACAGTACAAGTCATCTTCACAGACACTGGACTCCACTGACTTGATAATGAGGCTAAAGAAAGGTTGAAGAGGCAACACAAAGAGCATGGAGTCTGAAACACTGCTTTAGCAACATGGCCTAATTCTGCAGCCTCCCAAGGAATGATAACTTTAGCCCAGTACTTTCAGTGCTTCTATTCCTTGGGTGACCAAACCTGTGCCATTGCCAGGAAAACAAGACAAAACAAAAAGAGGGAATGACCGCTGGAAGCAGTTGTGCTCATTTTTAGTTCCTTCCATCCACCCAGCTAATGTCTGCACAAGCCTGCAACACGTAAGCGCTTTGGAAGACTTTTATTTACATCCCCTCCTGCAGCCCCAGGCTGGGGACTGCAGCTGGTCTAGCAGTAGCTGGAAGAGATGAAGACAGCACCTGCTGAATCAGCACTTCTCCTTGCAAGTTAGGAACACACTGGTAGTAGGTACTTCACTTGTAAGTTACTCTAATGTTTTTATGCAGTGGCTCATTTAAAACAGCTGGACCACAGCAGCACAGTCAAGACAGTAAAGGCTGATTCCAGAAAGACGTACACATCTTCCCACTTTGTCACTAAGTGCTGATGCAAGACTTGCCATTAATTGCTACTTTGAAGTTATCTTTGCCAGAGCATCCATGAACATAATTTTATTTTAAGAGAAGATAATTCTGTGGTGTCTCAATTCCCCCTGTACATAACACAAACTGCAAAGATAAAGTAACACAGCAGACTTTGTAAACATTTTCCTTGCAGTTCCTCACAGGTGGAGGAGTAAGCACTTAAGGAACAGAAAAAGCACAGCATGGCCACCCATTTCTACAACCTTTCTGGGTATAACCAGATCATCACAATCCCACCTGAGAGGAAAGATTCAAGTGTCTACTTTTGGTGATCTCAACTTTAGATTAACGTGACCCAGAGTCATGGGACTTTAAAGAGCTGAGCTGACCATCCTGTATGTTCCAGTTAATCCCACCAAGGAAGTGTCCACATGTAGAGCCATTCTGTAACACAAGACACAAGCAGTTTGTGCTTCTCCGCACCCTACTCCTCCTAGCTATGCTGCACACAAAGCAGCTGTGAGCAGCGAATCTCAAGCCAAGGCCAGAACTGGAGCTGCAGAGTATTGTGTGGACACAGATTTGCTCACGGAGACCAGTCCTGCCAAGAAGTTTGGGTGAATTAGTCTAGCTGGAGCAAGGTGCCAATGCAGCCACACGTCTTCCAGGTGCCAAACGCTGCACTGCTGCAGACATCGGAGCTTCAGAGCTGATGCTGCACTGCCTTGGGCGGGTCTGCACAGTTCTACACTATGATGTGCAGGTGCATCCTCCACAGGAGAACAGAAAGATGGGTTTGCTTGTGGATTAAATGGGCAAGAATCTGCATCAGTGGTGTTTTGAGAAGGGAAGAACAGAGGATCTTCAAGAAATTGCAAAATTCCTTGGAATAGGATGAAATAAACCGATTCCCAGCTGAGATGAAGATTTGTGTTATGCAAGTGCAGGAACATCAGCTGGGAAGGAAACACTAGGCAGGAGAGCAGCATTTTCCTTTTATTGCTCTCAAGTGGCAGAGACCTAATAGCCTAGAACACAGATCCAGCCCATCAAATCTGGGTGATGATAAACGATCTTTACACAATCCATGTTGATTTAGCAGATGTCATAAGCAACAATTTTACAACGAATGCCATGGCTGACTCCAGAAAGTAGTGCTCCAGGCTGTGAAAGGGGGTTTTAAGGTTTTTACCTGTCCAAGGCTCAAACTTGTTAGCTGTACTTGTTACTTCAATTACCTCCACTGAAAAGTCTTAAGTTAATATTGTCACCATCAGAATTGCAGAGAAAAGGCCAGCAAAGTCTTTAATATTAAACGCCTGCAAATGTGTCATCTGCTTGAACAGAGCACTCTGTATCTCAGAAAGATCACATCAGAAATGTTACTAAACCTGTGACTTAATGGGGAAGAAGCCATGTTGCCAAATAAAGCAGCATCCAAACTTTGATCAATATGAACAAATTTTCACTTGTTAAAATAGCACCAAACTACTTTACATACAAGCCACAGAGCAAGACTGGAAAGAGTCTGTGTTAATTCACTAAATCTCACATCGTGTACAGAAGATTTATCTTTAGACTATTTATACAATAGTTACAAGTATTCCTGGAATGATGTTAAAGGCAGTGAAGTTGTTGGAATCTTTATTGCACTGTTTATGACCAAAAGGTATGCGAGGAATAATGTGATAAAGTGACCCTAAGACAGAACAAAATTGCTGGACAGCTGAACACTCCTACTGCATACTCAAGGTTGGAAAGGGAGAGAACCGCCCTTGGTAAGGATGCCAGCTCTCCTGCTGCAGAAGTTTGTTTTTAAGGTGCACAAGCAACCCACTCCCCCATACGTCCTGCTGCATCAGACTCACTGTTCGGATGGAACATCTCGCATGTGAACCTCATCTTCGGAGGACTTAATGGGTAGTCGAGTGGAAAGCTCAGAATAGCAGGGAAAACCCCATACTCGAAACAGGTGTCTTCAGGACCCCTAGAAACAGAAAAAAAAAACTATTCACCAGAGTTTTAAATTGTTCTTTCACCCAAATTCTTGTCTAATGAGACATTTGAAGTTTGGGTTATACCATCTTCTCCAGAAAACAAAGAGTTAACGCACTTACCCCACACCTCAAACTTAAATCCAAATATGGGGTTTGGGAGGGAGGGGGGAAATCAAAGCTTGCACACTAAATTACTAGGAAGGTCACAACACTGCTTAATTAGCAGGGTGTGTCTGGATATAATTGGAGTATCTGGCTCCAAGGCATGTTCCAGGATTCGAGCGTCTGCATGTCAAGAGAAAGCAGAGGCAGGTGTGGGACTCCTGTGCCTTTGAAGATACTGTTATGCTGCACAAGACAGAGAGAGATGTCAAATGCTGTAGCTCAAAAATAATTTATAAAACTCATGGAGATTCAAACTGCCAGTATCGAGCATAACCACACATAAACACTTATCACTATCTGATGCAAAAAACACAGCAATGTTTTGTAAAAATAAAAACATGGCTCAGGGACCGTAATTGCTAGATGCAGGACAACAATGTTTCTTTGCAGACTTAAGGTATTTAGTTTGCACTCCCTCAAGTGCATGCGGAGAACAAATGGCTTCATCAGGGTTCTTGTAGAAACATTTCCTTATTGTGTTCATCATCTAGTTCAAAGTGCAATCAAGTTGAGAATATAAAGACAACTATTTTACCCTCCCTACATAAAACATTTTTGGAAGGTGAGCAAAAAAGTTTATTAGATATGATTTATTCAAACTTGATGAGCCATCTGGAAGTTATAACACAAACATGATCTCCCTTGATTGGAAAGATCACGAAACAAGCTTCATCACTGAAAATCTTAGCCAAGGAAACCTCATGTATTTAGTAAAAAGCTCTTCAAACACGGGTTTAGGTATACCTTCATGCTTCCTCCTCCCAATCCACATTCTCCATGCCAGAAAGAACATAAAAGTTCAAGGACTCCTAACAGTTAAGACTGCAGTTGGTAACCTACAGAAAAAGAAAATTGAGACCAGCAAAACCTAAAGCCCTAGAAGGCTCACTCTCTTAAACTTTGGGATTCAAGACTTGGCTGGTAGATAAACACAAGAACTACATGATTTAAACCTGAATATTGACACTGGCAGGTAAGATTAGAGAAATGCATGAACATACTGCAAGAATGAAAGTTAAACCATCTCAACCATTTTGTTCCCTTTCTGGCCTTTTCCCTAAATTTAGTCGGGATCCAATTCACATCCAAGAGTAAACGGAATGCATTTTTTCATGAACATTTTAATTCCAGCTGCATTTTAAAGGCTTATTGTTGAACTTCTAAGAGTATGTACATACATGCATTGAAAAGCTGGTGGGCGTCTTATGTTCTGTTTTGAGAGCAAACACACAGCCTTAAGGGCTCTTCTGTCAAATATGTTAACCCAACATGCTCCATTTTAGGCCCTGTATTATGTGAGCAAAATGCTTTTGTTTTAGCCATTCATTGCTGCCAGGATCAACTTCAAAGAAATTATTAAAAGTTAATCCAAGACAGCATTTGCAACTACAAAACACTCAGGAGGCCACAACATTTAAACTTGACAGTGTCACTTTCAGTTCAAAAAAGAAATTGGCAGGGCCAGAGAGGTAAAGAGCACAAGCACCTTTTGCAATCACACCACCTACTCTGCAAAGATTTCAAAGTACACCACATTCAAAGCCTCCGTGCCTTATGCTATGATCTCATCCGAGCTGCTATGCTAGTTGAAGTCCAGACTAACGCAGTACTTGATTAGGGCTCCTCCAAGAAACAGCCAGACCACGCAGTAGTGACACCTATCCCACTGAGTGAAGAGCACCAAGCCAACAGGCCAGTTGCCTTAAGCAGCTCCCATGCCCCAGGAAAGACAAAGCACTTGCCATCACTAACCGTGTGCACACAGAAGGCACTCATTCTGCACAGGCTTGAGGCACATAACTCCAAGAAAAACGTTGTCCTAAACCTTCTCCATCTAAGATTCTTCACAGCCTGCAAAGCAGGCACTCTCTGCATCTTTTTTCATGCATGATGCTACTCTACAGACTTCCCTAAAGCACTGAGGAGCAGACATCAGTTCTCCTCCAGCCATTATATGGCATTAAATGACTTGCTAGACAACCAGACTGTTTAGCTGTGTGTGAGATGTTACAAACAACTCTGTTGACATAGGCCATAGCATGAAAGTAAGAAACTCCTAATTCCATGAGCTGGCCATTACTTAGGCAGGGGGAAGAAAAGGATGGCAGGTATCTGCCAAAAAGGAGGGAAAAGCGCATTGACAAGGACAATTAATTCTATAATCATAGCTTCACGTACATTTGTAAATGGCTTCTTATTTGTAAAAAGATGCTGGAAAAAGACCAAAACCCACAGTCATCAGATGCCGAAAAGGGGAATTCCATGCTAAACAAAAGTCATAAGCCTAATTACAGATCTAATTACCTTTCTAGACAGGTTTTTGATAAGTTGACTTCAAATTATGCTGTTTAGTTTTCAAGCAATCTTTAGGCTAATAAAGTTCTTAACAATTACGTGGTTTTGTGTCTTTTGGGGATAAACTTCAATAGCAACACACACTTGTATATGCCAACCAAAGAGGGCAAAACTTGGTCATGAAATGTTAAATTCACAAACTTGCACAACACAATGCAACCTGTAGGACCTCATGCAGCGCTAAGGAATGGAGCGGCATTACGGTAAACTCTCTTGATGTGCTGGGGCTATTTATCATCACGAATAAGTCACCCTGTTACAAAGATTTGGCTTTCACAAATACTCTAATTCAGCTACTGTTTGATGTCTCATCAAAAGGCTGCATTTTACATCAGGCTCCAAACCTCCACTGTTCAGAAAGATTACCATATTGTGTTTCCAGTTCAGGATCTATTACACTCACTTTGGGAGCATAAGAACTGTTCTATCATTCAGACATGTCAATACAGCCTTAAAATTTATATGTTTAACATTTATCCAGCACTGCTGCTGCAGGCAAGAACACCGGAAATACAAATTATTACCACCATTATTTTAAAAGGCATTATTTTATCTCTGAGCCAAGCTCTTATATCAATCTTTGTAAAATTACCCAGCCCACCTCTGAACTGATAAATGGGCGATGTCTTTTCTCTCTTAGGCACCTTTTTTTTTTTTTTAATTTATTTGCCATTACATATGCTCTAGCTTTATACAAATTGGGTGAAGGAAGAAGTATTCTGTTCTCTTCATTATTATGCTACTTACCTTTTGCACTTCATCTGTCCAAAAATTTGAAGCCAACTTTACTTTAATTTCCTCATCTGCACTTCTTTCATTCCCAGAATCTCACACAGCACATTTGAGATTACAAAACATTTGAGAAGATTATCACAAATATAAACAAGTCATTTAGCTTGCTGTCCAAATGTATGCAAACACTTCTACTAATAGAGTTTTGTAAAGAGATGAAAGTAACCAAACATGTTTAGGGTAAACATGTTTCTATTGTACCACAGCTTCAGAATTTAGCAGATCTTAAAATATAATTTTATTATGACACACACACAATACAGAAACCAAAATTAAAGCACCTAGGCCTCTCATTTTGCGCTGACAAAGACCTGAAGCTCAACACTCAGCACTTTGAAGGGCTTTCAAGCCTGCAAGCAGCTCCTCTGTTGTTTAAGAATTTGTTATGGGAAACATCAGAAAAAATATTTTCTAGGTAATGAATGAAATCCAAAAGTACCTCCGTGTGTCCCTCATGAAAGCTCTACTCAACCACACAATCTCTGCTACAAGAAAGTACCAATAGGCAGGAATTTCCTTCCATATTCCAAGAAGTGCATTAAATTCTCTGGGATTTCTACACTCCAAGCAATGCACAGCCATCTGAACTGAAATTTGGTACATTAGAAAGCGCATGTTTCAGAAGAGTGATAACTATCCCACTTGCAGAAAGAGAAGGCGTAAGACACTGCAGCCAAAATCTTTGGTGTCAGGCAACAAATTACCTATTTCCATGCTAAGTGTTTATTTTCAGGGGACTGAGCTACCAGGAAGTACAACCTGTTCATCACAGGATAAATTGCTGCACATAAGCAGAGGCATTTGCCAACTCTTCATATCAATCAACAAGAAGCGGTAATCCAAACCTCCATCTACCGAGGCCTAAAATAACTCAGAGGCTCCCACTTGCCATAAAGCAGGATCACCCACGCAGCCAGCTTGTGTGGAATAGGTGATACGCTACAGCTCGGGATGCTTTTGTATTGGTTGCGTGCCTGATCCCAAGAGACAGAAATCTTGTTTTTCATCCCTAGTCAACACACTCCAAGCAAACCAAGCTAGGAAAATTCTGCCACCCACGCTAGTTGAGAATCTCTTAAGTCAGCACTGGTGGTTGCAGTGAAAACCTGCCAAGAGCACAGCAGGCATGCTGTGAGTGGGGCCACAGCCACCGCCTCCTGCCCCCAATGTCCCCTGGGACCCCCTGGCCCTGGCTGAAGGAAAGGAAATCACCAACTCTTACTAAAGGAATCTTGAAATACAGAGTCTGGATCTACCCTAACAACAGACTATCAGCTTCAAGACAGACTTAGCAGTTTGGAGCTTCTTCATCTTTTAATTCTGTAGCATTTGTGTAAATTGTCAGACCCAAGTGACAAAGGTCTCTTTTCCTCCCCCCTACCATTTTAGAACTTTATTTTGTAAAAATCACCAGTTATTCCATGTACTCAAAGTTCCCAAAGAAGGGTACGGCATGAGTAAGAGAGTACAAGCAAGAGAGAAGACAACTTGTAAGATGCTGGGCAAGAAGATTTTGTCTTTTCGTGGCAAGTTTTGCTATGAACAACCGTACCCATCAGTTTGGGAGTGGAAGGGGGAGGACACAGCTTTGTAAAGAAGTCTTTGTCACCCCTCAAAATACAACAGGTAGCGATCAGAGCTATTCACCAACAGAAGAGCTTTCTACATGGAACCACTACACCCAACATCTTTACAACACCAGCCGATTCAGGAAGTGTAAAGAATTTCAAAAGAATTATTTTTTTTTTTTTATTTGAATACTTTCTCAGATCAATCCCCTTCCATTTTTCCAGAAAAAATCTGAATAGTAAGTAAACTAATTTTAGACATTGATTTTTTTCTCCTATCACTGCTAATCTGTGTATTTTGCTCCACTTAAAACATGAGAAAAACCTGTCCTGTATTTGCAGTTGAGTAATGTTCCCGACAGGTTTGTGTGATCTACAAGCAATTCATTGTTTCCTACAGTGTTTGTATATGCAACGTATATCCAAGGGAGCCCAAATGAGGATTCCTGTCAAATTTGCAAGTTACTTATGCTGAATGTTGCTTATTATAATGACACCTGTACAACAAATGATCACTTAAGTCCCAATGCTGCCTCTGTCACACTGTTTCAATTCCAAATATAATTACCTGTTTGGGTCAGAAAAGAAGTTCCCAGCCAAAGGTAGGCCAAGGTTGATGTTATGCAGAACTGATTTTTTTTTTTTACATTCTTGTTCTCCTAGAAGCTAATCATAGCATGCAAGTGCTGATTTCGGATACAAACCAGTATTAACTCACATAATCAGAGCTTCCCATTCAAAGAAGTTCTCTTCATTCATGGGACCTATTAAGAAAAAACAAAACAATGCTTAGCGCTACCTGAACGCAAGGTTACAACTTCACAGTGCAAACCCTGCTCAGCTCCTCACCTGCTACTATCCCTTCTGGTGGGTTCAGGGTCAGCTCTGTAAAAACAAGAACACAAGGAAGGTTAACATGACCTGCAAGCTCAAGCATTTCGTCTAGCGTTTGGGTGGCCACAGCTTAGCACAGAGGTCCCACCAGCAAACACCCTTGGAGAAAAGCTTGAGGACATCATGGGAGGAATCTTCTGGCCATGCTTTGCTGGGCAAGACTCCACATGCAGAAGGCCCAGTATCTCACTGCTGACAATTTAACTTCTTCATGCAAGACAGTTTTCTAGCCAAAATTATTTGGCGTTTTGTGCTTTTTCAGATTCCCAAAACTAGCCTTCCCAGGGGCAACAATTTCAAACTGAGAAGGAAGGAAAAAAACCTCTTTCCACAAAGCATGGGAAACACTCTCCTCTTGGAGCACTGTGGTATCTGCAGGTACAAACTCAACAGCCTGAAGAGAAAACAAGTTGTATTCCTGTAACCTCTCTGCACCAATTCAGACTTGACAGCATCTCTATACAAAACCCAAAACGACACAAAAAGGTGGAGAAGCAAAGCAAGAGAGATTTGACAAGCACCTCTGTTCCTTGAAATCAATCCAACTCCCCCTGCGTGGCCTGGAAAATGCAAGTGAAAAAAGAGACAGCAAACAAAAAGCAGCCATGGCTGCACACAGCAACTTTGGATCCATCAATCCTCACTTTCTGTAGGAAACTGGTACAATTCCCAATTCGTACAATAACCTTCAGCATCAGAACCTCATTTCAAGCCTGCTGAAACCCAGCACTCTGTGCACAGATAAAATAATAACCAGGTTTTCTACTATCTAGTGCAATGACCATCAACTTCCAGTTTCTGAAGTCCTGCAGGGTGGTAGCAACTGGCGAGGCAAAGTTCAGCCATGCATAGGCAACCAGTGGACCTGCAGTCCCTGGGGGGCTGAACACCAGCCCCACAGCTCTGAGTGAGACACAGGGCAGGAGGCAACACTGCAAGGGTGTCAGACCAGAGGAGGTGACAGTAATTAGGCCAACTTAAGTAAGGGCTGTGAGCTGCTTATCTAGAACAGTGTTTCCTAACCAATGGCCTGTGGACTACTAGTGGCCCGTAACACGCAAAACGCAGCCACAGGAAACGCCACGTGCATTCCCGCACATGAAAACAAGCACGAACGCAGACCCAGGGAAGATGGGAAGTCACAAACCAATAAACGAGACGCTTGACCTAATTTCTGTTAAGCTATATGTGAAAATTGTGGGTAGCACTGCACAGAACAGTGCACAGATTTTTGTCTTAAAACAGCTAAGTTACCATTGGATTAAAAAACGTGCTGAGATACACTGACAGGAAAGATAGCAAAACTCTTCAGTTCACTCAGATTGCCATTAACTTTGGCACAGACCTCTCTGATTGAAGTTCAAAAGCACAGCAGCAGATTGAAACTCAGCGTTACCGTTTCCCACGACATCCTGACGTTAAGGAGCAGGTTTTTCCAGCTTGACAGTGGGTCTCTAACAGCTTTTCTTGTTGATGTTTTCAGACAGAAAGAGGGAGATGTCAAACCCAGGAGCTCCTGGAATCATTTTGCTCCATCTTGTGGCGCTCTCTAAGAAGAAAAACCCTCTGATATTTCCCACGACTTCCCTTGAAAACCCCAGCAGACAGCTCTCCGCTCCCAAGGAAAACCGGAGCGACAGGAAGCAAGAGCCAAACCCTGCTGAGCAGAGGGTCTTTACGAGGTTGGAGGTTCAATTCTCCACTTCACCTTGCTCAGCTCTCCCCTCGAAGATAGGCGAAAGAAGTTTCCATCCTTAAGGATCAGGCAAAGCAGTAACTGGGCAGTGCAGGGGCACATGAGCTTTGATTTTTGAGTGGCTGTTACTATACCTGGTCATTGAGGAAGGAAAAACCCCTTTTACACATGGATGATCACATCCTACCCCATGATTTGTCTAGAGTTGTTCAAAGGGAAATTGGGAGCAGAGCTTTCAGGAGCTACACAGCATGAATTGCCAGTAGCTCACACAGCATCAGCTGCTTCAGTCTTATCAGAGCCTCCAAAATATGGTCATTTTAATGGAATGTCAGGGGGGATTTTTTCCAATTATTTTCAAGCGAGCAGCAAAAAGCATGTGATCAGAGCATTTGTTTTAACTTTTCACTGCAGAATGACTTTGACAAGTCAGCTAGGCCAAACAGCCTCCTACTCCACGCTCCTCTGCCACCCCAACCATCTGGGGCTGTCCTCCCAAGCAAGTCAAGTGGCACAACAGGAGCACGTCAGCAGATGAAACAGCTCGCCCTCCACTCTCCAGGGCATCCAGCCTGGGGGTAACTTCTGGCTAGCCTGAGTTTGGCCTCCTGGTCTGCAAGACCACCACCCCTGCATGCATCGTTTAAAGCTTTCCCAAGGAAAGCTCTCCCTCTCTGCAAGTGCCATGCCATGCCATGCTGTCCTCTTGCCTGTCCACCCAAGACAGCAGCGTGCCAGCACACACCCACACCCCAGCCACCATCACCCGATGGCCTCAAACACTGATGTGCCATTTCTGTTCCTGCATGCACCATTTCCCAGTGATAGCAAGGAGCTGAGCCCTCTGCCCGTGCTGAGCGTGGACAGCATCCAACACAAGGCATTATGGGGGAAATGCAGATCCTGAAGCTACACCAGCTACTTGAGAGAGGCAGCTTGCACGAACTGAGAGCCACCTCCCTTGATCCCTTTTTTCCAAGGGGCAGGATCAGCAGAAAGACTTTGCAGGAGCCCTTGATGCAGCAGCTCCTTGCCCATGGCTGACTGGTGACTGTGGGTCCAGGAAAAAGCCTCTGAGGAGTGGATCCTCGTGATTCGTGGGACAACCGAGGTGGAAGCAGAGCCATCAGACACAGAGGGGCCATCCTGTGCACTGGAACTGCAGCTCCGTCACCCTCACCTGGAGCTGTGGGACCCCACACCTGTGTTGGAGCACAGCCCCCATTCTGCAGAACATCACCATTTCCCCTGTTACCAGCAGGTAGATAACCTCTTTGGGGCAGGCAGAGCCAGGCCACCACCTTCCTGTGCAGGTATTTTACATAGTGCTAACTAGCATCAGCAGGAGCCGTGGGATAAAGCAGCCTTCCAACATGCCCTCGGAGTACCCTACTGCCAGGCAAGCCTTCGGGGTTCCTACAGAGCAAACGCACTAGCAGCAACAACCTATTAAGGGATTCTGAGAGGCAGAAAGACAAGCAGTCAATGTGGAAATAAGGATAAAACAGAAAGCCAGAAAAGGAATCAGTTTTGAAAGAGATGAAGAGGAAGGCCAAGAAAAGTCTCTGCAGAAAACAAAGGAGCGGCAGAGTCACGAGGAGAAGCTGAGGCTGGCAGCTGCTGCTGGAAGGGAAGGTTGTGGTGGTGTATAGGCACCAGGTCACCTATATATATCACCACAACCACTTCAGGGTGCCCCAGGGTCTGGGGGTTGTGGGGAGCTCTCTACTCAAACACATGTTGGCTGCATGTTGGAGGAGCCCACGGTGGTGCAGCCCACCACCTGATTCAAAGCAACATCTCCTTTCAGCACTGCATTTGGAGCAGTTTCCATCTTCACATTCTCCACGAGGCATCCTGTTCGGTTTGCAGGGTGGTTTTGCCGCACGCAGTCAGGGGATTTGCTTCCAAATCGAAACGCAACGAAGTCCCAGCTTGTAGCACCATGGCTAAACGTTACTTCAAAGCTTTGCTTAGAAGCTGAGACCGAATTAAATGGAGCTGACACTAGTGAAGTGCAATGCTTCTGTTAGGAACTTGGGGCAGATTTGGGTGCACACACAATCAATGCCTCCCTTTTCATTTCATTGCTCATTATGGAGTCATTATAGGCCAATTACGCCTTGGCCAAAAGGAGAACCGAAAACACACCTTCTTGTTAAAGCAGTTAATAAAAAGACTGACCACATTCTTAAAAGAGAAGTTCAACAGTATGCTTTCTAAAATCTGTATCAATTTAGCATATCTCCAAGGTGATTAAACACACAAGACTCAGGAAATATTAAGGGCACATACACACTTCAGTATCTGACAGCATCTGGACTGAGATGCTCAAAACCAGAATCTTGTTCTTTCCACTCTGCCAGAAGTTCTCTCTTCTCTGATGTAACATCCAATTGGCATAAGGCAATTTAAGCTCACACAGACACACGGCGCAGTGTGTGTCTGAGATATTTCCTAAGCATTATGCTTAGGAAAAAGCATTTTCAAAGCAGGTTTAACAGCGACAGCTGCAGAGGCCTACCACAAATGTTCACTCCTCTCTCCCCCCTCAGAGAGAGCAGCTCATCACAACCCACCCCACCGCAGCGGGAGTTTTCTTCCAGCTCACACAAACTCTCTCCAAGCAATAAGGACAGGAAGCATCAACTGAAGTGCTGCCAGATTTTGTTCTGTACAACTGTGTATTTTTTCTGTGAATTCTGAAACTGAATTAACTTAAATCTCACATTTTTAACCCAACAGCACTCCCAGTGATACCTGTCGGCATTACAATCCACTGCTCTGTTACCTGTTTGTACCAGAAAGGAAATACAGTGCATACAACTAGGCACTACAATACTTGCATCTCTACAGATTTGACTTAATACTTTAAATCTAAAACGGGTTATTTTGAAAAAGTCCAGCCAGTGATATCTTCAAGATCACGCAACCAGGAAACAGTAAATGTAGAAAAAGAAGATTTCCATCTCTTGACTCTCACAAGCATAAGCTGCTATTGAGAGACTAATTTCAGGCTTTAATACTACTAAATATTCTAAATCTAGAATTAATAACAAACATATGCTCAAATAGAAATGATGCTCTTTTTTTATATCTGATTTTTTTGAAAGCTTTATCTAAATTAGTTCTGGTAGAGTAGAAAAATACTTGAATAAATATGAGACAGCAAAAAGTCATCACACTGCAAACAAAGATCTAAATGAGAACAGAAAAATACATACTGGCTGCCCACAGCCACCTTCCCTTCCTTCTCCACAAGGAAGGGAAAACAGTGCAATTTCATAGCCTCTGCCAAAATGGAATAATGTATTTGAGCTCCAACAGATAGAAACCCCTCACAACATCAAGCATTTTTCACATAAGGTAACAATAAACCTTTATTTAAAAATTTAAACACACACATGCACACACACAGAGAAAATCAAAGACCAAAACTAAAAAAAAAAAAAAAAAAAAAAAAAAAAGCAAGTAAGGAAAGAATTAGAAATCTGGTAAACAAAATACACCCACCAGCAGGGCACTGACTGCCAAATATCTCTGTCATGACTACAAGTAACTAAAGGGAAGAGATACAGAAGAAGAAAAAGGAAAATTAAAGAAAAAAAAAATCACATGCACAAATATAAACATAGATATATACAAGATTTCATCCAAGGTGGGCAGCCAGGAGGAAGGGGTCATTTAAAGTCGCCTCTCTATTCCCATCCACCCAGGGCCACACAGTACTTACACCTGCACCAGGAGCATGCATGGTCAGGAGGAAGCTGAAAGTTCACGCAAAGCTGAACCTCAGACTACAGCCCTGTCCCAAGACAGGACTTTCTCTTTTTCTGCACAAAGAGGCAACAGAATCACCTACAACTAGGAACTATTTTTATTTTTCAAAATAACTTTTGCTGAAAATTTCTACGGGGCAAAACAGCTTCTGAAGAGCTACAACTAACTGTCCAGTCTTTTGTGAAACACTAGGGAAGGGTTATAATTCAGGCTTGATTCTGGGTTTTGTAGTAAAGTTTGATGAGCACACCCCACTAAAGGAAAGTAACAACTCTGGAAATGCATATACAGCACCGGGTAATCCAGGCAGCCACAGAAACGAAAAAGTCTGGCTTAGTCTATTTCTGTAACTCAGGTTTCCAGAAGTAAAAGCATTGTACACTTAGCCATTGTAGATTACATCCATTTTTCACAACGCTATATTTTATTAGAGTCCGGAAAGTATTTATAAAGGAAGATCACAAACAAGATGTTATCTCAGTTCATCGTGTTACCCTGGGAAACTATGAGGAGATTCACGTAATGTCTACCTGTAGCATCAAAAAGAATTTGACTTAATGCTATTTAATATCACTTTTTCCTACAGAATTCATTCATACAAGACATTCTAGTAAGATCTCAGAGCTTCTCAACAACAAAGGATCAAAACCACTTTTTGGGACTAAGGGGATTTATGTAAGAGAACAGATAAAAACAAAGTCAAGTCTTTTTGCAGCTGCCTTCCAGGTCAGTGCTTCTGGATTACAGTAGAAAAATGGGACACACCATCAGCACAAGCTTTACCTGCACAATGGCACACAGTGGGGCTTGCTCACTGCCCTGAGCGGCTACCAGCAGCAGCCGCCTGAGCGGCGGAGGGCCCCAGGCCAGCCCTAGCCCTTGTAAACACCTGCGTGACGGTTCAGTTTAGAGATCTGTGCTCTGCAGAGCGGCCTGAGAATAAACACAGTATTTTGTCAGGAAACATGCATCTATAAATACTCTGTTTTATCGGTGGAGTCTTCCACTAAATGATGGTAAAGCAAGAAACAACTTCTCATCCCTGGACAACCTCAGGAGCGCTGTCAATGATCTTCACTGGAGCAGGAGGCCAGTTCTTACAGTGTAACGCCATCCTTCACCTACAAAACACTTCTTTTTTTTTCCCCATTCTACTTCCTTGCCTTAAATAACAGCCAGAACATCAGAGGCCAAAAGCAACTAGGTAAACAAACAAACAAGCAAAAGTATTTCTCGCCAAGAAAAGGCACCTTCAGACACCTCACAAGCTCACCGGGGAGCAGATCACCCACCCCGGGAGAAATGGGATGTTCCAGAGGGACCCAGCCCGCAGCAGCAGGTCCCTGCTCCCTCTGGTGGGGCCGGCAAAGACCACAGCGCGCCACTCCTTGCCAAGTCACACCTCACACAGATTTTTAAACAAACAAGTCTATGTCATTGATCGCTAAATTCGAGTTTAAATGCTGTTATTAACCACCGCACTTCCGTTAAGGTCTTGACAAACACCTCTAATTATCTCTGAGGTAACAAAGCTCTGCAACAGAGGATTCCGTGGCTGCATTTTGTTCCACCTGGAAAATTTAACCGCAAAAAAACCAGAAAGAATTGGCTGCTTGCCCAGGATTCCCAGGCCTCCCCCATGACTAAGCTCCCCGTGCCATGAAATCCCAGATAAGTCAACCGCTCACAAACCACCCCTCGGT
>NW_008824381.1:1452-5863 GCF_000699105.1 Pygoscelis adeliae | reverse complement strand
CCCGGGCACCGGCACCCCGTCAGGGCAGCGGGCTCGTCAGGCCTGCACGGGCAGCGGGAAATACCCGCTCCGGGTGGCGATCCTTTAGGAAACAGGCTGCAGGCGCGGGGGGAGAAACTACAGCAGCTCCCCCGGGAAGGGAGAAGAGTGAAGAGAGTGCAAAAAGTTGTGCTGTGCAGCAAAACGCCCCCGGGAGGATGGGATGGGGTTTGCTGCTCACGGCGGGGTGCAGCAGGTACCCTGGAGATTTATACCTGGCCACGTACTTCTGCTACCTCAGAAGCCCCTAAGGTGGACGTCCGAAGCGCTGCTGCCACGTACACCTCCCCCCCCCCGCACGGGAAATAAGACGCCAGGGCAAGGGGAGCACAGCCGTGTCAAGCATAAGGCACGAGACAGAGTAGCAAACTATATTTACTGTATACAATAGTAAAGGACAACAAATAAATGTACAAATCGGTGAATAAACAATGAGATCTACCGGACATCCCACCCCAGCCCACATACAAGAAAATGAACAAGAAAACAAGGGCCTTTCCAGCAAGATTTCCAGCAAGCAGGAGGTGATCTAACACGGCCAAATGGGTCGGGGAAAATATAAAAGGCAGATAACGATCCCACGGAGCAGCAGCAGACAGCCTGTCAAGGGACAACAGGATGGCCTCTGTAAAAATTCATCTGGAACAGACTCCACACTTCACATGGAGCTCAAACCCATCACACAAATGCATTCAAAATTCAGGAGTTTTGGGAGGCAGTAAAGCAGATTTTTTTTTTTTTTTTTTGAACACACGTACATGCACACACACGTCTCTCTTTCCTTGCCCACCCGGTTCTTGACAGCTCTTCTGCACATACAGCTCGGTGACATTAAAAGGCGCTTTTTTCCTCATTTATCAAGTTTATCTACCAAAAACAAGTATTAAAAAGAAACCTGAGGCCACACACTTCTAGTACCCACTGAGATATAGAGAGACGTACTACTAAAGGGAGCAGAAGAAAGGTGACAGATTCTGCCCGTCACTCAGCAAACGGCTGGAGTTGCAGTGACGGGTTTCTCTTTTTATAAGCTTGCACAACAAAAAATACTGCTGCTCCATCATGAGCGTTAGTTTTTGGACCAGCTGCTCTGCTAACTCCGTTTCTGACAATAATTCAGGACAAATCTCATTTCTGCATTAAAAAAAAGTATATTTTGGATTACTTTATCGTAATATGACAAAGCACATGTAAATCTGCCATATTTTAAACTCCAATTCTATACTGAGCATTGTATCTGCATTGTACCAGCCTTGTGTCATAGGCTTAACGCTTCTGAAGTAACTGTGTATGCAACACGCACTAAAAACTCAGCATCTCTTTTCCTTCTCTTAGGCATATCTTAAAGGGAAACTTTTATGCTTACAATTGGCATGAAAATATACTGAATTATTTACATGATTAGAATTAAACAGAGGGGCAAGACCGACAAGAGCCAGGAATGAACGCTCAATGTCCTAACACATGGATGAATATTTAGGCCACAGGTTTAAAGAAAAAAAACCCAAAAACACGAAAACAAAAGGTAACAGCAGAGAGACAACGCATATTACTTAATCTGAACTTAAATCAAATTGGCCCAATTGAAGATATAGATTAATCCCTGCAGATACTGTTTTGACTTGCACACGCAGTACGTCAAAGACAACAAGCAATTTTGGTAAACGTCCTCTACAGTTTAGAAGAATCCCGTGTGATTGGCATGTTCATTTGTTTACTATTTAATAGCAAATCCAAGGACAGATGAGAGAGTGAGGTGTGATGAGGATCCTTAAACTCCTCTTCTCAAAACGACAGCATGTCTTAACACACTCCACCCGTCTGCTGTTGGAACACATCGATAGTGTCTTCATCTTCCATCTCCAGCTGTTAGCATAATACGGAAAATACAAGACTTGAAATACACACAAGCTGCAAAAGCACTTAGCTCTCTACTCCTAACCACTACCAGTAATAGAGCACTTAAGGTGAAATTTTAATTAATTAATGCATGAAACACTTTCCATCAGTCACTCCAGAGCAGGCACTCCATCGTCTCTCTGATCGGAGCATCACCAACACTGAAATGGGTTTCAGAGGCACGCTTGTCAGTCCAAACTTGGCAGTTTAGCATCTTCCACAACCAATCACCCAGCCAAGCGTCTCCTCTGTTCCTTGCCTCGGGCCTTGCCAGCCCAAAAAATACTGGTGCGAGGGCAGCTACAGCCTGCAGCTTCAGTGCTGGCTCAGAACAGGCTGACGCAGAAGTAGGACAGAGCCGAAAATGCCAGCACTTGCCAGGGGTCCTTTCCACACCAGCACTCCAGTGCCAGCTTGTTCAGCGCCGATGCTCTTCCACATTTTCCTCCTGCCCCCCCCGCCCCCAACAGTGAAAACATTCAAGGGGGGGGAAAAGAAAATCCCCCCCAAACAAATTATTTGTAACACGCTAAACTTACAGCAACTTTTTCAGAATCATTTTGATTTCAAACCCCTTTGATCTACACACAGACATCAAAATATTTGTATAGTAATTTGCAGTAAAAGTATTTTTCATACCTGTGCAGGTGTGTCTGCTTCATTAATTGGTTGTCCATCAAATCTGAATCTAATCTGCCTCATTGACAAGCCCTGCAAGTTTAAAGCAATTAACATGAGAAACCACACTTTTGTTTCTGAATCCAAACAAAACATTTATGGATTTTCTGCCAGAAAAAATATTAACAAAGTTAAGACTCAAAAGATTCAACCAGACAGGAAACTTAGCACATCTGTCTTGCTTTGTGAACTGAGGAAGCGGAGCTGTTCGAGTTGATGTCCCGCTGCGCTCCTGTCGCAGCAAGGACTCTATATGGAACCACAGGTGTGGGTTTGGCACCTGGTTCTGATCCTGCTCTGCAAGGCACAGATATCAAAAGTTAATTTGCGAAGGTAATTTAAGAAAAGATCAATCAGTACACCATTCTATAAAGCCTCAGGGGACATGTCAGGAAGGAGCAGCAATTGTTTCTCACACAGTCAGAGAAGTAACGGCAGATTAAGTTGACTCAAAGGAAAACATTTTTAAAAAAGTCTGAAAAAACTACTTTTTTGTGTAACAAGCTATCAACACCGACTACCCATAGTTAAGAGAAGTTTTCACTCATGCCAGGCATCTGCTCCCCGTTCTCGTTCTTTATCTTCTGATGAAAAAAGGAACCACGCAGAAGACTGAGGAGAAAAGAACTTGCAGGACTTGATGCAGATTTTCCCTTGCAAGGTTTATTAGAAAAATGCTAGGGTCTAACGTTAGTAAGTTAACGTTGCCCTTAAAACCTAAGTTGAATTCAGGACGGAATCCTGTTTTGACAGTGTTTAATCACACGAGGCAGTCTTTATTCCCTGCCTCAGAGATCGAGGTCTTTGCTTTGCCTTCCAAAATCCTTTGAAATCCCCACGTGATTCACACTTCCAGTCACACACAGAGCCACACAAATGCAAAGACTCCCCGCACTTCTCTAAAGACCCTGCGTATTCAGTTCTTGTTCCCAACCCAAGAGGAGTTATGCTACATCGGGCATGGGACAGGGCAGAGCATAAGGTTCAAGTAAGCAAAGAAAGGATCCTACAAGTGACAGACAAGGGGAAAAGTCGGCAAACAAAATCCAACTCCACTTCCGAAAGCCATTCGCATCCCCACCCTCTGCTCTGCGCCACCGAACACAGCGTCGAAGCACAGGCACCGAGGGCTACGGGCTCAGGAACCAGGCTGCGGGGATAAATCCCTCTCCCCTTTAGCTCAGGGTGGCACTGAGGAACGGCCTCTGACACAGAGCAGCCGGCTACCACCGGCAGAATACAGCAAACTGCGCAGCGGGCAATGGGAGAGACACGTGAAGGGAGGAGAAAAAAAAAACACAATGGAAGTCATGGCACAGAAGAATGTGGTTTGTGCCATTTTCCAAACAGAAAACACGCTTTGTATAAAGTTGTTGAAGTTTTCAGAGATGACAGAACTGAGGGTTACAAGGCTAAAAATTCAGACTGAATTGGTCTCAGAGCCAGGATCAGAGCTCGAGAACTTCTGGTAACACTATCACAGGACGTTTTTGGAGCTCTGGGAGCACCTGATGAGGAAGAGGCACTTTTCATTAACCGAAGAGAAAAACTCTTAACACTTAAGGGTTTTCAGCAGCCCTCGCCCTCGCTCTCCTACACGCCTGGATGTATTCACCCTGACACACTGGTACTTTTAATGTTCCAAACAGAAAAGCAGTGAAGTTTCCATTATCCCAAGGACTGTTCCGCACGGAAAAGAGCAAGCCAGGAGCGGTGGGAGCAGCCCTGCCGCGCCGAGCCTACCTGCCGCTCGCAGTACGCCTTCATCAGCTTGCTCAGCGGGGTGTGCCGCTTG
>NW_008824381.1:0-283 GCF_000699105.1 Pygoscelis adeliae | reverse complement strand
GGCATCAGAGGCGGTCCCCCACGAGCAGCTGCGTCTGCCATGCCGCCGGCAGGGAAAGGGGCGGGCGGCAGGGGGGGACGGGGGAGCCCCGGAGGCCTCCCAGCCCCAAAGCACAGCCCGGCCGGCATCTCCACGCAGGCCCTGTCCCGGAGCTTCCCAGCCCGGCCCTACCCAGCCCGGCATGGTGCTGAGCAGCAGGGAGTGCGGGAGTTTACCACTGCTGGAGAGAAAAGACCCTGCTGCAAAGCAGCGGAGAAGGGCTCCGGGTTTCCCTGAAGAAGAG
>NW_008824380.1:0-349 GCF_000699105.1 Pygoscelis adeliae | reverse complement strand
AATTAACACATAACAAATAGCAGTGCTTCACTACCTACTTACCATGGATCTATAAGTGCACAATCAATATACTATTTATGGCACAGAGGCAAGAGGTAACCGTACCACCACTCTGTGAAGGTAAGATGAATTGACTATAGTTGCGGGGTGGAGTGTGGTGGTGTGCTCCCCCCTACCCTCTGGATAAGCAACGACCACCCATGGGGGTTGTGATGGCTGCATCCAGCTTATGCTGGACTTTGGGGATGGATGGCAGCACAGTAGCCAAGGGCTGTCTGGAGCAGTGACCTAAACGTCTTGCTGATATGCAAATAAGACTGTAAGTCAACCATCTTACTCTATAAATAGT
>NW_008824379.1:1311208-1312001 GCF_000699105.1 Pygoscelis adeliae | reverse complement strand
CCCGGTGCCGGAGCAGCGAGGTGGGGATGGCTGATCCCAGCCTGACATTTCCTGCGGAGCACATGTCCCCCCCCCATGCTCTTTAACTCCCTAAATCCGGCTCCCGCCTGTGCTCCTGCCCTCCTTCCCTTTGGCATTTTCGCTAAGTCTCTCCGCTATTTGAGGAAGGGCATCGATTCCTCCTTCGGAGCCCGGGGAAAGCTCTCGGCCTGCTCTTTGTTTAAACACCTTTGACTTTTAAAGCCCCCTGCAAACAAATACTGCTTTACTCGCCGTGCTGCCTCAGCCCAGCCCCTGCATCCCCCCCTCCGGCCCCTCCAATCGCTCCGCAAAGGGAATTCCCCTGCGCCCCGGTGGGACCCGTGCTTTGGAAAATCCATGTGAGCCTTCAGTTCAGCAGCTGCAGGGAAGATGCTAAAACACCTTCTGCCCCTCTGGTAGTTTCTAGCTGGCAGAGATGGGGTGGGTACCGGGGGGCTGCGGGATGCTCGCTGCTCGATTTGCTTTTTAATGGGGCAGGTGATGGGGCTGCCAGCCCTCCTGGCGGGACGTGGTTTGGTGGTCCATTGGGTCCCTGCGGGAGGGAGTTTGCTGCTATCCAGGCACCGCGTGCGTTTGCCTTCGCCAGCGCTCCATTTAACTCCATCCATCATCGCGCCACTCCCGGGGGCACTGCGGGCTGGGCTTTGCGGCGAGGGCTGCTGGTTTTTTTTTTCCCCTCTGGCGTTGCGGAGGTGCTGCAGCGGCCGTCCCCGCTCCGCTGGGGCCGGAGCCTTGGGGTCCTCACCGCAAC
>NW_008824379.1:1308131-1309252 GCF_000699105.1 Pygoscelis adeliae | reverse complement strand
CCACCCACCGGTGGGGACACCCCATTGCTGTTCCCAGTGAAGGACGTGGGTGCCAGGGGGACCTCGTGGGTGCTGCCCCCACCCCCAGTGGGGGTCCCCCATGTCCCTGTCACAGCGTGGTAGTGCCACGACAGGTCGTAGCATCCCTCTGCCGTGTCCTGGGCTCCTGCAGGCGATGGGCGCAATGAGGGGGTGGCACCCCGAGGTGCTCCTGTGGCAGCCCCCCCTGGGTAAGAGGAAAGCCTGTACCGAAGCTGCCCGTCCCCATGTGCGCTCAGGGCAGGGGCAGGTTTTCATGCTGCCCCCAGATGTCCCAGTCTTGAGCTGGGTTTTGATATGCCTCAGACTGTGCAAAAACTTGAGATAAAGCTGAGGCTCAAGCTGTGCCCTCCGGGTTTTCATGTGGCTTGAGATGGGAAATGAGTGGTTTTGGGTCTGTGACCCAAATGGGGCAGCAGGAGGGAATGGCTTCTCACCCGCGTGCCGTGAGGTGCTGGTTTAGAGGATGCTCCAGGATGGTTTATTCCTCCCTCCTCACTCCTGCCCCATTCCTCCCCTCAGGAAATTGCCCCCGGGCAGCTGAGCCTGGAGGAGCTGCTGGAGATGACCGACGACCAGGTCTGTGAGACCGTGGAGAAGTTTGGGGCCAACAGCGAGGAGTGCGCCCGCCTGAACGCCTCCCTCTCCTGCCTCCGCAGCGTCCACAAGTCCGGTGAGTCAGGCACCCTTGTACCTGCTGGCTGGGAACCCTCGAGCCGGTTGGGGTGAGTGGCACCGTCCCGTTGCGGTGACACCGGGAGCACGGCTCTAACGCATTGGGGGCGTTTGCAGAGTCTTCTCCGTGGGTTGCAGAGTTCCTCTGTCCCTGGGGGATGACCGGGTACCCGCTGCCCGCAAGGGATGTCTTTGCTCTGGTGCATCCCTGGGGCTCGGGAGCGCATGGGGGGCCTCGCTTCTCTGGGAAGTGATGAGTTGTTAGTTCTCTGCAGGGAGGCTTTGCCCAGGGAGGGCGCAGCATTTCTTACAGGGTCCCCCCGACCCCTCTTGCTTGCAGGAGCACAGCCAGCAGACTCAGGAAAAGCCCCTGAGACTCAGCAAGCTCCTGCCACTCCGCATCGCTT
>NW_008824379.1:1307022-1307673 GCF_000699105.1 Pygoscelis adeliae | reverse complement strand
GTGCGGCCCCACGGGATGCGTACAGGCAGCAGCAAGGTGTGTGTGGGGGGGTCACGTTCCCTTTCCCAGCGGGGGGGGGGAACAGTGAAATCCCATTTCACAGGCTGAACCCCCCTGCTGTCCCCTTCCCAAGGGCTCTCTTCCTGGTCTTAGCCTGGGGTGATGGTAGCGGGCTGATTTAGCTGTGGTCCCTGCTGGGAATCCTGGCCTGGCAGGACCCTTCTGTAGGAGGACCCCAGTCCTGCCAAACCCCTGGGATTTGGGGACCCCAGACTCCTCTGCCTGGCTCCTGCCGTCTCTTGGGGGCTCCTCCAATGTAGCTGCGTCCCAGGGGCTGGGGGAGACGGGAGATGAGCCCTGCTGGGGTGTAGCTGCTGGGTTTTCGGCTGGGCTTTGCAGGTCCAGCGCAGGCCCTGGGGACAGGGCTGGCGGCGAGGAGGGTGATGTGACCGTGGTTTCAACGAGGGGCAGCTTTCGGGGACTGGCAGCGTCCCCGCATTACCATTGCTTGGCGCAACGTGTCCCAGGCAGGGGGTCCCGGCTCCTGCCCTGGAGGGGTCTCGGCCTCATCCACCCGTTGTGGTTACTGTGGTTTCTCTGGGCTTCCCGCGTGGCGTGGCACGGCGCGGCGTGGCCGTGGCGGTGCCAGTG
>NW_008824379.1:1303136-1306918 GCF_000699105.1 Pygoscelis adeliae | reverse complement strand
GCACACTGCCACCGGGCTGGTGCAGCAGCCGCTTCCGCCCCGGTGCCGGAGCAGCGAGGTGGGGATGGCTGATCCCAGCCTGACATTTCCTGCGGAGCACATGTCCCCCCCCCATGCTCTTTAACTCCCTAAATCCGGCTCCCGCCTGTGCTCCTGCCCTCCTTCCCTTTGGCATTTTCGCTAAGTCTCTCCGCTATTTGAGGAAGGGCATCGATGCCTCCTTCGGAGCCCGGGGAAAGCTCTCGGCCTGCTCTTTGTTTAAACACCTTTGACTTTTAAAGCCCCCTGCAAACAAATACTGCTTTACTCGCCGTGCTGCCTCAGCCCAGCCCCTGCATCCCCCCCTCCGGCCCCTCCAATCGCTCCGCAAAGGGAATTCCCCTGCGCCCCGGTGGGACCCGTGCTTTGGAAAATCCATGTGAGCCTTCAGTTCAGCAGCTGCAGGGAAGATGCTAAAACACCTTCTGCCCCTCTGGTAGTTTCTAGCTGGCAGAGATGGGGTGGGTACCGGGGGGCTGCGGGATGCTCGCTGCTCGATTTGCTTTTTAATGGGGCAGGTGATGGGGCTGCCAGCCCTCCTGGCGGGACGTGGTTTGGTGGTCCATTGGGTCCCTGCGGGAGGGAGTTTGCTGCTATCCAGGCACCGCGTGCGTTTGCCTTCGCCAGCGCTCCATTTAACTCCATCCATCATCGCGCCACTCCCGGGGGCACTGCGGGCTGGGCTTTGCGGCGAGGGCTGCTGGTTTTTTTTTTCCCCTCTGGCGTTGCGGAGATGCTGCAGCGCCCGTCCCTGCTCCGCTGGGGCCGGAGACTTGGGCTCCTCAGCGCAACGGTCCCTGGCATTGCCGGCCGGCGTGAGTCCCTGCCGTGCTGGCACCGTGTGTGCTGCAGCGGAAATCCTTGGCGCGTTGTCCGACGGATGGCACCAGCCTTGGGGACAGGGAGGGGACAGGCAGCTTGGGGCACCGTGGAGCCCCTGCCAGCCTGGAGGGATGCAGGAGCTCCCCGGGCAGCAGGGGGGACCAAATCTCCCTGAATTTCGAGAGGATTTGCGTGCAGAAAGCTCCACCCGGGTTGGCAGATGGTCTCCTTGTATCCCGCTCCGCACAACCGTGTGTCCCCTGCCTCTGTGCTGGTGTTTCCCTGCCTGGAAGAGCCTTTGCCAGGTCAAATGGCCCCATCTCAGCAGTCCCCCTGCTTTTTGCCCCCCCTCCCCCCGGGAGCAGGGGGAGGACAGCCCCTGCCCCTCTTCTGCAGGTGGGGAGATGAGAGTGGTTGGTACCTCTGGCCGGGTCAGGGCGAGATGCTCGCTGGCTGCCCCAGGCTGCGGTTAGGTGGCGGGAGCAGATCGTCCCATCCGGCTGCTCGGGGCCGGGTCTGAGATGCACCATGGTCCAGGCAGCGCGTTTCGGCGGGCTGCGGGGATGGGGAAGTGGCAGAGCAGCATTTCTGGTATGTTGGCAATGTCCCCCCGTGCTGTTGGGGGCAGCTGGGACCGAGCAGCGATAGGGCTGTAGCTCTCCCATCCAGGGTGCGCTAAGGCAAGGCCGTGCTGCTTCCGTCCACCCGCCTGCCCGTCCCTCCGCTGCATTTTCGGCAGATGCCGAGCTGCTGGCTGGCCCCACGTCTCGCTGACTGGCCACCAGCTTTGCCCTGTCTGCAAGCTTGGGCAGGGGAAGGTCTACGCCGGCTTCGAGAGCTGGCCTGGCTCCTGGAGCGCCTGGCAAGTGTTACGTCCCGCTGGTGTCCCCTTGTCCCCTGGTGCTCCATCCGACACGCCACCAACCCTCCGTGGAGGGTTCTGGAAATTAGCTGCCAGATGTATTGCCTTGATCCTCGCAACCCCTGGGAGCGGTGCTACGCCTGGCTGGGCCCCCCCCCCCCCCGGCCGGGTGCCTGGGAGGTTTGCCCGGCCCCGAGGAGCTGGGTGGGGGTTTGAAAAGCGTCTCAGGGGGGGCAGCGATGAGCTCTCGGGATGCAGTGCTGGCATCTCAGGTCCATCGGGTTATCGCAGCCCCTCCGGAAGGAACCCCAGATGTACCACGCTACAACGGACGTGGCTTCTTAGCGGCTTTTTATCTCCTTTTAAGCCAAGAGTCGGTCCTAGTCTGAAAATATAATTAATGAACAAGTTGCTGCCTCTTTAAAACATCATGTAATTTCTTTGCAAGTGCAGTAGTGGTCGATTTCTAGAAGCCAAGATTAGTATTAATAAAGCAGGAATTAGGTACAGTATTAACCTTTTCCATCAATCTCTATTTATTGAGTCGTTAATTAGAGACATCTAATTTCCCAGGCCAATTCTGCCTGGCCATGGGGGCTGGGGAGGAGGCAGGGAGGAAGCAGGATGCTGTTTTATTGCTTACACGCTGATGAATTTTGCCAGGCCGGGGTCTGATGGCGGGGAAGGAGCCCTTTGCATACCGAGCATCCTGGGGGCAGGTCCAGCAGCAGGGAAAGCCCCGGAGCGGCTTATAAACCAAAAGCACGTTATATTTATCAAATATAGCGGCAACCCCGTATTAAACCCCTGCTTTATTGTGTTAACAAGTCTGTATTGGATTTTTCTCGGCTGCGAAACCTTACACTTGGCAGCGGTATTCTATTAGCAGCCAAAGCGTCAGTTTTGAACTCGAAGCGGGATTAATTTATTATTAAGTAAGAAAGAGCTGAGTGGGGCCGCTGCGGATTGAGGAGTTGATGGCGTGTGACTAGCGAGTTACGCGTGGAGGTTATTCGCTGTCCTACGGGGTTGAATATTTACGAGTCGTCCCGGCTGCGGGTGGCTCGGGGACAGCGTGGGGTCAGGCAGGGCGAGAGGAGCCCGGGGAGGCTGCGTGCACCAGGGATGGGGCGCGGGCTCGGTCCCGGCCTCGAAGAGCTGCAGAGTCCTGCTGGGAGCTGTTGGGTGGTGGGAGAAAAGCTTTGGCTTCGGCAGGGGTGAGCTTTTTCAAAAGAAAATTAGATGCCGGGTGGAGAAGGGCAATGTAAATGATAAAGGGGTGAGCGTCCTCGTTTGGGGCAAATTTGAAAGCTGCGCTGGCCACGGTGTAAAGGTTTGCAGAGTCGGTCCCTCCCGGTGACCGGTGTCCCCATGCCTGCGGAGCCACCCCTCCGGCGCGGGATGGGGCCGAAGGGCTGGGTGACGCCGGGGTTTGTTTTGCCCCACGGCGAGGGTGCGATCGCCGGGACGCTGGCGGCTGGCAGAGGCGGCTGCAGCCAAGGGGGTTTCCCCTCGCTGTTGAAGCAGGCCAGGATCTCGCTGTGGTGTTGTGCGTGTCTCCGTGTGGTTGCAGATGCCTTTGGGGAAGGAAAAAGAGTGACTGGAGCATCCCCCCAAGGAGCTGTCGGGGTGCAGGGCTGCTTCGGGTACGGCTCCTCCTTTGGACGGGACCCGCCGCCCCCAGCTCCCTAAGGGCGGCAAATTATTCCCAGCGTTTTGTTTTGGGAAATCAAAGCAAAACTTGCTGTTCGTCTTTTGGAACAGGGGGAACGCGGCTTTTCTGGCGACATTTAGCCATCTCTCTGCATCTCTCCACCTCCGCTGCATCCTGACGGCGGGTGCTCCTCTCCGCCTCCTCCCAGGAGTTGGTTTTCTTGTTTATTTTAACGGAGTGGGTCAGAAAAAGCTTCTTCCCTAATGAAGCGCGGTGGAGTGAAGGCGGCTGAGCTAAGCGGGGAGGCAGCGGCAGCGCCGAGGGGATTAACAAAGCCAAATTCGGCCGAGGGGAGCACCTCTCCCTTTGTGCCCGCGACCGGGGGGCTGGGTGGCAGCTGGGAGG
>NW_008824379.1:1302529-1303091 GCF_000699105.1 Pygoscelis adeliae | reverse complement strand
GGGAGGGGTGGCCCGTGGGGTCGGAGGGGCGGTGGGCAGGCGTAGCCGGCGCTCGTTTCAAGATGCAGTTAATATTTGCTATCTAAACAAAACAAAAAGGCTTTTGTGAGCAAACAGGCAGCCTTGCAGCGCCGCCGAGGCAGGCAGAGCTCGGGGAAAACTGGGCAAAGGGGAGTTTGCTTTTGTGCGAGCTCTTCCCTTGCTTTTCCGGCTGGGAATCGGCTCTGGCAGAGCAGCAACACCCGGGGGAGCCCTGAGGGGGGGAGCGAAATCCGAAAGCGTTTAACACGCTTTGCGGAAAGAAGAGCTTGGGGATTTTATTTTTTTTTTTTGTTGTTGTTATTTTTGCTTTCAAGTGCGTTCTCGGTGTAAGCGTGTCTCATCAAGCGGAGTGCCCGCTACCTGCAGCACGCCTGTAAGCAACTGTGTGTTGAAAATACATTTCCCCAGCTTATCCGGGATATTTTTAGCCCTGACGCACCCACCAGCCCCGTAACGGGTTATTTTCGCTCTCGAGGGCATCAGTCGTGTTACGACACAGCCGAGCGTCGAAGGGGACAGT
>NW_008824379.1:1300745-1302071 GCF_000699105.1 Pygoscelis adeliae | reverse complement strand
GGTGCAGAGCTGTGTTTCGGGGGAGCCTAATACTGCTTCACTAACACGCTCCGACCTGTCACCCGCCGTGTCCCCGCTCGGCCTGGGCTGTTTTGGTGAGGAGGGGGCTCGCGTGTGCCCGCCCTGGCTTCGGAGACGCACAAGCGTCCTGGCAGAGGCGAGGCTTTCCTACAGCAGGACTCTTTCCTTAATTAGTTAAAATACGAGGAAAGGTGTTAACTTTTTTATGAGCTTCTTGCTGGGCTGAAGGGCTTTTTGTGGCAGCTGGAGAAGCAACTGTGAAAGCAGCTGGATAGGACTTGCTCTATTTTTTTATTTTTTATTTTTATTTTCTGCTTTGGGAGAACGATTCCAGAAAAATTCTCGCTCCCCTTTTCCCCCAGAGCTTTTTCTTCAGTCCAATCCTAAAGCTTTCATTTCCAAAGCCCCTTCCTCCTTTACTTTTCCTCTGGAGCTTGAAATAAAACATTCCCCTTGAAAAGGCTGGGGAGAGAAGAGGCCAGGCAATTAATAATCGAAAAGGGATGGGGAAGGAGCCTTTTCAAAATAAAGAGATTACGGTTTTATGTTGGTTTTCTTAGCGGAGGCGATCAAAAGGAGTCGGCGAAGGGACCTTGAATTGAGTCTATCACTTTGATGCTGTGAAGTTGCTGCCGACAGCCCTTTGCTCATCTCTGCGCCGGTGGAGATGAATAATTAGAAGCGGAGAGGGGCCCCACTTAATTCCAACCCCCCTCCTTTATGCAAATGGCACAACTGGCTGGCACGGAGGGGTTTCGCAGGGGTGAGATGGGGGCATCAGCCTCGGCCAGGCAAGGGGTGTCCCCTCCCCGTGCCGCGTTTTGGGGTGATGGTGGGAGGACACGCACGGGGGGCTTCGGTAGGTGGGGAAACACGTGCGCAAAGCGCCTCTCTAACCCTTGCAAAGCGTCTGCTTGGCTTTGCGTCTGCATAACGTGGAGAAGCTTCTTGCTGGTGTTTCCGGGGGGAACGTGGTGCCCGGGTGGGAACCGTGTGGCTTCTGCCGCGCCGCATGGCTGTGTCTGTGTGCTCTGTCGCAGGTGGCAGCCTCTCCAAGCAGGATTGGACCATCCAGTGGCCCACAACGGAGCCGGGGAAGGAGAACAGCCCCGGGTGCCAGCTGGAGCCAGGGCAGTGGGGCAGGACGCACCCCTCGCAGAGCCCCAAGGTCCAACCCAAGTGTGGGCAGCATCACTGCCACGCGGGCTCGCCCCACGGACCCATGTACACCCACGTGGACCGGCTGACTGTGGAGGGGCACCCGGGGCTGTGCCCACCCCGGGAGGCCGGGCAGCGGTCCCCGGC
>NW_008824379.1:1291386-1299493 GCF_000699105.1 Pygoscelis adeliae | reverse complement strand
CCGCCTGCGCGGGGTGCTCCTGGCTGCCAGACCCTCATCTCCCCCTGTTCGGGCAGGGGCAGACCAGAAGGGGTTTGGGGCGGCGGACGTTTCTGGTGGCCGCAGCATCGCGGTGTCACTTGTTTCCCCGTCGGGTCCCCAAGGCTGTGGCAGCCGCCAGGCTGCGGTCGTTACACGAAATGAGGGCGGTCGGACTTCTCCCCCGGGGCTGGGAGCTTTCGGTCTCTAAAGGCTTTTAGCTTTTGGAAATTAATTTATTTCAGCTGGACGATGCCTCCTGTAAGGCCACCCTCCCCCCCCCGTGCTTAGGCACCAGAAACTCGTATTTCCTTTGGTCCGTCCCCAGCGAGCGTCACCACGTTTTCGGGAGCAAAGCCCTCGTGAGCAGCCTGTCTCCTCTCACATTTTTATTTGCATTTCAGCATCCGATCCAACGCAGCGAGTCTCACCGAGGGCAAAGCGCGCCTTTGGTTCCCCCAAGCCATTTGATCCCCACCGTGGTCGTTGCACACCCCGGGTCACCCTGACATGGATCTGGGGCGAGGTTTGGACACGGGTGTCCGGACCTTATTCCAGCAAACCCTTCGGCCAGTGATTCCCCGAGCCAGCCGGGGGCGGGATGCCTTGACTTTCCCGCAAGGGGAAAGAGCAGGGCAGGGCGTGGAGAAGGAAACCGTAAACAGGGTTTGCGTGAACGTGGTCACGTCCCCTCTTCCTTCATCGGTCTCTGCTTTCCTTCAGTCCCTGGCCGATGGTGTCCTGTTTGCCCAGCATCTCTGGTGCTCCCCTCACCGGTGGTGCTGGGCCACCTTAGGTGATGCAACTTGAATTCACGGTTACTGAATTAATAGAGGAAAGAAAGAGCCAGTATTAACAGGGCTCTGTTGTCCTAGCACCCTACCGGGGGTTCATCGTGTTGGGGCGGAAGGACCCAGGCTCCCGAAAGCGGCTCGGAGAACCGGGGTGGTTAATTTTCTCTAATGGCACTTAATGATTTTTCAGGAGGCAACCACCAAATCCTGCTTGCTAATCCCATTAGTGTTTCGGGATAGTAATTAGTGCATTAAAGGCAGCTTCTTCTTTTCTCTAGCAGAGGCGTGCTGAAGTTTTAGCTGTTTATTAGCCTGAATGCCGTGGCTAATGCTTTGCCTGGCGCAGAGAAAAAGTGGCTTTTTGGGGCTGTTATCAGCTAATTCTTGTTTTATGGCAGGGTCCGTGCAATGCACGTGTTGTAGAGTAGGGTTTTTTTTTTAGTGTCATAACTTCTGCGGTGTCCGAGTCCTCTGTGCTCTCTGCAGGAGGGAGGTTTCCTCCTGACCTCAAACACGAAATGGAGCTCATCCCTGAAAAACTATTTCGGGCCTTCTCTGATCAACCCCTTCTAGTTTTAGCTGTGCCAGTGAGCTCTTGGTTTGCTTCGGATCGTGGCTTCCTGTTCCTTGTATCGCGTCCCAGCGTGGAAAGAGGTGCTAGACCTGCAGAGCTGATAGTCTGGGGACACTGCTGGGGACCCCAAGTGCGGGGTGGGATCTCCTGGGGTGATTTTGGGTCTAGATTTACCCCCATACTGCATCTTTGCTGACCGCTTTCTGGTGGGACCCGTCTGAAACTCTCCCAAGAGGGAGGCTGGTGTCCCTCAGGCAGATTTATCTCCTCGCCTGGCGTCCTTCACCACCTCAGGATGGGGTGAAATGGGCTCTGGGGAGCCAGGGATGCCCTTGGCAAAAGCAAAAAGCGCTCTCGCTGTGAGCTGTGGGTCAGTATTGACGGAGGGAAGCTGTCAGGGTGCTGCAGGGCTGCCCCCACAGATTTTTCCATCTCGGTGCAGGCACAGAAGTAAATCACCACCATATACCTGGGAGAGCAGCAGCAGCAGCGACCAGGTCCTCTCTGGAGCAAGGCCACCACGTACCACTTGACTCTTGATGACAGCTCATAAGTTTGCTTGTGTTTTGTGTTTCGGAGCTTATTTCTAGGGTTTAATCCATTGTTTTTGTATGCTGAAATCTTCTGAAGCAGGGGTTAATTTTTTTGAGCTTACAGCCTCAGATTTTCCTGCACGGAGCCTCCAGCTGTTGACCGTAACTCTGGGGTACGGAACATTACTCCTAAAAAGATCCCCTGGCTTCCATAAATCCACAATCCATAAACATCTCATGAATGGTCTTGAAACGGAAACAAAACATTTAGAGTGGTTGATAATATAATGCCCATTTAATACCTCATGAATTCCACGGGCCATTTAAATCTTTCATGGATAGTTAATGATTATTCATCAGCAAGAAGTCAGAGAAAAAACAAACTCTGAATGGAAGGTCTTAAAAATACATTAGTTGGGGAACAAAAGCCAAGCTAGTTAAGAGCGAGCTCAAGAGCGTGTGCTAACCCTTGGAAGGGCGCGTATAAAATAGCCCTCCGGAGGCAAGATCTGCCCTGGGGTGTCCTGGGCCAAAGCGGTGGTTAGGTGGTCTTCATCCTTAGACCCATGCGAAGGGGAGGTGAGCCCAAAACCTCCTCCGCTTCCCAGTTGTGGTTCCTTTTGCCAGTCTGGTGTCCGGCCAAATTCATGAACTCCATGGCCTTCAAGGAATAGCCTCTGGCAAGCAGCTGGGGAGGGAGGATCGGAGCGTATCGATGATGAATTCAAGCAGCGTGACCTGACACAGCGGAGCCCCAGAGGAAATGCTGAACTCTCCCGAGGGCTAAAGTGAAGCAGCTGCTGGAGAGGACGTGCAGTTTTTGTGGTGTACCTAGGTCAGGTTTGGGCTGGGAGGAGGCTCCTCCAGCTCAAGGCAACTTTATTTTAGTTAAGTTTTCAATGAAGTCTCCTTATCCTGTATTGTTGCAATCGCATTCGAGGCGTGGATGCAGCTAGGGTTAGGTGTTCTGGTGGAAAAGGCTGTTTATCCAAAGCCTTAGATAGTCATCTTCCTTGCCTTTAGCCTTGTTGACGCTGAGGTGGTGTTTTGGTACTAGTTTTCAAAATCAGGTTCAGGATATCCTGGATGGATGAAGTCAGATACGAAGTTCACATCTGATCTGGTGATAGAGCACGTACCTATTTTCTTCTTTTCCTTTTCCCTTGTATTATTTCCAACTCTGAACCGACTCTAACTCGACACTTTCTCTGCTGTGGGGTTGTGTTTTTTCTATCCCACATAACAGAAACCCCTAAGGACCCGGTATCTCCTGCGGCGCTTGGCCAAGTCTAGTGTAGGATCCTACTTGGGGCATCTAGGCGGAGAGGAGAAAGACCGAGTCATAGACTTGCAGAAACCTAGGACCGGAGGTCTTCTCCCCCGTCCCCACCACACCGAGCAGCCTGTGGTTAGACTGTCCTTCAGAGTTAATCATCTACGCTGGTCTTAAATGCTACTGAGTGATAGGTCATTTATTCTGCTGCTCTGCAACCTTTATAATAACGATATTTTCCCTTGTATCAATTCCAATCAGCGCTTCTACCAGGTAGATCAATTATCTGATATTCTGCATGGGCTGGATTTGATAGAGCGGCACAGAGAGAGCTCTTGTGCCTGGTGTCTCTCTGACATTTCCCAGGCTTGGAAAGGCAGGTGGGCTCTCGGGCTTCGGGGACGAGCAAGAGATTGATGTTTGCAGAGCAGGTGGATGCAGCGGGACACTACCAACAAGTGCAGATAATCCATATGCAGCATCTTCAGCCTTGTGTTATTCATCCTGTATGGTGTCTGAAAATGTAGAGACCCGCCTGGTACTTCTGCAAGGGGGAGAGCATTGAAGTGGGGGAATTTGGAGAGCAAAACAAGCAGCATCTCTCTCTCGCTCTCTGTTTCCAAGTAATCTTTCTGATTAATCTCAGTGCCTTTGATGGTGAGTCAGGGCTGTGGAGTTTTGCACAGGTCCTGGATTGTCTCCAGCTCTCTCAAAGTATGGCCTGCACACCGCGTCTTGACAGTGATGGGTAGCCTCCATAACAAACTGGCACTCTGCTGCAATTATCCCACTGCTCTGGGCTGTGGCTCTCCTTAGGTATGTCATTAATGTTAATTACTGCTGTGGTATTCCATCAAGAGGAGCAGGAGCTTTAACATGCTTGGAGGAGAAACTTTTCACCGTGTCCTTTAATGAGAAGTTGAGCCTCCTTTCGCCACTTTGAAAGCAGAGAGCGTGATTATGAATTTAGATAAGGATTAACGTCTCGGGGGGGGGGGTCGGTGAGAGGCGACAGAGCTCTCCTGCTGCTGGCACCATTGCCTGATTTGCTGCCTCCGCGGTGTCCACGCGGGAGGGGAGGGCATGGTGAGGGCAAGTGGTGTGGGCAACGTCCCGGTTGGTGACCAGGAGATGGATTGACCACTGTTGGTCATGACAGCAGGACATGCTTGAGCTCTTCTCAGCCCTCCCAGCTGTAGCTGAGCAGGAAAGACATGAAGCAGCTCCTCTGTCCTCTTCTTTGTGGCCCAAGAGGTTGGTGAGCGCATTTCATCACCATTCTGCAAGCCCCCACCGACCTGCTGCTGTGGCCAGCCCAGCACCCAAGCAGGTGGTGGGTTGGTCAAGCGCTCCGGTGGCTTCCTTGGCCTTCTTCCGAGAAGGCAGGGAGAGCAGGCTTCCCAAAAAGCCGTGAGACTGCTCTGACTTTTCTCTTTCAATTAAAGAGCTGCCCAAGCCCACCGCGCGTCAGCAGCCTCAGATCCAGAGGCAGCCTGCAAGCAAACCGCAGAGAAAAATTGCCCCACGTCTGTGCTGAGATGAAAGGTTTGCAGAGGTTAGTGTAATGAACCTCCACCTCAGGGCTTTCCAGCCGTGGGCAGTCCGTGCTTTTCCCTCCAGCGGTGTAATTTTTTGAGAATTGCCTCCCAAAACAGGTCCGGGTGTTGGGCCATGCGGGCGTTGCTCTTCTCATGTTAATGCAAGTGGTGTAGGCAAGCGCTTGAGTGGATCACATCTCTTTTCTTAGTTGAGTTTTGCAAGCACAGAGTTGATGGTGGCTGGAAAATGGGGTCTTATACCGATGGAGAGCTCTGTGGTCTTCAGTCCACTCCTCTGCTATGAGGACAGGCTGAGAGAGTTGGGGTCGTTCAGCCTGGAGAAGAGAAGGCTTCGGGGAGACCTTATTGCAGCCTGTCAGTACTTAAAGGGGGCTTATAAAAAAGACGGCGGCAGACTTTTTAGGAGGGCCTGTAGCAATAGGAAAAGGAGGAATGGCTTTAAACTAAAAGAGGGGAGATTTAGACTAGATATAAGGAAGGAATTTTTTTACGCCGAGGGTGGTGAAGCACTGGCCCAGGTTGCCCAGAGAGGTGGTGGATGCCCCATCCCTGGAAACATTCCAGGTCAGGTTGGACGGGGCTCTGAGCAACCTGCTCTAGTTGAAGATGTCCCTGTCCACGGCAGGGGGGTTGGACTGGATGACCTTTAGAGGTCCCTTCCAACCCAAACTGTTCTATGAGTCTATGATTTGATGGTGGGGAAAAAAAATTGCCCGGAGCTGGTCCGCCTGGCTGAGGTTGTGTTGTCTAGGGATGGAGAAACCCACTCCATCATGGGTGCAAAGGGGGGACACCCCAGGGCTGAACCAGTGTGGAAGTGGCTCTAGCAAAAGGAGACTCAACCTCACCATCGTTGGTTGGTCACAGCCGGTGGTGCTCATCCACCAACGCCCTTGTGTGTCCCTCAAAGAAACGTAACGGTGGAAACAAAGAAAACAGAAGGAGTTTAATGAGAAACAGGACCTGTTTCAGGATCCTGGCAATTATCTCGTTGAGCTCCTTCCACGCAGCAGCCTATGTCTGCTCCGAGTGTCGTTCCTGCTGCCCTCCTGTAGCATCGTCTCGTCGGCGCACGAGCCCCGGGAGGGGGGAAAAAAACCTCTTTGGCTCGAGCTCCCTTCAAAGAATTTCCTGGCTTTGTAATTTGCAGCTGTAATAAAAAGTTACACTTTGTGCTACAAAAAGAGAATAATAGATCAGTAAGACTTGAACCTTAAAATTCAGCCATCCAGGGAAGCGGGGACAGGCACTTGGATAAATATTTAACTGTCGAGACTTTGATATGAAGAACCTGCTTTTCCTCCAGCCGGAGGAGGAGGGGTTTGTTGCCTCTTACGGTAATGAGGAGGATAAATGTAACATCTGGGGGATATTCTCTCTTTGCTTTTTTTTTTTAATATCAAGCTAGTATTGCATAAAGCTTGTTCAGATCTGGGTGCATAATGAAGAAATTTCATCTGCTCAGACAGGTTCAAATAATCCACTGGCTTTACCTGTGTGTTTGCCTTGAACCCTGAAAATGCTAAAGCAGCCGGTGCCATCCTTGCTGCACGGGGAGGGATGCGCGACGGCACCGGGCGTGGATGCTGTGCGTTTATTCTCATGCATGAAAGGTGACCTGGTGCCTCCTTTTCTGGCTGCGATGGCGCCAACCACGGTAGTTTTGGTCCAAACTCCCCAAGCCTGTTGGTTTGGGGATGCTCGTGCTGCTTGGTCAGGGAAGTCGCCTGGATTTTTATGTTTTTTTTTTTTTTTTTTTTTTTTCTGGGGTGGGGGGGGGAATCCCTGAGGAGCGGAGTTGGGTTTTGCCAGCCGTGTGCCAACACGGGAACCCAACAGGAAGGGAGCAGAACTGGCAGCTCTTCTTGCATTAAAAAATGCAAGAGTAAATTTGTGGGGTTTCCTCCTTTTTTGTGTGTGTGTCATTGCACACGGATGCTGCTGGCTCAGGCTGGAGGTGATTGCCCGGTGCGGATGGGCAGAGCCTCGCGAGCTGCCGAGGCGCGGGGGAAGCGCCTTACCTTCTCCTTACTCTGATTTAATACAGAATATTGTACAATTAAGCCAGTCAAAAGGCCATAAATCTTCTGGGCTGAATCCTAACCGAGGCTGTGCACTTCAGGCCAGGCAGCAGTTATCTTTTAATCCTTTGCAGAGAGCTAACTGAAATACCGATGAGAGGATTTCCCCCCCCCCTCAACTCTATTTCCCCTCCTTTAAAAGAAACGCTTGTGTTGAAATTGGAGTGTGCTGGAGAGGAGCAAAGCGGTGAATAAAAACATAGTCTGGTGCAGTCAGCTGCAGGGTCAACTAACCTGTTTTGGCTAAATTTTAATTTTAAATCTCAAATTTTTTTGTATTACAATAATATTGGCAAGTGACAACAAATGCCTGCAGAGCAGATAGTTATCTACCCCATTTCCATCTCTTATTTAAGAAATGGGCATGGAGAAGCAAACGCCGCCGGGGTGCAGGGGACCGGTTGGTGAGTCCCCTTCGGGATGCTCTTTGGGATGGCCGTGGGTCAGCCGTAGCCCTGGGCAGAGCCGTCCGCCGGGAGCATTGCGGGGCTGACAGCCCTATGGCCTTTGCACCTCCGCTCCCCGTAACGCGGGTTCCCCCCGTGCTCATCCTCGTACACCAACTTCTGCTGGCGAGCGCTCGCTTTCCCAGCCCATCCCACTCTTCCAGCCTGTGAATCCCCTGCGGCCATCCCAGCTGCTTCGTGCTTTTTGCATAGCAAAGCTCCGCGCATCCTTGCCGGTCCCTTTCCGTCAGGGACCCTATAGCATCCATACCATCCCCGCATCCCGGCTCCCGCCACAAGGTCCTGTCAATCCCTGCCCTCCCGCCGGGCTTCGGCGCACATAGCGCCTTGCTGGGGCTGCAAGGAGCGACGGGCCCTTTGTCCTGGGTGTCTGCTCGTGTTTTTCGCCGCCTGTTGAAACCCTCTTTTGTTTTTTTTCCCCGACGCCGGTGATAAGCATTTGACTGATTCCCCAGAGCAGGCGGGGAAGAGCCATTCAGTCTGGATTGACACCTAAAGGGATTTGCATTAAGCGCTTCAAACTAGCTGGGATATTTTTTTTTTTCTTTATTTGAAAACCATCATCATATATTTAGCAAGTTCTTACATGAAATTACGTCCCTAATAGTTGGCATTTACCTATCCCTGCGTGGAATCGCTCCCAGCGAGCGGCGCTGACTTCCCTGAGCACCCATGTCAGCCTGCGGCAGAAACAAGCCGGCTTTCGGGGAGCTTGGGTGGGGGGTGCTGTGTCTGGTGTGTGTCCCCCCCCGGGAGATGCACAGGGAAGGCAAGGATAAAAATGAGGGAGTTTTTTTTTTGGGGGGGG
>NW_008824379.1:1290191-1291117 GCF_000699105.1 Pygoscelis adeliae | reverse complement strand
GTGCCGGCGGGGAGCCCGGCACTCCTGCAGCGAGGGGTGCCTGGTGCTTGCAGAGCCTCCGGGGCTGCCTGGCTTTGCAGCCTCTTGCGGTGGGGACAGGGCTGGGGCGAGCGTGGAGAGGGGACCTGAGGCTCCCGGAGTGGCAAAAAAAAATAGTCGGGATGTTCAAATTTGGGGATCTGCTCTGAATCTGGCAGGAAAGGAGCCCCTGTCCCTGCGGTGGCGCTTTTCCTGCCATCCCTGGGGGTGGCAGGGGCTCGCCGTAGTCACCCCAGGGTATCTCCTAGATTTTGGGGGGCTTCAAGCTTAGAGATGGCCCGCGCGTAGTCCTCTTTGCTCCCCACAAACCCTTTAAAGGGTTTTTTAATATAAATAAAATAAATAAAGAACTTGTATACGACTAGCTCCCTGCTCCCCCTGCCTGGTGCTTCGCAGCCTCCCCCATTGCGGGCTGGAGTCTCATTTCGGTAGTTGTCCAGCTGTGACTGGAGGAAAATGGTCCTTCCCGGGGGCTTGGAGGTATCGCCACCATCTAAATAGCCCCTTCCGCAGCCCCGCGGCTTTGCAGAGCTGTGCTGCGCTTTCCCTTCTGCCGCGTTTGCTTCTCCATCAGCATTTCTGTATAATCACCGGGATGTTTTAGGGGGAGTGCTCGCCTTTTCCACTCCCCCCGCCCCAAGCCAAGCAGCCGAGAACTTGCCAGCTTCTGGAGAGGTCTGAAATGGTGCTTAATGGGGAGATTAGTGTGGCCGACCCCCCCTTCCCCGAGCATCGAAGCGAGCCGGGCTTGCATTGTGCGCTGGACTTTGCTGGTTCCTTCCGATCCAGCCGGGGCTTGTTTGTCTGAGATCCCCAGCAGCGAGGTCCAGCCTGGCCCCCATCCAGTAAGGGGGGGGGGCGGGGGGGGGGTTGTGGGCGTACGGGGG
>NW_008824379.1:1288512-1289086 GCF_000699105.1 Pygoscelis adeliae | reverse complement strand
CCACCCTGGGATGCGGAAATGCAAACGGGTGGGTGTGGGAGGTTGGTGAGGGCTGGGCCCTGCCCCCCGCCGTGGCAGCAAGTCTCTTATGTGGTGCCCATGGCCGGCCTCGTCCTGCACCCCTGCTCTCGCCCATGCAGCAAGGGCGGTATTTGACCCTCTTTTTGCACAAGCAGCCCCAAACAGGGCTTGGTTTGCGCAGCAGGGAGGGGTTTGCTCCGTGCCCCACTGGCACCCTGGGTGTCTTGTCCCCAAATTGGTGGTCGTGGCCTCAGGGCTCCTTTGGAGTGGCCAAGAGGAGTTTGCAGAGAAACAGAGGAACCGTGTCGCGTCTTGGGATGTCGATGCAGCTCGTTGTTTGTGCCCTCTGCCGCTCGCAGGACCCGTCCTCCTCCGGCTTTTGGAGTATTTACCGCTACCTTTGCTGTAGGACGGGGTTGGGGTTTGCTCCCCGGGTGCATCACCTGACCGTGCATGGTGCTGGGATGCCCGCTGCCAGTCGGGGGCAAAACCAGGGGGAAGCCAGCAAGGCGACAGCCGTGTCCTCTGCAACCCAGCCACGTGCTTGCCCTGC
>NW_008824379.1:1278328-1288490 GCF_000699105.1 Pygoscelis adeliae | reverse complement strand
AACCGGGGGGGAAGCCAGCAGGGCGACAGCCGTGTCCTCTGCAACCCAGCCACGTGCTTGCCCTGGCCCTGCAGCTCCTCCTGGGCTCCCCATGGGCTGAGGTGGCCCTGTGGCCGTATTCTGCCCTGGCACTGCTCTCCCATGGAGGGGCAAGCTGCCGTTTCAGCCTGTTCGAGAAGGACTCAAAGCTTGCGGGGGGGGGACACCGAGCACTTGTGCACACCCAGGGAGGTGAAGGTGCGGGTTTGCTCTCTGTCCCCCAGTACCCCAGGGTCACCTCAGGGGTCCCTAACAGGTGTGGGACACTGCTGTCCCCAGTTTTGGGGTGCCTGCAGCAGGATACCCTGTCCCTGTGATCCCCCCCTGCAGCAGGGGATTTGCCAGGGGTGAGGATGCTCCTGCTGTAGCATCCCGCTCCTCTCCTTGGTGGCAGGGAGGCTTCGGTCCCTGCTCCCCCTCTTCTGGGACAGGGAAAGGGGTCAAGGCCACGGCAAGACAGGCAGCCGACCCTTTGCCAGTCACCCAGCTGGATCATGGTGTTTGTGTGTATTTATTATTTTTTTTTTTTTCCCCCTGAAGAAACAGGGAGAGAAAAATATCTCTCTGTCCAAAATCACTCATCCTTCCTCATAATGAGAGCTGTCACCAGCCCTGCTTGGCGAGGAAATGATGCTCGCAGTAAATATTTGGTCTGGAACTGATTTATGGGTGGAAAAAAATGAGATTAGTGGTTAATCACTGCGTTGCAGGAAGCGCTTTGGGCCAAGTGCCGGGGCCGAGCTCGCAGGGAACTGGGGCCATGCCCGCGCCGGGGGACCTGCCCTGGGGGCTTTGGCGGAGACGTCGTGGTCGTGCTGCTGGGTTGGGATCAAGCGGCAACGACGGAGGGGTTGGACCAGCTCTGGGGGACACCAGGCTTCTCCTCACCTTGGTGCTTTGCACATTTGCTTTAAAGACTTGGGGCTTAGAGTCAGGGGCAGCTCAGGTCCCCCCGGCAGGGCATCGCCCGGGGCCGGTGCATCGGACCCCCATGGGCTCCAAGCCAGGAGGGTTGTGCTGTTGGCCCCGGCTGGAGGCAATCATCCGCCCCATCCCTGAGCCCAGCGCACCCAAAGAAGTCGTTACAGCCACCCTCGAGGCGGCAGCAGCTTTTCCTGTGCGAGGAAACAATGAGCTTATTAGAGGGCGGTTTAATTTTCTTCTGCTGAAGCGGGCTGGTGAGTGCGGCACGATCGTTTCCTATCGTCTGGCAGGGCCAGATGCCCCTGGGCGTTGCCGGGGCATGGGGCAGCGGGAGGTGCGTGGCCCCGGGGAGGATGGCTCGCCTGCGGGCAGGAGCGGGTGTCAACCAGAGATGCACCCGAGTTCGGACATTACTGGAGCGATGGCGGCAGAGCAGGACCCGGTGCCTGCGAATAAGTGTGTAGGTGTTTGCGGGAAAGCAGCTGTTGGACACAAAGAGGAAAGCTTCGAGAGGGAGCAGTGCCTGGGTTTATACCCTCCTGATTTCCACCGTACCAGTGGAAACTCGCGGCGCTGCCCGGCGTTGCGCGGCGCTGCCTGGCACTGCGTGCCATTGCACAGCTCTGGTTTGGTGTCAGGGCCAGATGCTCTAGGTTTCCCTCCCGGGCTGCGGCAGGATGGGCTCAGCCGCTGCTGTCGCGGCAGTGCCGTGATTTGCTCGCCTCTCCCTCTGCTCCCGCGTTGGTTTTGCCTTAATTATAACAATATAACAGGAATTGAAGGCAGCAGCTTGAATTAAAGGTTGTAATTCAGTTGTGCATCGGTGCTAACTGTGTCACCTGCGAGAAAACCATCTCCAGCCATTCGTGAGCTGCGCTGCTGGGAGGGCAGGGTGGTCCTTGAAGACCGTGAGCTGTCGCACTGCCCGCTCCGTGCTTGGATGGGGATCTCTGCCCCAAACCCTTCAAATCTCCAAAAGGGCTGAGCTGCCTTTCCCGGAGGCTGCTTTGGGGCAGGGCAGATGATGCTCCTCTCTGCCTCGCGCTGTTGCGATGTGGCCAGGGTGGGAGTGGCTGAGCCAGCAAGGCTTCGCCGTGCCAGGAACCTGCAGCCCAGCCCCTGCGAGCTGCCGGTGTCAGTCTCCGTTGCAAATCTTTCAGGTTTGTGTGCTGCTTTGGGCCCATCTGAGCCACCAAAGTGACGGCTGGTCCTTGTCGCGGCGCAAGGCAGGTGGAAAAATGGGCTGATGAGTGAGGGGTGGGTGTCTTGTACCCCCCTGCTCTGCAGCATTTCATTGCTGATGAACCTTCCCCAGTGCTTAGGGTTGTCCACACCACGGTCCTGTGCCTCGGTGAGGTGATCTCCAGGTTTCTGTTGGGGCCACTCACAGCGTTAGCCTTGGGTGACACGCTCTGCTACAGTCCACCCCTCAGTCATACACACCTGCTTGGGCCCTAAAATGGGTGTAGGTGACGTTAAATGACATTAAAATTGGAGCAGGTGCTGAGTGCTGGTGATCTGGGTGCCAGTGCCTCGCTCCCAGTAGGAAGGAGCCGGGACCAGCGCTGCTGTGACGCACAGACAGCAGCATCTCTCGAGCTTAGCAGCATCGCGAGTGCTTAAGTCCATTTTAGGTGCTGTAGCAAGCGGTCTGAATCTGCCCCGTAATCCCTCCATGCCTCTGTTTCCCCCATTTGAAGCAAGGCTGGTAGTAACGGCCGGTGTTTTGGGATGCGGATGAGCTCTGTGTGAAGGCTGCCTCGGAGAGCAAGCCTTACCCTGTGCTGGCAGCCTCTGAGCCGGTATAAAGAGGAGCCGTGATGGGCACAGCAGCACATCCAGCCCTCCTGGCCCCAGATGGGACAAGGCAGTTACCTGGGGTCTTGCGCGAAGCTGTTCAAGGGCTCGGACGTTACCGCAAGCAGGCCTTTTCACCATCAGCGAGGTCCACGCAGGCGGGTTTGCGTCGGAAATCTCTCGGGTTGGTGCACTGAGGGGTGATGCAGCCCTGCGGGGGGCTGGCGGGCAGTAGGTGATTTTGGGGTTGCAATAAGGCCCAGCAAGGCTGGGGGTGATGGGGCTTTTGGACCAACTGACCCTTTTCAGCCAGGTTTTGCAGGAGGAAGAGCTCTCGAATGCAATGTGTTCCTTAATGAAATTTGCCTTTTTTTGATGATGGGGAAGGATATAAAGTTCTTGTAGGGATATGGGTCTAATTATCACATAAGCTCACGGGGCCGTGCAGCGTCTCCTTGCACGAGCAGCCATCCTACGGATGCCACCAGTCCCTCGGTGCGTCACCCCTTCCTCCCCGCCTGTATTCAAATTCCCCCGCCCCCGATTTCTTGCCCTTTACTTTTCTCTCCTTTTTTCTTCTCCTCTTCCTTCCAGAGTCAAGAAGAAGAACAAGCCCTTGAACCTCAAGATCCATAACAGCGTGGGAAGCTGCGAGAACATCCCTGCGCAGCGCTCCCCGCTCCTCTCCGAGCGCTCCCTGCGCTCCTTCTTCGTGGGGTACCCGCCTTTCCTCCCCTCCACCCCTCCTGTCCACACCGAAGCCACCTTCTCAGCAAGTAAGTCCAAGTGGCCCCCTCAGGTCCCCCTTCCATGGGGTGGGTGATGGCTGATACCAAGCAGAGGATGTGACCGTGGGAAACCCGGGGCGTCTGCCTGTGCATCGATGGTCTGGAGGACGTTGGTCGAGTGTTGTGCAGTGAGCACAGCCCTCGGGCAGGTGCCTCGCATCAGTGTTTAGAGATATGTGGGTGCTTCTGGGCAAAGATAAACCTGGAAACTTGATTATATATGTCTGTATATATACAAAACCACTGTCATATTGAATATTGATTTATGCAACCAGATATGCTCCCCTATCGCAATAACACGGGTGCAGGAGGGTGGCCGCCGTCATTTGGGAAAGCCAAGAGCCTTTCCGTGCTGCCTGGGTTGGTGCCGCCGGCTGGCTGTCACTTGAGAGTGACTTTTCCAAGGGCTCCTTTTGTAAATCCAGCCGTGGTTTTACCTTCACGCACGGGGGCTGCTTTTCAGGCCTCTCCTGCTCGCAGGGTTTTGAGCCGATGCAGAGTCTCGGGTGAAGCCGGCCCCGACGCAGACAGCTCTGGTGCAAACCCAACGGAGCTTGACCCCAGCAGCCGGCCCCGATCCTGCCTGCGGGTCTGCCCGGGGTGGTTTGCCCTCTTCCAGGAGATGCTGGTGGTGGGACTCGATGGGGGGGTTTGGGTCGATGAGCTCACCCAGCGCGTTGCTGCTGGCTGGGGAGAAACAGCCTGACCCTTATTTCCCAATCTCGGACCGGTGCCCTGATTAATTCTGCAGGAATTGAAGCTTTTACAAGCCAGGTGTGGCTCTCAGCCTAAACAAAACCCTCCCAGAAAACACGTGGCAGCTGCTGGGAGCTATTTGCACGCCAAGAGCTGTCGTGGGGAGGGCGAGCTCCCCTTGCCTCTTGTTGCTCAGCTAAAAACTTCCTCCAACTCCATATCCAGGCTGGCTTTTTGCCACCTTCCCCTCCCCAGACTTTTCCCTTGTTTGCTTTCCCAAAACGTGGTCTTTTTGGCTCGTTTTGGGTTTTTCCAGTTGTTCTTACTGCTTGGCTCTTGGCTGAAGAAGGGGTTTGCAGGCAACACCCCTCCCTGCCCATCCAGCCCCCCAGCACCGGCAGGTTTTCCTCCATGCCGTACTTCTCACCGGGGTGGGAAGTAGGACCAGGACAGCTTCACCGTCTGCCCTGAGCACTGGTTTGCAGGCGCTGGGTGCCGGTGTGATGGGGCAGCTCCTTCGCCCTGCTTGCATCCCCGCAGCCATGCCTCTCCCAGCCCCCTGCAAGGCAAAAACCTTGCAATTTCCTTCTTTCCTTCTCCTTTCTTTCCTTCTCCTTTCTTTCCTTCTCCTTTCTTTCCTTCTCCTTTCTTTCCTTCTCCTTTCCTTCTTTCCTTCTTTTCTTCTTCTTTCCTTTCTTCTTTCTTTCTTACCAATCAGCTGCTCTTTGGGATCACTGAAGAATCATCGAGCCATTTCTGGCATCCTTTTGCTCCCCTTTCTTTGGCTTTGGGGACAGTGGGACCTGGCAGGAGCTCTGCGGGCAGGTGATATTATTTCTAGAGATGTCCAACCACCCGACTCTCGCTGGCACAGCCAGCAGATTTGCCTGGAGCGAGGGGTATTTTTGCATTGCTATTTCCCCCGTGGCATCGGCTGAGTTCAACTTGCAGTCCAGAACGATGGGGACTAGCAGACCAGAAACCAAGAAATAAAGCCCGTTCTCAGCAAACCCCCGCCGTGTCTAGTTGCATTAGGTTTCCCCACGCATCAGCGTTGGATTACATCCCGTGGTGTGATAACCTGATGTAATGTGGCATCGCAGGAATGTGATGTAATGAGAAGTGATGGGCTATCAAGTGACTAACGCTGCTGGAGAGGTGTCTCTTCTCATTTCCCTCGGCCCTCCAACTTTCTTGGCTGCTGTAAATGTTTGTTTTCTGGGCTAGACATGAGCCGTGGAGAGAGGGGCTTGGTTGCACCAGCTGGTTGATCCCTGCTGAAAGGTTTTAGCATCAGTGAAACCATTTGGTCCTTGCAGGATCAGCGTCCATGCACTCAGTGACTCTCGCTCCTGCGGACCTGCGGGGAAAATTTGATGCAAGGCGAAAAAAAATCCCACTAGACTGTAGTTTTTCTAGCCCTCTTGTGTTTCCGCATCATTTCTGTACCGGTGGCCTTATCCTCGAGTTGCATCCCGGGTTTCTGTCTGCTTCCAAGCTTGCTTTCCGGTTTGCAACTGTGTGGGAAGAGTGGCCGCATCCTGCGTGTGGCAGCCGGGGGCTGAGCGTGCCCCCGTGGGGAGAGAGATGGGGTTTAATGGAGCTTGACACCAGGGTTTGTTAACTTGCGGAGAGAAGATGAGTTATGCCAAGCGGTGCGGAGGCAGAGTTATTTATAGGGAGGAGCAGATATCTCTGCAGCTTTCCCCATGCCCCGCGTTGCTGTTACGGGACCTGGGTGGCTTCTCCCCGCTCCGGTACACGGTGCTTTGCGTGTCCTCGGGTCCCCGGCTCTCCTCTCGCTGCCGTTCTCGCTGGTCCAAAGTAGCAGGGCTTGTAGGTCCTATGAGAGGCGCTGATTGTGGTTTGGGGCTCACACCTCGTCCCATCTCCTGCGGTGCCACTGTTTCTCGTTGCTTTTTAAGTGGAATGGGTTTCCCGTGCGCTGCTGGATGAGCTCCATGGGGCTCACCAAGGGTGTGAGCCACTGCATCATGCCCACCCCGCATCCCAAGGACCTCCCTCTCCCCATCCTTGTGGCACGGATGCAGTTTGGCAGCCAAGTTCTCCACAATAACCCATCCCTATGACCATGGGTACCTAAGCTTTCATAAAACCCCAACAGAAAAATGCCTTTTCCCTTTTTCTCTTGGGGGATCAGCACAGCAGCACCTGGGATGCTCTGGATTGGTGTGGAATTACTTCCCTAAGCAGTGAAACAAAAAAATGTTGCTGTTGTCAAATTGAGATGCAGGAGAGGAGCCCGGCGAGCCCTTGGCGAGACCCCTCTTTCCCCGGCTGTCTCTCGATGGTCTCTTTTCAACAGCCAGCGCGTCTTGCTGCTTGTGGCAGGAGCGTGCTCCCATCTGAATCATCTCTGGTCCTGACTGGATGCGGGTTAGGATGCTTCTTTCTTATTTTTAACAGCCAATTTGCCCTGATGGGAATGGATTTTCACAGACGTGGAGCGAGAGCACGAGGGCTGGCAGCAAGCTGCAGAAGGACCCTCTTTCTCCTGCAGCACAAATCTTGCTGGAGGGGTGAAGTCCCCTTCACGCAGGGCCAGGATCCCTGTGAATTTTGGTTTTGAATTGATTTTTCGTTAGCAGCCCTTGGAGGGGAAGCAGAAGGGGGAAAGTAAAGACTTTTGGGGTGCCCTTGAACTCTAGCTTGGCCCTGAAATAGCCCAGCCCTGTGACTGAGGGACAGAAGATGGTTTGTCTGGCTGCACCCAGGACCCTCTCTTGGTGCATCTGCTCATTCCTGGCGAACAAGTGACCGCCAGGGACGTGTTGTTACTTTGAAATAGGATTTAGGACTCGACACCCCATGACTTGGCTACAAGCACCCAGAAATCAGGTTGGATCTTCTCCTTTTTATTGTAAAGGCTCATGTCTAGTAGGTCCTGTTTGTGTCTCTGTTATCTGGGTGTCTGGAGGTGGCTGGCATTGCTCCTGGACTGTGCCCTCTGCCTGTCCTCTCCCTGCTGCAAGGCCAGCCGGAGCACTGTCACCGTGTGCCTTCAGATCAGGTCACCTGCTTGATGTTCTCCAGCATGGGTCAACAACGTCGTTTCCATCCTGGACTATTTAAAACAAAAAGGGGTGAAAGGGAAGGACAAAAAAAAAGGCTGCGTGTGACTTTGCTGTGCTAGGACAGAAAAATGAGCACCTGGGCACGTGGCTGTGCGGGGAACGTCCTTGCTGCTGCCCTTCCTCCAGCTGGTGTCCAACCCTGCAGAAGGAAAGGAGCAGCCAATGCAACCCAATCCAAGACCTTGCGTGTACCAGGAGAGAAAAACCCATCGCCTGTCCCCAGTGGCCCACAAACTGAAGCTGCGTGTGAGGCCTCTTCATGCACGGGTGTTGCTGAACACCTTCCCACAACACACAGCGGAGAGGCTTTTTCTGTGGCCTGGGAGCAAGACAAGAGCCATGGAGCATCCCCTGGTACATGGAGTTATGAGCAGTGACCCCTTAAAGCTTTTGTCTTGTCCCTGGAGAGCCTATCAGGGCTGTTTTAATGTGGTCTCCAATAATGCCCACCTCCCCTCTGCATCAGCCCAGTCCTGTATGTCAGCTCCGTTGCATCCACAGTTGCCTTCGGTGCTGCTCTGGCCGTGTCCCTGGTGGGTCACTTCTCCTGGATCCCGGTCCTGGCTCTTCCTCTTGGCTTTGCGACCAAGGACTTTGCAGTTTATGGCACTGACCTTCTGCCCTGGGAAGCAGCCTGGCTGTGCCTACCTAGGGCTTGGGTGGCCAACCAGTGATGGCCAAGCAAGTGGCAAGAGCTGAGATGCCACCAGAAGGCTTTGTGCTTCCTCAGCCCTTGACCATCTGTGAAAGAGCCCTCTGAAGGGCTGGTGTTGGGTAGGTATGGCTGGCGGAGAGGGATTCAAGATAATGCCCGGTGGATCAAGCCCTGCGCTGGGAATTAGGGAGCCCTAAATCCAGCCTTTCTGCTGGAAAGGACCAGGCGGGACCCGAGAGCGTGATGCCAGCATTGAAGGTGCCGTGGGACACGCGTGCAAGCAGTCAGTGCCATTCAGACCATGGCCCCTCTCTGCAGGCATCCCGTCCCCGATGCCGGGGGTGGTTTCGTGGGAAGAGACTTCTCCTTAACACTGTCCCGGCCCAAACCGCCTTCAGCAGGGGACTTCCCAAGTGGGACATCCTTTCTTTGTGACCATCGGTGGTTTTCTTCTCCCTGAACCTGCCCTGCTGCCAGTACAAGCCATGGTACGAGCACTCCACGGCCGTGTTGGCAGCCCGGCTGGGAGCTCCGGAGCTGCAGCCCGCATCTGGCCGCAGCTGGCTGCCTCACCATCGGGCCGCTCCAGCTGGCAGCGAGGCACCGGAGGGTTTCCTACCCCGGCAGCACCGTGCAGAGCCAAAGAATGCAGCTTTGTCTGGGTAAGCCTAATTGACCCTGCAAGGCAGCAAACCAGGGGGGGGGAAAATCACAAAGCGAATATTTAAGCCAGCAAAGCAACCGAACATGATATTTCGGCTGTATAAATAGGATTGTCACGCTGCAAAGAGGAACTGCCAGGATTATAAAGTGACTCTGTTTTCGTACTAGAGAGATGCTATGAGGATAGCTCTGCCTTGTTTGGCTGCTTTGGATGATCCCCTCGGCAAGGGCTGAGGTTTTGTTTCAACCCACCGGATCATCCTTCCACCCGCAGCGGGGACGTCGCTGGGTTTGGACCTGGCTGTGATTGTGTACAGAATATTTGCCACGTGCACTAACGGAGGAGGCAGGTTGGCTCCCTTTTTAGCTTGAATCCTGCATGGATTTTATATCACCGGGGCGGGGGGGAACTGCTGCTGCTCCAAGTGTTGCTGCAGCTCCTTTGCTGCTGCAGCTGAGCTATTTGGGGATCTCTCCCATCCTATATCAAAATAGGCCCATTTAGGGCCTATTTTGGTCCTAAAACCAGCTAAAGCGAGGACCGAGGTGTCTCGTGGAGGGACTTTGCACCCTTGGGTGCACCCTTTGCTGCGGAGCAGCTTGCTGGTGCACTTGGCTCCCCAGTTGGGACCATGCGGGCAGTAATCTCTGCCAGCGTCCCCCATCGCCATCGTGATACGGCCCCTGGGCTGTGATTTCTGCCTGGGGATGGGGTGGTAGAGATACGCCTGATGCTGACCCTGTTGTGGTTGTCTTCTAGGTGGTTGTTGAACTGTTTCGGGAGGAGGCTGCACCCCGGTGTCTCCCCACAATCTCCCCAGGGGACTCAACTGCCTTGGGGCCGGCGCTGGGAGTGCTACGGTGGCTGCCTGGGGTAGATGTGGGTCTGTAGGACGTCTACAGACAAGTGCAAAGTCTCCTGGCCATTCCTCAGCCTCGCAGTGATTCATCCCGGGATGCTTTCCAAGTTCACTTCCATCGATTTTATCCGTCCCATTCATAATGCGAACATCGCCTGGCGCTGTTTACTGGAGGAGGAGGAGGAGGGTTTGTTTATAAGGCTGTCGCTGTGATGGGTAACACATTCACACCAATTCCCTGGGCATCCGGAAAGGTGCCAGGAGATGAAGAAGGGGGATATGCCAAAACACGGTCCCCATCGGTGTGCTTCAGCACAGTGGTCATGCTCTTGGGGTATTCGGTGAGGGTGTTGGGGCTTGCTGAGGCCATCGCTGCCCTCCTGATCTGCGCCCAGGAAGGGTGGAAACCCAAAATAAATGACATAGGGAAGCTCTGGCTGCTCTTCTCCATGCAGGAGATGCCCGGGCTCCCAGCGGGGAGCGAAGGGGAAACATCCGCACCAGCAGCCGAAAGGCACCAGGGAGCCGTCGGGATGGCAGCGGGGGCGAGGAGGGCGTCACGGCCAAGGCAGCATCCCGGTCCCCGTCACCTCTGAGGCACGCGGGTGCCACTCAGGGACCAGCGGCGGCTGTCACAGCTGCCTG
>NW_008824379.1:1270269-1278305 GCF_000699105.1 Pygoscelis adeliae | reverse complement strand
CCCCCTTCCCCGCTCGCCTCCTGGCACATCTGATCCCCGTCAAGTGCGGGCTGTTGACTCAAGGATAAGTTGTGCCGCGTGGAGCAGGAGCCATGACCTTTGCCGGCACAATGCTGCGGCGAAGGAAAGTGCGGAGGTTTTGGGGTGTTCGGGTGGAGGGTGGCATCCCCTGGCATCGGGTGGCCGGCTGCGGGGTCCGTGCCCCTCTGCGAGGATCGATGTGCTGGGTGGCATCGGGCAGCGTCATGACATTGGGGAGCCAGGTGATGGGGGAGGCAGGAAAGGGGTAGATGCTCAGCTGGGGGGTCCCCGTTGGGCTGCTCGGTGGGTACCAGCTGCATCCTTCCCTGGGACATTACACCCGTGCCCATTAAATACCATCTCAGAGGATGGAGGGCGGGGGAAGTCCTAAAACTGCCCTCACACACTTGCGCGAGGGGGATCATGGCTAGAAGAGCTCTGATTTGCAAGCCATAGATGAGGTTGCCGGTGATAAACATGGAAGGTTGCTGGTGATAAACAATGACTGACACCCGGGCGGAGGAGGTCAGGAGACATCAACCGTTGCGGGGCCGCTCGGGGTCGTCAGCGTGGGGTGGCGAGCTGCCAGCAGCAGAAGGATGGAGGGAGGCGGGCAGCCGGCTGTCACGCTTCAAAGCTCGCGAGGGTCAACTTATCCGGGTGCCGTCGGGCCAGCCGCAGCGCCTCGGGCCCGGCACTCCTCCATCACGGGGTCCCTACGACAAAGCCTGGCCCTCCCGCAGCGGCGAGACGTGCTCCCGTGGCCACGAGGGGTTTTTTTTTCTTGCAGTTACCTCTAATTGTGGCAATTTTGGGTTTTTGATGAGAATATTCATCCTGTGCCGGGGGAAGGCTGCTTCATCTCCACCTTCCCTTTGGGCATCACCCTGATTTAATGTCTCACGGGGAGAAACACCTTTTCCTCCAGGCAAGCGTCTCGTATGCACCGGTTAAAGGGGAGAATCACTAATTAACTTCAAAGCCCCCCAGACACTCGGGGCTGTTCCCCGCGGTAGTGGGGCACCTTCCCCTGCCCTCCTGCCCCGCTTTGCTTGTTTCCCCTCCTGCAAACGGCAGGTCTATTGTTAAATGGCATGATCCTTCCTGTATTGCTCCCTCTAATGAACATAATTAGCCGTGAATCACGTAGGTCTCATTTTTGTTAGGAGGTTAAAATCCCTGATACACTTTAATACATTTTTGCAGTGAGTACATTTAGAAAGTAATTAAAAGGCTCAGCCGCCTTTGCCTCTGTCCCCTCTCCCCCTCCCCGGGATGGCAGGATTTAATTGAGGCCAGCTGAAAGTTAGTGGAAATAAATTGTGGCTGATAAAGCGGAGGTTGTAATTTAATTCTGGGAGAGGAGCTGTTTTTGCCCGTGTGTTTAGTTCATCAAGGACCGGTGTTGAGGCGGGGGGCGGAACTTATTTGTGTAATGTGATTTACTGATGTGAAAATGACGTTTAGGGAGGAATAGTGCTCGTGCGTGGAGCGGTCCCACTCTTTAGAGCATCATCTCTCTGGGGCGTGTGGACATCCCTGGGACGTTGCAGATGTTGGGGTAGCGGGAGGGATGCTGGTCCAGGAGCCTGGGGTGGGATGTCTCAAGGGCTGGTGAGAAGCACAGGTCAAAAATATTGGCATGCTGCTGGTGTAAACCAGCCAACCTGGGGCTGGGGGCAGCAATTACCTTAATTGACTTTGTAGTCCTCCGACATCTTAATTGCCGGCTGTGCCCGAGGAGGGATTGGGACTGCGGTAGCGGAGTAAGAGAAGGAGCTGGAGCAGCTGCTGGCAGGAGGAACTGGAGATGGATGCGTTTTAGGATGCTCCCAGGACTTTTAACAACCACCGAGCCACCCCGGCAACGGGTGCCTTGCACGGGAAGCAGCATGTAAATGTAACCTTCAGAAAGAGAGCACAATTAAAACACCCGGCCGCCCGCTATATTAAAATGGGATATTAAAGCAAACAGTGGTTCTCCCCACTCGGAGGGGTAATATCGAAAGCGTATTTAGCGAGGGATTTGCTGGCATACTGAGCAAACGGCCGGGCTTGCAGCTGGGCTCTGCCGCTCGGCTCCACGCCGTTGCTCAGCTCGCATTGTGCTGGGGCTGGTTGCTTGCGCCCGGGAAACCTCTCGAATCCCTTATTGAAAATCCAGCCTTTGAATCCCCGGCACTGATCCCTCCTGGGGGCTGAGCATCCCACGGGGCAGGACCTCTCCCGTCGCTCGTGCATGCCCACAGGAGGAGGAGGAGGGTCTCTGCTCTTGCTGAGGCAGGAGATGGAGTCCGAGCGCAGTGCCGGCATGGCCGTGCTGCTAATTACCTGCCCACTCCGGCTGGCGCTAATGAACTTATCTCTTTTTCCTTACCCAGCCGAGGTCCTGTTACTCTTTCTCCCTCCTTTTCCCTTAGAAGGAGAGCGCCAAGGCTGCTTTTTACTTTGCTCTTCTATTTGAACATGAGTTAAATTGCTTTCCAAGTGGCTGACACTTGGCTTTTTGTTCAGCCGCAACCGCAAGACATGATGTCTTATTAATAAATGATGCAGTTGCCGTTTTGGCTTAATTTTCCCTTTCTTGTTTGGACATCATGAGGTGGCTCCGACAGATTTGCAACCCTGCTCTGTGTGCAGATGGGTGCAGCACCTCCCACCTCTCTCCCTGGCCCAAACTGGGTGCTGGGGGCTGTTATGGGAGGACAGGATACCCTGGTTCCACGCAGAGGCAAGCACAAAGCCAGAGGCCTCTTGCTTTCCAGAAAGGGAGCCCAGCAGGACGTCTCTACAGGGAAATATTAGGCAAACCCTATTTTTTGTGTGCATCCTTTGCTTCCCTCCCCAAAAGCTTGAACCCTTGCTCTCGCCTTTATTACCGCCTGATGGTTTTCCCTCTCTCTCCTCTCCCCGCAGATACGCTGTCAGTGCCTCGCTGGTCCCCGCAGATCCCCCGTCGAGATCTAGGAAACTCGATAAAACACAGGTACGCCAAGCCTGCCGCAGCGCTGGGTGAATCCCCCCAGTGCCGGGGGATGAGCATCTCCCTTTCCATCTCTGGTCCGGGACTCAGGGGAGGGGGCTCAGGGTTGTTTCCCGTTTCCCACGCTGGGCTGCGCTGTCCTAGAAGCCCATTTAAGTTCCATTTCAGTTCAGATTTGGTTTAGATAAGGCTTGAGCTGCTATCAATAACAGCTGTATACAGTCTGTGACCCTGCCAACCTTCAGCAAATTTCCCATCTCTGGATTATTGCCCTTCCATATCTACCGCAAGGAGAAGCACTAGAAATAGCCTCGGTGCTGCTGTTCGATGGGGGAAGCCACTTCTCTGATGGGCCGAAAACTTGGGTCCCCAGGGCAGGGAGGTGTTTTGGGGGCTCTGGCTGCAGTCTGGGGTGGGCAGAGCTGGGGAGCCGCAGCGAAGCTGGTGGCTAATGCCCATCCTGGCTGGCTTGGACCCCTTTGGAGCCGGCTGTGCCCTTCTGCATAACCAAACGGGGGCTCAGACTTGTGTTTTGGCAGCCCTAGAAAGACGCCTCGGTACCTGCAGCAGTGTTTGAGGGCAGCAAGGAAAGGATAAATCGGGGCTCGGTAGATAAGGTGCGGCTCGGGAGATGTTTCTGCAGGAGCACGGATGGGGCGGCACAGCCTCGTCTCCCCCCGGCCACTCTCCGTGTTTCTCTCCGCAGGTTTTCCACCAAGTACTGGATGTCTCAGACCTGCACCGTCTGCGGGAAGGGAATGTTGTTTGGCTTAAAATGCAAAAACTGCAAGTATGTCGTGGCGCTGGAGTTGTTTGTGTCGCTCCTTAATGTTGCGAGGGGGATAATTAGGATTTTGCTGCTGGAGCTGAGCAGGGGCTTGGGCGTGGGGAGACCAACCAGCCTCTCGCCAGCTCATCCTTGCAGGAAGCTGTAATGGGACATGAAATTGGGTGAAGAACACCTCAAAACAGGGCTGAGGTCGGGTCTGCATGGCGGGGATGGGAGTGGGGTCCTGGGGGAGGATGCTGCCCACCAGACCTTGGCTCTGCTCGCGCCAGAGCTCTGAGTCAGATCCTGACAGCCTCCCCGCTCGCTGCCGTCCTTGGCCTGGCTTTAGATGCCCACGTTATAGGGTTACGTGTGGAATTATCTGCAGGAGGTGGGGGGGATGGATGCGCTGCACCGGGGGTGGCGAGCGGCTCGGACGAGAGCATCGCCTACCTGCGGGGTAGCTCTGGGCGTCAGATGGGTTTTGCCTACAGCCTTGGGCTGTATCCTCTATTTTTTGCATCAGCAAAAGTCTTGTGGCCCTCTGTTTCCTGGCATTGTTGTGGCACTGGGGAGCTAACCCACCCCAAACCGTAATTAAACTGTGATGCAAAGGAGAGGGACCGCGCTGGCCATAAAATCAGGCAGGGCTGGAAAAAGATAGCGAGGCAGAGGCTGGGGCCACTTAAACTGCTTTAAATCCAGTGTAGCCCATCTCTTACACAGTATCGTGCAGCCATCAGCATTTAGGAAAGCTGCTTCTGGAGACACGATTGCCTTTTCTAGGGATGGGGGCTGGGAATACGCCAATCATCTGTGGTTAGCTGAGTTAGCCGGAGCTATGAAGTGATAATGATCGCTGTTGCCGTTGATTAAATGCTGATGAGTTAGCGAATTGGGATTTAAACCTGGACGAGAACTGCCTGGTTTCTCTGCAGTTGCTGGTGGTTTTCTGGAAGTGATATTATCAAATTATATCTATTTTGAAGTGGTGATTCCTATTGCATTCAACGTTCAAGCAACTGGAGGCTTTGCTGCCTGCAAGACCCGCCTGCTGTGCCTGCCCGGGGCTGGTCCCCGTGTGGGAGGAGGGATGCTGGGACCTGCCCCTGCGATGCTGCGGCTCCGACTTTGTGTCAGTCCTGCTGCCTGTAGTCATAGAATGGTTTGGGTTGGAAGGGACCTTAAAGATCATCTAGCTCCAATCCCCCTCCCATGGGCAGGGATACCTTCTGCTAGACCAGGTTGCTCAGAGCCCCGTCCAACCCGACCTTGAATGTTTCCAGGGATGGGGCATCCACCACCTCTCTGGGCAACCTGTTCCAGTGCCTTACCACCCTCAGAGTGAAGAATTTCTTCCTAATATCTAATCTAAATCTACCCTCTTTCAGTTTAAAGCCATCACCCCTTGTCCTATCACTGCAGGACCTTGTAAAAAGTACCTCTCCAGCTTTCTTGTAGGACCCCTTCAGGTACTGGAAGGCTGCTATGAGGTCTCCCCGGAGCCTTCTCCAGGCTGAACGACCCCAGCTCTCTCATCCTGTCCTCATAGGAGAGGTGCTCCAGCCCTCTCATCATCTTTGTGGCCCTCCTCTGGACTTGCTCCAACAGATCCATGTCCTCCTTATGTTGGGGGCCCCAGAGCTGAATGCAGTCGCTCAGAAAAGAGCAAAGAAATTCCCCAGCTGTAAAAAGCTGGGGTGAACGCAAAGTATTTAGGTTCGCCGGCTTTGCCGTAGCCACCGGGCCCCGGTGCTGCTTTCCCCAGAAACAGGAGGGGAACAAGCAGGTAAAACAAACAAACAGACCCCAAACCCCTCCAAGCCTCAAATACTGAATTAATCTCTGCCTTTGCCTCTAGGAACGGCTTTGTAATAAAAGCTAACATGCACGGCTCCTGAATTTTCATTACCCAGGTCATTGACTTGTAGCTGCCTTCTTTTTTTTTTTCATCCTTTACCCTTGTTTTTTTTAATCCTTTCCTCCTTTTTGCCTTTTCCCCTGTGGCTCTCCCCACTCCGCCGGGGCCGCCGCGGCAGAGCGTGAGCTGGGGACTCATTTCCATCCCTAATTAAGAATGAACGGGAATGTTTCGGGGCAGCGGGAGCCTGCTTATGCCTATATGCATGACCCGGGGGTGAAGCCCTCCGTAGACTCCTGCCCCGGCTCTGCAAAACCAGGCAAAGCTCTGCAGATTATTCAACGTTGCCATAAATGCTCTCATTATTTTCGTTAAATGTCCTGGTAATAAAGCTAGGAGGGAGGGCACAATGGCAGAGATTCATCGGGAGCCAAAGGGGGCCAGTCCAGCCGCTTCCTTCCCCTCTGCTGCCCCTGAATTTAATTAAGCGTAAAGCAGCATTAGCGCTGGATGGTGGTCAGGGGGAAATGGCTTTCCCCCAGGCGCGGGTCTCTGCTCCTTTTATTTCAGCCGAGGCTGGTGGAAATTACAACTTTGGACATCTTGGAGCTGGCTGGTGGGTGCCTGGTCCCCTGCAGCCGGCGGAGAAAGGGGGGAGCTGGGCAGCCCCCCAGGCAGGGCTGGTTTGGGGGTTCCTGCGCCCCTCCATCAGGGCAGATGCACCCAACCGTGGCTCTCGTTTGCCAGGGGCGTGCAGCCTCTGCGTCCTCCCAGCCAGCAGCCCTGATGCAGCCGACGACGTGCATCCCGTACCGCTTCTTATTCCTGCGCCCACAGCCCGGGCGGGCGGTTTGGGAATCACGGGTCTTCCCGAGCGCCAGCTGCAGGATTGCAGGGAGCCGGGAGGGTTTGCCCATGGGCCCGCTCAGGCAGCGAGCACCCAGGGGCTGTGCACAACCGAAGTGTTACATCAAGTCATCTTTCTGGGTGGAGAAAGGGTCCCCGGTCTGCAGCGATGCTTCCTGCCCTGAGCCACATCCCTTTGCCTGTAACCGTCACGCTCCGCATCCCCTTCGCCCTCGCTCCTCACGCCTTTTTCTCTGTTTCCCGCTAGGCTCAAGTGCCACAACAAATGCACCAAAGAGGCCCCTCCGTGTCACCTGCTGATCATCCACCGTGGAGGTAAGGGCCTTTCTTCCCCCTTCTGCCTCCGTGGATGTTGCCACCAGGTAAAACTTTCAAAAGCCCCCCGGGCGATTCGGGAGCCTGGCCCCTCGCTGCGTACGGCCGGCGGGACGGAGGCTCCCGAACCGCTTGGGCGCTCTGTGAAAATTTTACCCACCGTTTTTTCCGCTTGTAGGGAGACGAGCCGTTCGGGGCGAGGCAGATTTGCATTGCAAACCACTTCCACCCACCCTTCCCCTGCCTCCTTTTCTTTTCAGATTCCCCACCGCACGGGGTAAGTGCAACAGGTTTTAGCCTTTTGCTACCGTCGAGAGCTTAGGGTGGACGCGTGGGACCCGAAATCTCCCGCGGCGCTGTCGGTGCATGGGGGTCCCTGCGATGGGGACGTGGCCGTGCCCCTGCGGATGCTGGTGGTGCTTTCGGAGCTGCCTTATCCAGCTCTCCTCCAGGAGAGCCCATCCTAAAATCCACAGAGGAGGGAGAACTTTGCAGCAGGACGACGGGCGTCGCTTCCCACCTCTTTTCTTCCAGATTTTGGCCGAGTGCTCCCTGATGGCCAGAGGACTGTGACCGCCTAAGGGAAACGCTTCCAATTACCATTGCCTTAAATTTTGGGCTCTTAAGGCTGTTACTCTGTGTTAAATACCACCAAAAACACGCTCATTGGTTTAATCACGGGGAAATGCATTGCGCTGGTGGCACCTTTCAAGGCGAGTGGGGATGCTGTGGCTCGGAGTGGGGCAATTTTGCAGCCTTCATTCCAGCCCCCATGCCCTCACTTGCAGCAAATTCGGGTGGAAGGGGCTGAAGACCCCTCCGTCATGCTCCAAGCTGCTGCAAACCCTGACCAGGAGGCAGGGAAAGCAGCGTCCTGTGCTGCCGGGGGCAGGTGGGCTCCTGGGATGGGCAGAAATTGGGAATTATGGCTGCGGTCTGCGATGTTGCAAGAGCCGGAGCTGCCCGCTGTATGTTTTAGCATGGGAGCAAGGAGCAGCGTGGCTTTGGGGTGGCCTCAGTATCAGTGAAATAGCCTCCCTAAAAAGCTCTTAAATGCCTTGCCCTGCAGCCGGCCCGTTCCCAAGTCCCCCCGGGCTGCAGGCTGGCTTTCCCCCCAAAAACATCTCTGCCAAGAGCAGGCTGCTCTGAGCCGGCTCCTTCCCCCCACCCTGAAAAGCTGCAGCGAGGAAGAGGACGGTGCCTCCTCCTGATACTGGCTG
>NW_008824379.1:1255906-1270028 GCF_000699105.1 Pygoscelis adeliae | reverse complement strand
AGAGCGGTTTGCAAACGCAGGGTGACCCCAAGTACTCCTTCGAAGCTTTGATGTCTCTCCATCTCTCTCCCCCTCCTCTCCATCCCCTTTTCCCCTTGCTCCCTTCTTAATCCAGCAAGGTTAGTCCGGACAGAGTCGGTGCCCTGCGATATCAACAACCCCTTGAGGAAACCCCCCAGGTATTCGGACCTGCACGTCAGCCAGACGCTCCCCAAAACCAACAAACTCAACAAGGTGAGCTGCTCCACCCAGCTCTGAACACCCCCTTCATGCCCACCCCCTGCCAGGGGGGACCGGCCCCGTGTCGCCGAAATATCAGCGGCTTTTGCTGGTTCTTCGCGTGCAGCTGCTGCAGACAAGGGGACCGAAGCCAGTGGCATTTTCAAATGCCACCCGAGTTGGGTTCCTTGAGCCACCCCATTTGCCTCGGCTTTCCCAGCGGGGATGCTCCTTGCATGAGGAGCAGCAGCTTTCGCAGGGCATGTCCTTCGGGAGCATCAATCCTGTTTGATGGAGCTGGGTGGGAGCACAGCTCGGAGAGTAATTTCTAAAAGAAGGAATTTAAAAGCAAAAGGGGCCATGCTCTGGGCTTGTGTTTGGGGCAGGAGGGGACTGGTGGGTTGTCCCCAGGATGGGGCATCTCCCAGCCCCTCAGCCGTCTGCCAGGACCGAGCCTTGCAGGTGTCTCCATGGGTCTCCAGGCACATCCACCGCTATAGGACTGATGTGGGTGTCAGCGCCTGGGTAGGAGCTGCCTAGAAACCTGCCTGGGGGCTTAAATTAAAAAAATAATCCCATGGACGGGTGCTAATTCAAGGAGCAGAGCGAGGGTGAGCTTGGTGTTGAGGCAGGATGAGCCATGCTGTGAGCAGAGCTGCAAACCCCTCGCCCCTTGGGTTTCCCAGCGTGGGTTGCGTCCGCCAAGGTTATTTCTTTTAAAAACAAAATGGGATCAGCACTTCCAAAATAGCCTGTGTCCCACCGGTTCTGCTCCATTGTGGCCTTTCGGTCTCCAGGTCTAAGCCGGATTTGGGGTGGTTTGAGGTCTCTGCTACCACCTGAGAATTCCGTAAATAACAAATTTATTGTTACAAATAAAGCAAGCCCAGAATTTGATCGTGTCTCTGGCAAAGCTGGTCAAGCCAGACCTGACAGTGCACCTGGCTTGCTTGCTTTTGCCCTGCATTAATAGCGATAAAACCGGCACAGGGTTATTTTTGATGAAATTTAGAGCCTGCTGCCTTCAGTGGAAAATTTCTCGCGGGCGGCCGGAGGTAGCGCAGGGTGAGGTGTTTGCAGGCTGGAAGTGCTTGAAGCGAGGGAAATCCTCGGTGCGATGGGGAACAGGTCATCAAAACCCTGGCTTCCCAAAGCCTGGCAGGACCCCCAGCTCCTCCCGGACCTCAGCATCTTCTGGCTCTCGGCGAAGGCTGGGTGCCGGATGATGCTCTCCTGGATGCAGTTTTTAAAGCTAAAGCTCTTAGGAGATCCTTAGCGTAATGATCTGCTTTGTTGTTGTTGTTGTTACGGAGTGTTGCAAATGGCTTTTTGAGGCTGGAGAGCTACTGCAAGAATTCAAAAGAAATAGAGATGTGTTTTTGTTTTAGTGCCAGCCCTTCCAGTGACTCGTTTCACATAGGCACTACGCTCTTTCATTTTATTAGGGGGCACTGGGGAAGTGACTCGGCTCACTGATAAAGGCTTTGGGTGCGGAGGTCGTCAGCCCTGTTTCTTCTTCTGCCTCTGCTGTGCAGTCCTTTCGCCTTTCCTAGCTTTCCTCTAACCAGAGCGGGATGATGCACAGTGTGTGTGTGTGTGTATATATATATATATATATTTGGCTTTGAGGTTGAAGTTTCCTCTATGAATGTGCTTTATGCAACAGGGGCTCCTTCTTACTTTGACGTTTCTAAAAGCATTTCTTCAGCGATACCCTCTTCTCTGTGAATACCATTGAAATCTCATTGTTAGTGGCCTTCAGACTTGGCTTAAAAAATAATTTACTGTCCTGGTTTTGGCAGGGATAGAGTTAATTTCCTTCCTAGTAGCTGGTACAGTGCTGTGGTTTGGGTTTAGTATGAGAATAATGTTGATAACACACCGATGTTTTAGTTGTGGCTGGGCAGTGCTTACACCAGTCAAGGACTTTTCAGCTCCCCATGCTCTACCGACTGAGCAGGCTGGGGGTGCACAAGAAGCCGGGAGGGGGCACGGCCAGGACAGCTGACCCAAACTGGCCAACGGGACATTCCATACCATGGGACGTCATGCTCAGCATATAAAGCTGGGGGAAGAAGGAGGAAGGGAGGGACGTTCGGAGTGATGGCGTTTGTCTTCCCAAGTCACCGTTAGGCGTGATGGAGCCCTGCTGTCCTGGAGATGGCCGAACACCTGCCTGCCGATGGGAAGGAGCGAATGAATTCCTTGTTCTGCTTTGCTTGTGTGCGCGGCTTTTGCTTTACCTGTTAAACTGTCTTTATCTCAGCCCACGAGTTTTCTCACTTTTACCCTTCCGATTCTCTCCCCCATCCCACTGGGGGGGAGTGAGCGAGCGGCTGGGTGGGGCTTAGTTGCTGGCTGGGGTTAAACCACGACATTTACCCAGCCAAGATTGTCGTGCATGTCAGGATGGTCTGTACAAAATGTATGTGGGTTTCCTGGAAAGCCCAGCTCATTAAAAAAGTAATCAATTTGGACAAAATTACCTGCTGGGGGAGGCTTGTGCAGATTTTCTAACCCTGGAGGGATCTTGCCATGGGTGCACCTGTCTGGAGATGGGAGTGCTCAGTGCTGCTGAAGGTCAGAGCCTGTTAAGTGTCCCCAAGTTGGACGGCAAGGTCATGAGCAAGGTGGGAAATTCTGGCTCCAATTTTCCTTTTCAGATCTGATATCCAGGCAGGTCCTCCTCCCCGTCTGCTCGCAGGTGGCCCTTCCTCACCCATTGCAGTGTGCTCTGGAGGGGCGCGCCCAAAGCTGTCATCCTTGCCTTGGTTAGGAAGGGTCAACGAAGGGCAAGGGATGTCTTCGGATGCGTTGGCTGATCCTTTCAAATCTGCCTCGGCTCAGCCCCTGCGCCAAGCAAAGTGCTGGGTTTTTGGCTTGAAGGAGGTCAGCAGAAGCTGCCAGGTCCTTGATGTCTCTAAGGACCGAATCCCAGGGATGTGGCCCCCAACTCTGGTCTTGGTGGCCATGGCTCTGCAGAGCCAGCGGGGTTTAGGGAACCCTCAGCTGTGGGTGCATAGCATGGAGGGGCGGGGAGAGGAACCCTGTTTCTGGTGTGAAGTGGCCTTGGTGCAAACTGTGAATACAAATGGCTTTGGAAAAGGCGAGGCTGGGGCTCTGGTTGTTTTCTAGGGCTTCTGGAAACAGGGGACTGGGATGACCTGAGTAGCTCTCACTTGTCACCCGGGGTCCTCTGCACTGGAGCACCTTGGGGTGGCACCAGCTGGCACTGCTCTCACCGGCTCCTCTCTTCTTCTCTTCCTCACCGTGTCCTACAGGACCACATCCCGGTGCCCTACCAGCCAGACTCCAGCAGCAACCCCTCCTCCACCACCTCCTCCACACCCTCCTCGCCGGCCCCGCCGCTGCCGCCCAGCGCGACGCCCCCATCCCCCCTGCACCCCTCCCCGCAGTGCCCGCGCCAGCAGAAGCAGTTCAACTTGCCAGGTACCGTGCTGGGTTCCCCATGGGCTCCCCGCCTCCACATCTGCCTGATGAAAGGGGCTTGTGCCCCGGGGTGTCCTCAGGGTAAGGATCTGCTCCATCTGCTTGCCTGCCTGGACTTACACTGGGATGGGGAGAAGTTGGAAGCAGAAATGAGCAGCAAAGACGAGTTTAGGACAATTCAGGTTGGGAGGGAGCTTGCGAGTCTCTAGTCCAGCCTCCTGCTTGAAGCAGAGTCAGAGCTCAAGGCTCGATTCAGTTTGGTCTTGAAAACCTCCAAGGATGGAGCCAGCACAACCTCTGTGGGCAACCTGCTGCACTTGAGGCTACAAAAACCTTTCCAGGCATGACTTCTCTGTGGCATGTGCCCACTGCGTTGCCTCAACAGCAAACGGGAAACAAGGGTAACTTGGGTTGACTTCACTGTGTCTTTGGGGTGATGCTGGCAGCATGCATGGGGTGATAGTGGGGAGTAGCTGATGCTGGGGGTGTTTGATGTAGCTTGTCCTACCAAGTCTTGTCTGGGTACCTGGGACCCATCTGCTCCTGGAGCTCAGTCTCTTCAGGGAGGGTGGAAGAGGTAATTTGGTCATGGTGGCTGCAGGACACAGGATTTACATTGAATGGCCAAAAATGCTCCTCCTGGCCTGAGGACGTACCGATGCCTGCCCCAGCGCAGCTGCCTTCGGGATGTCCTTGGGCAGTGCTGCTGCTCCAGGGAAGGTCCCTTCCTGGAGGGGGATGGCTCAGCATTACTCCTGGCAGCGTGGAGGGGATGGACTGTCCTCAGCCACCCGCCTGCCTCTCCAGCTGCTCCCAAAAACGGGCCTGGCGAGGGGAGAGGAGGGGGAGCCATGGCCCTGACCCATCTCTGAGATGCTGAAACTCAGGATTTCGGGACTCCTGGCTGGCCTGGGGATGGTGACCCCCTGTTTGGTCCGTGGCCTTGAGCTTCTTTGACGGGGCAGCAGCCAGGAGGTTGGGGTCCATCCGGCATCCAAAAAACCTCCAGGGTTAACGAACTGGTCCAGGTAGGAAGGAGAGTCAGGACTGCTTCTACGGAGGAACCAGATAGCACCTTCATGCTCCGCTGATCTGCTGCACCGTGGTGATTCCTCCCTTCTGTCTTGACAAGCCTTCAGCTAGAGAGGAGGAGGAGAGAGGTGAGGGGGGGATTTGACTAGCAGGATCACATCACATCACATCACCACAATAACAAACATTTCCAAAAGCTGGAAAAAAAATAAAAACCAAGCAACACAGGCCCTTGTGTGCCCGGAGAGGCTGCAGCCGCGCACAAGTCTTGCTCGCTGGAGTGCCTGGGGCTCAGGCAGGATGCTGGAGGGGCACGAGGAAAACAGTGGAGGAGCTGTGAGGAAGCACTGGGCATTGCGAGGATTGATGTGACCCATCTGGCGAGGAGGGGCTTGGCTCCTGCTCCCCAGGTCGGGATCTCACCAGCTGCAGCCCTCGAGCCTCCAAGTGCTGGGAGGGGATAGTCCACAGCGTGGCTGCAAACCTGAGAGCACGGCGTGGGTTTCTATGCCGGTATAACTGAGTTCACGGTGGTCCAGCCAGAGCCAAAGCATCCTGATGTCTTGGCAGCCCGATAGCCGGGCTCGCAGCGATTAATGTCCCCAGACTGCTTGCTGGGCAAGCCTGGACCCTGCCTGGGTCTGGGGGGAAGGGACAGAGGGTCCAGCATTTGGTGACCCTGTCACGCATCACTTCTGGAGCAGAGACCTCCCTGCAGATCATTTGAGACGTGATTTCATGTTGTTTAAAGCAGAAACCACAGAAGTAACCCTCACAGTGGGCAGCAGCATCTCCTCATGGGGACCTGGACATGCTGTCGCTGCCACCGGAGCTGAGCCAGCGCAGGGAGCCCCTGGCACACTTGCCCGGCCAGCAGGGATGGAGCGGGGCAGGATCAGACCCCGGCAGCTCCGAGGGGGTTGCTCCCTGCTTTAATGCCTGTGATGAGCGGAACCCTGTGGCAAACAGGAGCTGATCTGACACAAAGCAGGATTTACTGTGCTTTCATCTTCCTGCGCGGGAAGTTCTCATCTCATCAAGATGGTCATCTTGGGGATTAGGATTTGAGCTTGGAAATTGCAACACGGTGACCTTTTTCTGCCAGAATTACCTTCGAGTCTCCTTTGATCTTGGCTCAGGGCTGCTCAGGTCCCACTGCAGAGCTGAGGTCAGTCTTCGGGGTCTCGAAGCTGGAGAGAAGCTGAGGGACAGTCTTTGAGGTCTTGAAGCTCAAGGAGAAGGTGCCTTCTGAGCTGGTGCTAACCTCTAGTGGCCTCAGCAGCTCTGTCTTGCTTCATACCCATGACCTGCATGCCCTGAGTCAAATCAGCCCTTGGGCTTTGCCCGCTGGCGACAGGGAGACGATGGAGGGTACCACCACCCAGAGCCCTTTTGCAGCGCTGGCTTTGGGCAGTGGCTCCTGGGGCTGCTGCCAGCCGCCCGCTCCTTTCGGTGCGCCGGGAGGGAGGCAGCCAGCCCAGGAAGGACGCATCTCTGAAGCATGGCAAAAATGCACGGTTAGATGGGCTGGATCGGGCAAAAACGGGCAGCAGCTGCAAATCCATTGCTTGGTGTCTCCATGATGCCGAGCGGTTCCTGAAGGCCGGTCGGGAGCCAAGCACTGCTGGCAACCAGGTGTCCAAATCCCACCGGCAACTTTGCAGATGACATCAACACTGTCCAAATGCATCAGCAGTAGCTGATGGTGGCAAACATTAAGTTATAATCCAGCCGGATCATTAGAGGGCTAAGGTCTTAATTTTTTGGCCTGGGCACCCTATGTGCCATCGTGGGTGGCATCCTCCGGAGAGATGGAGGTGGGAGAGGTTGGGTCATGCAGGGGGGGGGCCCGGACCTGGGGCCGGCAGTTTATGGTGCAGGATTCGGAGCAGGTCGGAGCCTCTCCAGAGTCTGGCTCTGCAGGTCGGTGTTTAAACCCCCTTTTCTCTTTTCCAGCTTCCCATTACTACAAGTACAAGCAGCAGTTCATTTTCCCGGGTAAGTCTCTTCGAAAGTCTCTCCTGTAACGCAGGGTGCTAAGATATCCCTTAGGGGGGTGGGTGCATGGCCGGCTCTCCTGACCCCTGGATTTGTGCAGGGGGGTTGTGCTGGGGTGGGGTTTCTCCCCAAAACTAGTATATTGTTGCAGGACCGTGCACTACTAAGATGCTACAGGGCTGGGTGACCCTAAGTTATACCCAGCTATAGCTAAGGGTGTAACTAAATTGGACCTGGGGACGAAGGGAGGTTTTCAGTGGGATTTAGTTCCCCCGGGTGCCCCTGGCACTGGAAAGGGCTCCTGGTGCCTCCCAGCCCGCCCTCACTCCATTCTCTTCTCCCCAGACGTGGTACCTGAGACGCCGACCCGAGCCCCGCAGGTGGTCCTCCACCCTGTCAACTCCAACCCCATGTGAGTGCCTCCCCCTCCTCCCGGCTAGCTTCACCTTCCCCTCCCCAGGCAGCGCATCGTGTGCACCCCACCTCCTCCGGGCACCCATGGGTGGTCCCCTGGCTTTGCAAGACCAGTTTGGGGCTCAGGGCTGCCCTTTGGGCAGGTTGGGGTGGATGGTCGTGGTGACCCCCCGGTGCTCCTGCCGCCCTAACCCAGCTCACGGCTCTGGCTTGTGTCTCAGGGAGGAGAAGGGTTGAAAGGAGAGGGGAGGGGATTGATTTATAACCCACAGCAATGCACCCACGCAGCGCTTCGCCCTCGGAAAAAAAAAAGACTCTCAGTCTGAGAAACTAAAGCCCAAGCAATTAATCTTCTACTGAATTATAAGCAAAGAACCAGGGTCTTTGAGATAGTTTTAATAAAGGCGGTTCTTGCAGCCCCACCTGTAATATTTTGAAGCCCAATAAACTTTGCACTGAAATTAGTTTTGAAATGCAGTATGTAATCGGCGTTAGGACTAGCTCTCCCCAGCAGGTCGGGTCTGAGCTGCTCCGCTGAATCTGGCCTTCACCAAGGTCCTCGCGCCTGTGCTGCCCCGGCAGCATCCCGCAGCCATGTTACAGTTCAGGGTTGCTTGCCGGTCCTTTTTATAAATGCCATTTTGTGAAGGATTTTACAAGCCAGGAGTTTAACAGATAGGGTCTCGCTCCAGGCTGTGATGCGGTTTGTGTCCGGCTCGCCCATGGCGCTCCGAACTCTATTGGCAACTGCCGGGGGGTCTGGCGGATCTCATCTCTGGGGGAGGCGATGGGAGGGACGGGGACGGAGCTGCTGTCCCCGCTGGTGGCTGGAAATGAATGGCAAAGTGGTGAAGTCAAAGCCTTTTATTTTTTTTTTTCCTTCCCTGCCCTAAAGCAAGGTATCAGGCGTAGGGCTGGCAGGCTTTTGTGGGAAAATAGCTTTCAATATGCAAAATCTGTGATTCTCCTCTTGCTCGCCCCACTGAAAATAACCCGTGGGAGCTGCTGAGGTTACCCCGGGCTTGGCTGGGTTAAACAGCAGACTCTGCTTCGGATACTCGGGAGACAGGTATTCGTGCCTGGGTTAAAGATCAGGCAGGAGGAAACTACTGCTCCTGCAAACCGCCTGTGCATCGTGGCGGGCAGCAGAAGCCGTCTGCATCCACCTGGGCTTTCTATGCTGCTTAAAATACCAGGGTCAGCTCCTTTTGTATACGCAACTTGTCTCCCCTGGGATTTATAGCTCTTTAGTGGCGACTGGATGGCATAGGAGGCACAGGACCACCGCGTGCGAGTGGCTTAGGGAGTGTTATGCCTCTCCTGTGATCCTTGCTGCCTCTGGGAGGGGACGCTGTTATTTATGTTAATGATAGTAATAACTTATAATATATTTATATTGTGTTCAAAACCACCCGAGCTGCTCCAGGTCATCTTCCTCACGGAATTTCCCTAATTCCCTGTCAGCTGTCGGGTGCAGCGGGACCCTGGTCATGGACCTGGTGGTGGGAGGTGCTGTGTAAGCGGAGAAGAAAAAGAGGAGCCCCTGGCCCAGGGAGCTGGGAAACTAGACAAATTTGGGTGCTCTTACTGCAGGAAAAGTCTTTGAAACCTCCACTTCTCAAAAATAATTGAAAAACCCGTTTTCTTCTTTTATGGCTGCTAATCAGCCGCGCTTGTTGCTTTGGCTGGTGTTCGTTGGGAAGGTAATTCTGATCTTAGAAACCACCTAAAAATGCCATGAATGCATGCCCCAGTGCTGCCTCGATAAGGTCAAAAGCTGCGAGGGTGTAAATCTGTCCCTTACCCTGGGTTAACCAGGGGTGACGCCTCCCAGGGCGCACAGCGATGGTGCATCCTCCGCACCGTGCGCTTTGGGCGACGGGATGGAGACCCGGTCGTGTGCTCCCACATCACCAAATCCATCCTGGAGCTTCACGCATCCAATATTAATTGATGCAGTAATGACTATTGCTCGTTCCTGCTATCCTCACCCCTCCCGTGCGAGCACCCAGGGCCGTCCTCAGGGACGGAGGCAGCCAGGGTGTGGGTGGGAAGGGGTTGCTCTCCCAAATTAGCAGCGAGCCTGGTACTTCTCCTCCCGGATCCCTTTAGTCCTGGTGCAGAGCGATGCTGCGGGAAGCAGGACTCGACGCCTGCGCGTGCTCCCCACCAAACCGTGGTTTTTTACCTGGCGGTAATTCAGTGATTCTTTTAACAGCCTGGAAGGAAACCCATTGCTTCAAATTGAAGTGGAGCCCACCTCGGAGGTGAGATGGCTGGGCTCGCTCCTCTGCTTAATGGGCCTTTATTTTATGTACATCTTGGGGCACATTTCACAGGAACCAGATAAGTTTAGCATCTGTGCGGTGAAATTGCTGATAATTGAATTAATGGCCAGGCCTGATCCTGCCCAGGCATCCGTGTCCCCACCCCATGAAGAGGGACGCTGATGGGCTTCGCGGCTGCCTTCAAATTTATAATTCAATGAGTTTTTCTGAGATGCATTAAAAATGCGGTGGAGGGGAAGGGGTGAAGGGTGAGGACGCGGATGCAGCTTTTAATGGGCATTGTAAATCCTGTAGAAAGCATATACAGAGCGTCAAGAAAAAAGCCAGACCTGTCTCGGGGGGCTGGGGGCTGCAGACTGGGGAGCGCTGGGTTGGGAGCAGTCGGTATTAGCAGAGCACGGCTCGGCAGGGGTAGGATGAAACACTGCTTTCAGAAAAATGAATTGTGTCGCTTTCTTATATTTAACCCTGGGGTAAATAAACTCCCTCCCTGCAAAATCTGGGTTTCTGCTGGCTTTGCATAAAGCGCAGCCGCCCGGTTGCCTTTGGAAGGTACCTGCCCGGTTTCTCTGGGTCTGAGTGAGCAGTAGGTGCATCAGTGGGGTTTTGTCCACGTCATCTTCCTTGGCCACAGTTTTTTTTCCCCCCGTTTTATTATGCTCACCTCCCTTTGCCCCCCCCTGCAGAATGAGGAAGGCACTGAGGAGGCGCAGGAGTCCGAGGATGACTTTGAAGAGATGAACCTCTCGCTCCTCTCCGCACGCAACTTCCCCCGCAAGGCCAGCCAGACCAGCATCTTCCTCCAGGAGTGGGACATCCCCTTCGAGCAGCTCGAGATTGGCGAGCTCATCGGCAAGGGCCGCTTCGGGCAGGTCTTTCACGGGCGCTGGCACGGGGAGGTGGCCATCCGCCTCATCGACATCGAGCGGGACAACGAGGACCAGCTGAAGGCCTTCAAGAGGGAGGTGATGGCGTACCGGCAGACCCGGCACGAGAACGTGGTGCTCTTCATGGGAGCTTGCATGAGTCCTCCCCACCTTGCCATCATCACCAGGTAAGCTTCGATGTCTCATGCTCAGCTGGAATAATTTTTTCTTTCCGAAACACCTTCCTGCAGTCAAACGTTACTGGGAGGCAAGGCTGGCTCTAGCAAAGAGATGTTCTCCATCTGCTGTGACTTGTGCTGCGAAGCAGACAGCAATCCCATTTAAGTGAGTCCAGGCAGATCCATCTCCTGTAGAAGTGGAGCTTGAGACAGGAATGGTTTGTTTTAACCAGGAGGGATGTAATCTGGTGGGATCGGCAGCTTCTGTTCTGGGTTTTTTGTTTGTTTTTTTGGTTTTTTGCATGGTGCCCTGGTCAGGTCCCTGGATGGGTGATGGGGTCTGGACCCTGCTCAAGCATCGCCACAGCGTGGAAAAGCCTTTAATTGTGTGAAGCAGCTGGCCACGTGTAGACACCAGGTTTCATCAATAACTTGGTGCTGTGAAAATAGCTCGGGTGTCTGAAGGCTTAGCAGGATGCAAGTGTTAGGTCCAATGGTCTGTGAAACGGCCAGAAGGGCAGCAGAGGTGGGAAAACTGGGTGCTTGCAAGGAGAGCGGGTGCTCCATGAGACCGGAGCCTGACCATGGGAGGTCTCCTCGCTCCTGAGGATGTGGGAAACCTTGCAAGATAAGTCACGGTGTCCTGGAGCTTTTCTTCCCTTTCCCAAAGCTGTTGTCTCTATTACATGTAAAACTGGGTATGGGACTAGTAAGAGTGAGTTTGGGACGGGGCCAGGGGAGGGAGGTTGAGGTCTTAAAGATCTGCTGGCTGGGTGGCTGGTGATGCTCAGGGTCATTGCAGCAAAGTGCAGGAATGAGACTGTTGGAGGAGGCTTCTTGCAGCTGGTTGGGAAGCAAGCTGGGATTTGGGGTCTCCCAAACCATCCCAAACACTCCAGAGCTGCCTCGGTCTCAAGGAATTGCCACATACCCGCTGTCACCCACGCGCCTGGTGGGAAACGCGGCACCGAGCATCCCGGCGTACTCCTTGCACGGGTGGGCAATCACAAAATCCCCGCTGGCCTCGAGGCGGGGAGGCCGCAGCTGATCCCAGAGCAGCTGTCATCATGTGAAATACATTTATTTCTGAATAGTCAGTTATTTCCCTCACCTCTAGACCATGCATTCAGCCGCGGGGCTTGATGTGGTGCCGCTTTGCATCCCGCCACGAGTTACCTTCTCTCGGAGAAGTTTCCCCAAGGTGAGGTTGAATTTCCAGCCTCCTCCTGGCAGTGTTTCAAAAAGCCTGTGCTGAAACGGCAACGCTTCTGACAGCCATTAGCTGTGAAATATTGCATCATCCCTTCCTAATGTCCCCTTAAAAGCAGCACCTCCCAGCCCCCCAGTCCCAGCTGGGGCGGCTCTGGCGGGTGCCGGGGTGGGGGCTCTGCTCTGCTCTCCCTCTTGCTCAACAGCAAAGGATTTCAACCCAAATTTGTGGCTCTTCATGCCATCGCTTGTTCCCTGCCCCCGTGGGTTCATGGGCTGCATTTGGCTCAGGAGTTGCATCCTTCGGAGACAGGGTGACTCCAAACGGGGGCTGCCTCTCCCCAGCTGGGGACGGGGAAAAATAGGCTTTTTATTTTGGACCAAAAATAGTCATCTGGGAAAATTCAGCAGCGTTTCAGATCTCCATCTATTAGCTAGCTTCAGGTCAAAAGCTTTTTGAAAAGTGTGCAAACACATGTATTGATCGATGTGTCAGAGACCCCATCCATGTGTTACACCGGGCAGCATTGCCGCCTCTACCCAGATGAAAACGCAGCTTCTCCGTCTCACTCCGCTCCGCGATCCCTTTGCAGCCCCTATTTCCTCAGCTTTTCAATCCTATTCAATATCAAAACCCGGGCAATGTATTCTTTTTTTTTTTTTTTTAGCTACAAAGCGTTTTCTATTCTAATGCCTCTTTTTATAAAACCGTAAAGGTGCCATTTTTGACAGTTTGACAAAATAAATATGTGCACTGCAGAAGCTTGATGCATTAATATGAGGTCTGTGAAGCGCGCTGCTCGCCTTGCTTTTCTTCCCAGCTGCACTCGGTCCCTTTTTTTAAGGTCAAAGTACAGCTTTATTGGATTGCCCTAAATATAACCTGTGCTCACGTCGTCTCCGAGCATTGCCTGCTCTTTGCCTACAACTGGCAACCCGCTTTTATCCGTATTCTTCGAAGGCTGAATCAACATCATGATAGTTTTTCAATTGCAACTGGAAACCTGTTTAGTTTTCTTCTGTTGGGATTTCTGGGGCACAATCGGTTCGTGGTGCTGGTGGTGGGCTGGCCACGAGGATGCAGGAAAATGGAGGGGGGGTGCTGGAAGGGGGCTCAGAGCTCAGTCTCGGGGAATTTTTGGGGAGCCCAGGACTGCATGAGTGCACATCCCTTAGCCCAAAGGTTATTGCCAGACACAATTTATTCCCCTTTGAGGCTTCCCGTGGGGCTCTGTTCTGCTGGTGCTTCCCCAGGAGGCACCTCTGGGGCTCTCAGGGCAAAGCATCCCTTGCATTTCCCGGGGTGACAGCGCAGGGATGCTCCCTTGCCCTTGTGCCTGCAGTCCTTGTGTGGCCTATCCTTGGTTGAACATTTTTCGGGGCTTCTTGGGACATCTCTGGTCATGTCCTGTGAGGAAAAGCCTTCTCGCCATGTGGAGGTGTCCATCCCATGCATGTTTCCTTGTCTGGCCCTGCTTTTTGGTCTTTCCTAAGGGATACGACAGCCCTGGGGACCCTTCTGCCACGGCACAGATGGGAGCTGCTGCTCGGGCGTTGTAGGGAATGAGTCTGGGAAGAGGACAATGCGGTGTGAGCTGGACTGGGAATGGTCGAGGATACTGGACATGGTCCAGGACGTGGCACTGGGGGAGGAGGGAGGCTGGTGACCCCGTGCAGGGGAGAGCATCGCTCTTCAAACAGGATTTTTCTGAAGGGACTCAAGTTCTCCCCATGGGTTTACGGGAATAACTTTAAACCAGGCTTTGCTTGGAGCGGGCAAAAATCAATCCCAGCTGTCTGATGGGGCTAATTACAGAAACAAATCCAGGATGTCCAAATTTCCTCACCTGCTCCTCCCCACGTGCATCCCCGGGGCTGAACTGGCTGTGTGCAGAAGAGTCCCCTTTTCATCTGCGTGCCTAGAGGTGGTTGCTCGAGGACGTTTTTTTCCACCAAGAAAAGAGCAATTTCTTGTAGCTGTTAAAGAAATCTCTGTTTTCCTGCCGTGCGGCATGCTGGAAGCAGCTGCCCGTCCCTGGAAGGGGCTTTACCATGCCGTGCCGCCTGGTGCTGCCGGAGGGGGGTTATTTATAGACGGGTTTATTTTTACTTTTTCACGTCCCTACGTTTTCCTTCCTGCTCGCTTGTGATATTCAAGGATCATCTCATTAGCAGAAAGAAATCTCCCCTTCCAAACACCATGGCCCACAAGCAAAAGCTTGGAGGGGAAACTGAGGCAGCGACTTGCTGATGGCGTGATGCTTAGGGTTAACGCTCTGATTTTCTCTGCATTAAGCATTGGTCTGCCCACGTGATTGGGACCAGACTTAAGGCTTAATATCTTCATCAATGACATAGACAGTGGGATCGAGGGCACCCTCAGCAAGTTTGCAGATGACACCAAGCTGAGTGGTGCGGTTGACACGCCAGAGGGACGGGATGCCATCCAGAGGGACCTGGACAAGCT
>NW_008824379.1:1253426-1255521 GCF_000699105.1 Pygoscelis adeliae | reverse complement strand
GAAAGGCTGAGAGAGTTGGGGTTGTTCAGCCTAGAGAAGAGAAGGCTTCGGGGAGACCTTATTGCAGACTGTCAGTACTTAAAGGCGGCTGATAAAAAAGATGGGGACAGTTTTTAGCAGGGCCTGTTGCGACAGGACAAGGGGGAACGGCTTTAAACTAAAGGGGGGTAGATTTAGACTAGATCTAAGGAAGGAATTTTTTACGCTGCGGGTGGTGAAGCACTGGAAGAGGTTGCCCAGAGAGGTGGTGGATGCCCCATCCCTGGAAACATTCCAGGTCAGGTTGGACGGGGCTGTGAGCAACCTGATCTAGTTGAAGATGTCCCTGCCCATGGTAGGGGGGTTGGACTGGATGAACTTTTGAGGTCCCTTCCAACCCAAACTGTTCTATGAGTCTGATTCTTGAGTCTCCTCTTAATGCAACCGTCTGGGTCGGAAAGGAAAGGAAGAAATTCAGCATCTTTTGGCAATGGGAGGTGGTGACTCCAAAGAGCACTTCCGTCAGAGCCGCTAATAGATTTTCTCTTGGGTAATGAGCGGTGGGGACAGTTAACATTCATCTTAATTAGTCTTGAGCAAGAGCGAATGTGAGCCTTGGTGCTTTGAGAGCTGTATAATGCATAGCACAAAACGGCATCAAAGTCCTCGGCCCGGTGGAAATGAAAGGACTGAAAAAATGCCGTGTTTGCTGCATACAGGCAAATGACAAGTTGTTTTTGCCAGTGTTGAATGAGACAAAGCCAGGCCTGGGTAAGCGCACGTCAGCTCCTTGGGGCTCCCGGTCCTGGCCCCCCTCGGTGGCAGCGCGGGGAGGTAAAGCCTCAGCCACCCAGGAGGTCCTTCAAAGGAGAAAGTCTAACAGTTTCCTAATGCTATTAAAATGGCTCGAGCCACCCACGAAGGTAATGGATTGCAGAAACTACCAGGTTTTAGGATTCTGGGTGTTCCTTTTGGGGGAAAAAAATAAAAGGGATTTTAATGGTTATTGATCCTTCCCAAGGCTCCTGGGTCTCATCGAGTCTGTAATGAAAGTAGGGGGGATCAGCACGCTGAGTGCAGCTTTTTGGGGGGACACCGATGGCTCTTGTTGTATGGGAATGTTGTTTGCAAGAAAGGAGCGAGGTTAGCAGGTCTGAAAGGCAGGAGAGAGGAGGTTTGAGCTGGAGCTTGCCCGTGCTTTGAGCTCCTGCTGACTTGCGTGGGGGATTTGGTGCAGCTTTTCTAAGAAGATTACTTGGTTTTTAGTTAAAAGCTCAAACGTGGCACTAGGAGGCTGCGCAAAGACCCTGGGATTTGCACCCTGAGATGCTTCTGGCCGGGTTTTGGCCCCTCTCTTCTCACGGTGCGATGCCAGAGTGAATCCAGATTTCCAGGGTGCAAGCGGGAGCCAACTTGACGGCTGCTGGCGATCCCACCTGTGGCTGTGTGGCCATGATTTATGTCCCTGCTGTGATGCGCCGGAAAGACCAAGGAGAACATTGAAGAACATTAGGAATTAAGCTTGACCACGGCAGGACTATATAAAGAGAACTGATTTGTCAAAGGTGCCTTTCAGCAGAGGAACTTGGAGTATTTCTGCCGGAGAGGGAGCATCTCCCAAACCCTTCCCTGGAGGTGGTCGTTAGCGGGGGGAGCTGAGTGCCGAGGATGAACATAAACCCATAATCCCTCTTCTCATGTGAGATACCAAAGATGAAAAGAGAGTTTCCTCTTTTTTTGTCCGTGGCAAAGCAAACTGAAATTAATAACAGGGAACACATTACCTGCCACAAATTAATAGTGAAGGTGTGAGAGCAAGGGATGGGAAAAATACCCAAGACACTACGGCTGTATCTTATAGGATAACTTCCTTGCACCACGTGGGCTAAATGTTGGGGTTTATTTTGATTTTATAATTTATTTCTATGCTGGCTTTTGGCAATGTCTAATGCTTGGCTCCGCTGCTGGGAGGAACAAGCCCAGCTCCTCGCAGGGGATCCTCTCCCGTCCTCGGACCCCGTTCCCTGCAGACGCCGGGGAGCTCTGGACAAAGCTTGGCTTTAAACGTTCCGCCCTTCCAAGCCCCTCCCCGTGCCACCCCTCCTGACATTTACAC
>NW_008824379.1:1248625-1253407 GCF_000699105.1 Pygoscelis adeliae | reverse complement strand
AGTGTCCCAGCTCAGCTGCAAAGGATTTGGGGCTTGTAAATCTTAACGCTTACGGAGCTGGGGGCTGAGTGGATATTTAACATGATTTGAAGGATGGGAGTAAATGGGAAGGGTGTAAGCCATTGCACTTAAGACAAAACAGATGGGGGCTGCTTAGTTTTCCCCCGTGGGTGCTCCGTGGGGCCAGGATGGGCTGCACAAGCCTGTGCGTACTGCTTGCAGGCAGCCTGTTGTTCTCTCCAGGGAGCAATGTTGGCTGTTTGGGCTTTAATGAGCAACAAATTGGCTTTTTCTCCTCACTGCAAGCCAACGATCTCAAAAGACATCCATCAGCCTTCTTTCCCGCCCTGGAGAGTTAAGTAGGAGCTCTAAATGCTGCTCAACAGGAGGGAAACCGAGGCACAAAGCTGCCACATTGGTTTGCTCCATGTCGGGCTGGAGCCACGCATCCCAGAGCCGGGCATTTCCGAGGTGCCTTTCAGGTCTGGCCCTTCTGTCCCCACTCGTGGGTGTATTTTGGGAGCAGAAGCCATGAGGTCCTGCCTCCCATAACCCTCCCCACGTTCAAGCACCCGCTTTGGGAGCCAAAGCATCGCCTCCTGCCCTGCCTCTCGGTTGTTTTCCCTCTTACTTTCTGCTGCGTTTCCCCTTTCCCAGCAGTTAAAGTAATGGAGCTCGTAGATCATATAATAAATAGGTATCGACTTCATGCCACAGGCTGGATCAGAATTGATTGACCCGTGGGAATACACTCCTTCGCAGTCAATAAGAGGCCATCAGGCTGGATAAATCTTGATAACTGACTGACAACAGGAAAGTCGATATGTGTATTAATATATACGTTAAGCGAGTATCTATCTTTCGCCTGGAGACAGCGTTGCTTTTGGCAGCTTGTGGAGCAGGATGGGTTGGGGAGGAGACAGAAATATCCCAAGCAAAGACGATGGCAGGGATGGGGAAAGGCAGCAGCTTGATCCTCTGCGAGGGTGTTTGATGTCGAAATAAGAGCTGGCTGCTTCGGTGCTGGCTGAGCTTCTCTTACCCATTGTAGCATCAAATCCCCGCCGCCGGCTGTTCGTTAGCACCGCCGTAACGCGCTCCTCTGGCGGGGGATGCTCGAGGGGAAAGTTCTCCTTTGTATTTTAAAAGTGTTTCAAAACGCCGTAGTATTTATATTTTGGCCGTGACTTCTTGGGGAAAGTACTTAACGCAGCAGGACTCGGCGCTGAATCACTTTCCTAGAGAGGAAGGGATTTAAGCGGGTGTTTAAGGGAAAGCCTGTGATTAAGTGCCCCGCTGAGAGATGGTCCCACCAAGTCTTTCTGCTGGTGCCAGCTCTTCCCTTCGCTATTGAGGGACATCTCAGCACGATTCCTTATTTTTTCTGAGCATCCTCAATGCTGGGGATCCTCTTTGGGGCTGGGGAGGGCTGTTTGCTGGGGCAGGTCGTGGGGGAGCCATGTGCTGGCATCCTCCTGCCTAGCCAAAGAGGAGGCTGCCCAGGGAAATGGATCCCTCCTGTGACAGCATTATTAATTTTTTATTAATAATAATAATTATTATTATTCCAAAGCGGAGCTGGGTTCTAGTGAAGCAGCTGTCTCGATCAAAAGAATTGCTTCTTCCCTCTCTTCAAAAGAAGTTGTTTTTTAAAATTTCTTTTCCTTCCTAGTTCAAAATAGCAGGAGGATCACGGCGCAGAGAATGTATTAGGCTCCTTCAAAGGCAAGGAGAGGTCAAAGCGCCTTCGCACATCCCCGTACACCCAGCCAGCCCTCTCGGAGCCAATTACAAGCACACCCTTTCAAAAGGCAGCAAGTGCCACCCGAAGCATCAAGTATTTTCGGATGACTTGTTTGCAGCCAGGGCTTTAGATAAGCCACTGGAGCCCGTGGCTGCTTTGCATTCACCTGTCTCTTAGCTCTTTTCCTTGCAGCTGTAGAATAGCTCGTCTCCTCTGACACTATCTCCTTCAAATAAAAATGCATGGAGTTTGCTTTTTCTAAATAACTTGTTTTTTCCGAAGCCGCGATGGAGTTGGAGCTACTTTTCGGGGAGGCTGATCCCCCTCCTCCTCCTCCTCCAGCCCGTGCGGTTTGGCTGCGCTGGCTGTAGTTATCTTGCGTGCCAGCTGCTGGGAGGAAAATCTTGCTTCCTAAGTAATATCCATCAAAGGACGGCGCTTCCATCGGGCGGAGCTAGCGGGACGAGGGGAGCATTGGCTCTTCAGGGCTTTTCTATTTCCCCACGCTAATTTTGCTCTGCAGAGGCTCCTCCGTGCAAGGCGGGAGCCAAGTCGCTGCGAGCTCCGGGCTGGGGACATGGGATTTGCTGTGGCTGAAAACGTTGCTCGTGGCAGGTAATGAATTCCCTGCCTCCCCGTTGGGGTTGCTTTGGGAGACTTGTGTAAGGGTTCAATTCGGAGGTGGAGTTTGCTGGGAAGAGTACCGGGATGCTCCCGGAGGGACCAGACTCCGATGGATGCTGATGCTCGGCATCAGGTCTGCAGGCTCCTGGTCCAGCATTTCATGGCACTGCGCTGTCACGAAGCTTTCAGCTGCTGCTTTCCTCCCTGGTCATGGTCCAGTGAGGATGGATGGTGTTTCTCGGTGCCCGGGGAGGAAGGAAACCAGATGTTGCTTTTGTTGAAAGCAATGGGAGCGGAGGGGAAGGTGGCTCCCTGCTTGCCAGCGGGCACAGCAAAGAGAAGGGAAATGAAATAAAAGTTGTGGTCCCGGGGCTGAAACGTTTTCATGCTAAATCTCAGGGCACTGGGTATGTGTGGCTCAGAGAAGAGCTGCTTCGCTTCACCGGGAGGTTTTGGGGGTAGTAAATCCCAGTGAAACCAGTCCTGAGCATCCCTCGGCGGGGCTGGGGGGACCTGGGGCCCCGACAGCACTGGATGCTGCTGGCATCCCAGCAGGGATAGCTGGCCCAGGAACCAGCCAAGCTTTTTTATCCCCCGCCCCCGCCAAGCTTTTCTTTAGGGGACAAAAAAAGGTGTATCTATAGGTGCGGGGTGCGACACATGCCAGCTTTCTTCTTAGACTGAGACCTAACAAACTCGTTGCAGCTCATGTCGGTGTGACCCCGGTTGTCCCAGCTGGCTGTCCCCGCTGTCCCTGGGGCGGTGTTCGGATGCGGAGGGCTTGGGGAGCTCGAGCTGGATGATGCTTCGCTCACGCGGGCGTAGCAGGGAGAGCGTGTGTCAAGGGAGCGGTATTTCTTATTGATTTTGAGGAAAACAAAGCCTAGGGATAAAAATTAACCTAAACCTCTCCCTTTGCTGCTCTTCCAGCCTTGTTTAATTTTCCGTTTTGTGAAACGCATTTGTGGCTGTCTAGTTTCAAAAGCACAGTTGCCAGACGTCAGTAAAAGAGAAAAACAAGCCAATACATGGAAACAGCTTGAAAACTTCCCGAATAACTCGGGCACGTGCAGGCATATGCAGTACTCATTCCTCCCCTCCCTGCCGTGGCTAGTCCTGCTCAAATGAAATCAAATAAGTCGCAGCTCAGCTGCTCTGGTTGCTGTGACTGTATCTTTCTTAATATTGCCCAAAGTTTTCTTCTTTTCTGTGAAATACTAAAAAGCAGTAAACTGATGGGGAATGTGGAAGCATCCGAGCAGCCCCTCCTTTGCTCTGTCTTTCCTCAAGCACAGATGTAACCTGCTAGCAGAGGTATTTTTATATCAAAGTACTTATTATTAATTCCCACTCTCTCCTGTGTCTCCCCTGGGTGTAGAGTGCCGGCTATCACCATGGTATCTGAGCTGGTTCCCCATAAATCAATACACTAGCAAGTAATGAGCTTCCTGGGGTCTGGCATTTATCACTTTGGGGTGTTCAAACGATCCTATTTAATTTAATGGGCATTTGTGTGGATGGTTGGGCAGAGGAAAGGAAAGCACAAAACACCAGTAAGTAACAGCATTGCAACCTGCGTGCAACCGCCGTACCGTCAGCTCTGGATTTATTCCTGCGCCTGAGCAGGAGCCAGGCTGAGGTCTTCAACACTATAGAGGTGATGGCCATCAATATAGAGGTGATGGCCATCAATATAGAGGTGATGGCCATCAATATTACGGGGTGTGGGGGGGGAACCCCCAATGGGTGGGGGATGGATGAGGCTGTTTTCCCATCGAATGGCAAAAATATCAAGAGGCAGCACTCCAGCTCTTCCTCACTCATCCCTCCCAAATTGTTCCTCTGCAAGTCACTTTGGCTTTGCTCCCGTTGCTGATGTCTTCAGCCCACGCTGGTGAAATGCAGAGTGTTTATAAAGCAATTTGGGATTTGGCTTGCTTGGCTGAGCGCTTCAAAAACTCAGTTTGAATAGAGAGTTGCATCTGCAGTGGGATAGGGCCGCGGGGCTGGGACTTTCGAAGGGTCTGCTGGGGTGAAGGCTGTGAGATGAGGTTGCGCCGTGGGTTGAGGTGCACTCCTGGATGGTGGGGACCCCAGGACGGACCTCTGTATCTCCCCGAGCTGCCTGTCCGGGCTGTCCCTGCTGCCCCTCGGCTCTGGCTGGGGTTTGGTCACCGCAGGGCGCTGGGGCATGTGTCACCAACCTCCTTGCTCTGCCGACAGGTGTGATGGAGAGGTTTAGGAGGAGAAGACAAGTGTTTGTTTATGAATACGTACTTCAGCGGTGAATAAGCTGCGATCTGCCTGAAGACGCAAATCGTCTGCCTTTGTTTCTGGTGTCAAGCGTAGGCGGTCTCTGGCCTTGTGATCCGCAGCATTGCTTGCTCGCAGCCAGCTGGGTACCTCAATGCCGC
>NW_008824379.1:1242098-1248583 GCF_000699105.1 Pygoscelis adeliae | reverse complement strand
TGCCCCGGGAGCCGCGCTTTGTGCCTGCCGCTCCTGCCCGAATGGGGAACGATTGACGGCAGACGAGGAACGAGAAGAAGCGAAATTGTTGAGCTCTGCCATGAAAAGGTTCTGCAGGTGGTGGCTGAATGGGCTCAGGTGCTGCATAATAGGTATCAACCAGGCTTTATCTCTGCATTGGCAGCTCCTTATCCAGCAAGAAAACTCTAACAAATACCGGTGTGGCAGTCGCTAGTTGAATTCATTCGGAGGAGTTATTCATCGAGGGGAGGAGAGAGGCACCTGGGCTGCCTCGCTGGCTCTCCCCGGGTCTGAGGAGTGGTGGTGGCACGTCCCATGCCCGCGGTGCTTCACCGTATGCTGGTACCACCGCCCAGGGTCTGAGCAGCAGGTGCTCTCTCTGTGCCGGGGCTCGCGCCGGGTGCATCCGCTGCCTCCTTTAATGCGGTCCCTCTGTAAATGAAATGGAGAGATGGGCATCTCGCCAGAAAAGGGGCCGCGGGCTCCGCTCCTGGGGTTATCTCTGCAGTTCAGATAGGCAGAAATTTGAGGGTTTTTCTCTAAAGAACCCTTTTCCAGGAAAACAGCTGATCTTAACTCACTTTAGGGCTGAAATCAAACCCCGTTCCAGCGCTAATCTATTCATTGCATTTGCAATGTGGATTCATGACTAATGCAGACCACAAGCGGCTTTCTGGAATGGTTTTCTCTGGGGGGAAAACAGGCGTTTGCTGGGGAGCGGGGAGGACTGGGGGAACTCCGTCATGTGCAGGCGGGTCATGGGAGGTGGCAGAAAGCCTGTTGCATCGCGGAGCTTAAAGCTTTACAGGGTTATTTAGCAAATTAGTGCAAAAAACCTTCATACTGGAAAGGTGGTCCGTCGTTGTTTTGCACCCTTTAATACCAGCCGCAGAAACCCAAGGGTTCTCTTTATCACTTATTTCCAAGTAGCGGTCGGAGCGCTTGGATCCTAATCTTCAGGCAAATTCATATTTCTCCATGACTGCAGCCAAACTATTGCAGAAGATAGGGAGCGGCTGGTTTAGTTAGAGGAAGATGGTGTTTGTAATTGCGTGCGCCTGGGGTTTGCAGTCCAGCTGGTGTGCCCAGGGACGTGCTGAGACACCTGAGCAAGGAAAAGCATTACCGAGGAGGCAGTTGCATGGGTATGAAGATGCCCTAAACTCCCTGCCGTGGCTTGCTTGCATCCAGCAAGGCTATTTCCAACACAACCTGCAAGAAAGTGCTCTGAAGGGTGCTGTTGTCTTTCCAAAAGCCATGAGATATGGGATTGGTCCCGTTCCTGCTTGACCTGAAAACTGTGCTCTCTGCCCATGGAAGGACATGGAGCTTTTGGCTTAGGAGCAGGAGGGTCCTTCGTATCCGTGGGCTTCTGAAGAAGCAAGCAAGGTTTATTCCCAATAAGTGCTATCCCAATCCCAATCAGTTTAATCCCCCAAAGAGCTGCCAAGATCTCAGCTTCCCCTGCTTTCTGGATCACATTTGAATCGCTTGCGGGGACCTTATGTGCACCCAGGTGATGGCCTTGCCCAGGGGACGTGTGGTAGTGATGGAATGGCGACCGCCCTGCGGTTTGGGGGGATTGCCGTTACTGTTTTCGATGTCCACAAGGAAAACACGGCGCAGCCTCCTGGAGGTTTTGCCTCATCGTGCTGCCCTGAGCCAGCCTCGGGGTAAAAAATAAAAGCGGGGCTTTACTGCGATGTTGAGTTCCTGATTTCTCTGGATTTGCAGCCCGGGGGGAGTCACTGTGGGGCTGGGCTGCTCGCCCCTCCACATGGCTGTGCTGAGCACCGCTGCCCTTGTTGTGCCTCTTCTTCCTCGCCCAAGCCGGGGGTCTGAACCATCCCCTCTCTCCCCATCTGAGCAACATGGTACCCAGGCGAACCCAGGGCTGCTCTGTGTGATGCTCCTCAGCCCTTGTAACGAGGCACAGCTCGGGCTGGTTATTTCCATCCAAAAAGGGCAAAGCCTGTTATCTCCCAGGGGACAAATCCAGACCGGTCTGTGCTGGCATCCCCGGGGCTGGAGGAGAGGGGCGAGGGGAAAGCAGTGGAGCCGAGCGAGGATGCAGCGGTGGGAGAGCAGAGGAATTAAAACCTGTAACTTTTTATTTGTTAACTAGAACAGGATCAAATTAACGTCTGTGGTTGCCGAAGCCTCTTTAACGAGATGTGTGTTGGGCGCTTTATTTCCCGGGCACAGGTATCCAGTCTCATCTTTCTAAAGTTGCCTGTAATGAGCGTGGGTGGATAGAGAAAAGCAAAAAAGCCCTTTTTTGTGGGAGGGAGTCGAGGCAGCATCCACCCACGTACTCCATTATGATATTCAAATGTCAATATATTTTTAATTGGTTTATATCTCCCCCTCCCCCTCCAGCTGCCTTTGGTAATTAAGGCTCTGTAAATAGATTTTACTGTAATTGGTACGAGAAGGAAAATTGGAGGACATTGTACAGTGCATTGGCGTTTTTTGTTTTTTTCCTCCCTGTCTTTCCTCTTTTGACTCATTACATCTGTGAGTATTGTATCCTCCGAGGGAAGAGGCGGGGACCCGTGGCCAGTTTTGCACAAAAAGTCTGAAGCAAGAGGGCCAGGTGGTTTGCTCGTGGCTGGGATGCGGGGAAGAGCAGGGAACCAGCCCAGGTTACCCCTTAGGGGGCTCGGCGCCACGGTGATGGCACCAGCACCCACCGGGGAGCAGCGTGAGCTCCCTCCCAGTGCCAAACTGGGGAGAGCCCCCAGTTTCCTCGCTGAATCTTCAATCTGCCTTGAGACGTAGCCAAAACTCTTGTGGTTATTTATAGTTCCCTGCCACAGCCGCTGCATTTATAATTTGGGGATGTTTCTCGGCGGGGGTTTATAAACCGTGTTTTTATCTTCTCGCCTTTCCTGTTCTTTCAGCCTGTGTAAAGGACGGACTCTCTACTCGGTGGTGAGAGATGCCAAAATTGTCCTGGATGTCAACAAGACGAGGCAGATAGCGCAAGAAATTGTGAAGGTACAGTATGGTGCTGGGGCAGCTTGGCAGCGATGGGGGTCTGGATCCGGCCGAGAGCCCGGCCGAGCTGCTCCAAGGCGTGGGAGTGAAGAAGCCAAGGAGGCTGGGCAGGATAACACCTCTTGGCTTTAAAATCCAGGTCTCTTAGACCTCCCTCACCCGTTTTGAGCTGAACTGGGATGGCACCAAGGCTTCCCGTGGGCCCCCCGTGCAGCGGTGAGCTTGGGGCTCATCCTGGCCGCAGCACCTCTTCCCCCTTGGAAGTGCAGGTGTTTAAGTCCAGCTTTGCTGCTGCGAGCGAGTTGCTAGTTGGATATTTCTCTCCTCTTGGGAAAAAAAATAATAATCTGCAGTTGGTCTGAGGTTTCCACGTCTCTGTAGTGAAAGCATCCCTGCAGCCAAGGCGCTCGGAGGAGTCAGTGCCGTGGTGCTTGTGGCAGGGGGCTGTGCGTGCCACGAGGCAGAGCACATGTACATTTTTCAGAGCTAAAAATGCTTTTCCTTTCACAGAGATGACTCAAAGTGCATCTTCGACACTTCAGACATGACCGTATAAATAGATGCTGGGGAGGATCCTCACGTGGCAGGGTCAAGTGGCTGGGAAGTTGGGTCCTGAGCCATCAAAGCTTCCCATCGAGTATTCGCAACGGCTCGTTTTCCTAAGAGGTGTAGAGCCGTCTGCCAGAGTAGGGTTGTACTGTGATTGCAAACATATTTAGCACCAAACGATACCAAAAGTATTTGGCACGTGTCCTACCATGGGAGCCGCGACACTGACCCTGTGCCCCGCTCAAGGTCAGCCAGCACCTCCGGCCCACAGCAAGACCAAATCATCTGGGGCTGAGCTCACGTTTAACACATTTCTATGGAAAAAAAGAAAAAAAGAAAAAAAAAAAAGTTTTTCTGGCAGATCTTAAACCTGCTTAACTATTCAAATCCATGCTATAAAACAGAATATGTTCTGCAATATATCCTGAATGGGTGCCGTTCCCCTGCCTGTGCTTATGCTGTCTCTTATTAGATTGCCTATTAGGCGTTTATTTACACCCAGATTTAGTGAAGTGCATGCTGTTTTTAAAGTAAAGTCCTTAAATTCCCCTGAAGTCTCTGGGCTCTGGGAAGGAGCTGGCAGTTGAGCATAGGCTTAACTGCTTTGCTGAGCTGGCGTTGCAAGGGGCGTCTTGGAGCAGCGAAGCTATGGCCTGAATTTGGGGTGTCTGAGACAGCCGAGGGCCTCTCTGCTTCATTTCTTTTTTTGATCCCTATTTTCCACTTTTTAAAAATGGATTTTTCCCATTGAGCAAATGTCTGAGGCATCACGTAGGTTTGCCTCATATTTTTTCCCCTGACTACCACCGTGCTTGTGCTCAGGGTTCTTGCCTCCCAGATGTTCACCGCGGGAGGTAATGGCTTGGTTCAGCCCCTTTCGCTGTGCGGGTTGCATTGCTTCGTGTGGGTTGGGGTTTTGAGGACGAGGCTAAGAGACCGCTGTCTTCTGCAGCTGCATGTGCATCAGGAACGGGTTGGAAACCTCAAGCTCTTTGTGGCGTTGTGAGGCGTCGCCAGCACAGGGGAAGCATCACTGGATCTCTGAGATGAAAGCATTACCATGAAGAATGTCACCCATGAGATCTGCTGACGATCAGCATGAATGCACATAGGCTTGGCTGGAGTCCCAGCAGCAAGCCAGCTTCCCTGCGTCCTCTCCTCCTTGGGAGTATGGGGTCGGGTGCTCCTGCTGCATCCCGCTGCAGGGCAGAGGGACTTTGGGTCTGACCCAGGTCCCCATAGGAATTAGCAGAGGTCCACAGGCAAAGCTGTGCGGCATGGGTGCTGAGCCCAGGCTCTCCCTGCACACCGGAGGGATTTTAAGACAGCGGCTTCTGCTTGCAGGAGAGGTCCATCGCACCCCTGTCGCAGCCGCTTCCGTGCTGTGCCCCGGACACGTGGTCCGTTGCTGGTGTGCACCAGGAGGAGCAGTTTCTCTGCCTTCCCACCTCTCCGTGTCAACCATCAGCAGATGTTAAGGATGTTTTGGTGGACTTGGAGGTGGCTGGTGTGGAGAAGCAAAGGAAAACCCAGACATCTTGGTTTGGTTGGGCTTGGGGCAGCATTGCCCGGAGGAGCTGGAGGCAGGACCACGGCGGAGACTTCGGCTCCGCTAGCTGGTCGGGGCAGTTGTTTGACTTTATCCTTTGCGTCCCCGTATGCGGTAGGAGAGCCGTTAAGCTTATTGGATTAGCGGGTGCAAGGGCTCTCGTTATGCCGTGATCCTCCGGAGGCAAAAGTTAATTTATTTAAGAAGTGAAGCCGGCAGAGGGAGCTGGCTTTTCACGCATGCCGGGCAGCCGAGCAAATTAAGGCATTACTGGGCCGAGAGTGTTTTCTCACAGATCATCCTGGGGGTGAAGGCGGTGGGGCTGGAATTTGCAGTGGGATCTGTGCGATACCCTGCGGAGCGAGGCGAGGGATTTGGGTTTGCTGAGAACTCCTCGAGAAATACCTTCAGCAAAGGCTTGGCTGCGTTTGATGATTGCGTGGGAGATGCATTCCCATCCATGCTGCGTGAGCATGGGTGCAAAGTCACTGCTGCCCGCTCTGAGTTCCCGTCAGCCCTGGCCGATGGGAGGGGGCTGCAGAGCATCCCCATGGTGCTGGGTCTCATCCTGTCCCATGGATGCTCGGGGCCCTGCACTGCACCTTGCAGGAGGAACAGGCTCGCAGCATTGAAATACTGTTCCTAGAACAAGCCTGGCACTTTGTGAAGGTGACAGTGACATTTTAAAGCAGATTTTTAAACCTCATCATTATTTCATGTGCTGGGACCCGGAGACCCCTAATTAATCCTAGTGCCTGGAATGGTCCCAGCATCCAGTTGCAGCTGTGGCATCTCAGGGCCAGCTGCAGCCCCGAATCCTTTCCTTCCTCCAGCATCCCTTAGCAGAGGCTCTTCAGGATTTGAGTGCCGAGGGGTGCAGTTAAACCCCCATGACTTGCTGGGTTGGGGCGTTTGCTGTCCCCAGCAGCACGTTGTCCCTGGCTGCCCCCAGCCTTTCCCGCTGCTGGAGCAGAGCCCCGCAGGTCTGTGCTGCTGGCGAGTCCTTGGTACCTTCAGGATTTTTTCCAACATCCTGGCCATTTGCATTTGAGGATTTGTGGGTTTTTCCGATTGCTTTCCCAAGTTTCCCAGATCATTTCCGAATTTGGATCGTGCCTCCCAGCTCCACATCATCTGCAAACTTAAAAACATATTCTTGTTCTACTGCCTGTGTGGTTAATGACAATACGTGAAAAGATCAGACCTAGGATGGACCCCTGTGGAAATCCAGTTAATAAATCCCCTCACGTCAGTGATAGGCAACTGATATTTGCTCTTAAGCAACGGTTTGCTGGCCCATTTGGCATTTATCCTTCAGTAGCTTCCTCTAGACCAAGTTTCCCCTAGTCTGCTTATGAGAATGAGA
>NW_008824379.1:1226824-1242043 GCF_000699105.1 Pygoscelis adeliae | reverse complement strand
TTTATCGCCCTGCCCGTCCCCAGAGCTGGTTATCCCGTTGAGCTGAACGTCCGCCACATGGAGCTGTCAGCAGTCTGCTTGATTTGCCGATGCTAAACAAGCCAGGTGCAGGGGAGTTTGGATTTCCCACCCATGGCCTTTTTTTGCATCATTAGCAATAATTTTAATTAACCACCAAGTAGCTTTTCCTAGGGGAAAAGGATTAAGGCAGGACTCCTGCGAGGCGCTGGTTTCCAGGCTAATGGTGTCGGTGTGCACATAGGAAGCACTAATGGCTCAGCCAGGGTATGCGATAGCGGTGACGGAGAGCTTTGAGTTATTACCCTTCTGCTCCCAGCCCCAAAAGAGAATGAAGGCGAAAACATCATCATCATCAATTTCTCAGCAGAGGATTTCAGGAAAGCAACTGCCGGTTTGGTTTGCCGCTAATTTTTCTTGCATAACCAATTGATCAGGAAGACGAGTGGGCGCCGTCGCAGCCGAGACGCCCGCACCACGATCCCATCACCCTCCGTGAGCACCACCCGATGCCCGTCCCAAGCCAGGGACTCCCTGGACACCTGCCCTTTCTGCAGGGACATTTGGGGACATGCAGCCTTTGGCTGTGGCCCAGCCGTAGCTCGGTAGTGTGGACGTGCTGCTGCGGCACAGGGATGCTCGCAGCCGGGCTCACCACATCTTGGCAATCGTGGGGCTGCCCCTGCTCTGGCATTATCCTGTCTGTTTGTGCTGCTTTTTCAATTTTGGGCTATTTTCCTCTCTCTTCCATCCTAGGGAATGGGCTATCTGCATGCCAAGGGGATACTTCACAAAGACCTCAAGTCAAAAAATGTTTTCTACGACAACGGGAAGGTGGTGATCACAGACTTCGGCCTCTTCAGCATCTCGGGAGTTCTCCAAGCGGGCAGGTGAGACATGGCACGGTGGAAATACGGGCGTTCCTCCCCATGCCCTAGAGGTCCCCTTTGAGCTGGGAACACGGGGAGGGAGCCCAAAAACCTCCTCTGCAAGTGACTTTCTGGGTCTGCAGCCTCGGTAAGACATGAGGACAAGGTGCCTTTGAGTATCCTGGGGCTGCCCCGGGGATTTCACCATCTCACCGCCTGGGACCTTGCTTTTGAGGAGGCTTGCTTTGGGAAAAGAGCAAGATGCGTAGCTCCTGCAGAAAACCCTCTGCCCCACGAGCGGTGCTTCCTTGAAACGCAGCTCCGCGCTCAACGCTGGCGTTGGGTTTGCAGTGCAAAGCCCCAGAGGGACGGTGGGAGCAGGGCTGGGGTTTCTGCAGCGAGGTGGGTCTGGGCTCAGTGCCAAGCGGTGAAAACAAACTGCTCTGCTCCTTGGTGCAGAAGTTGCAGCTCGTTTTGATTTGATTGTGTTTCATTTATTTTTAAACCTAGCGTTTAAAGGCAGAGTTGCTTTTGATGGGTAGGAAGGAGCACGATGCTGCATGCACGATGCTCCGGCAGTTTGGTTCAGGGAGGCAGGACCTGGCCCCGGGCAGGGTCTCTTGGACCCAACCTCTTCCCACGGGATGCATCGTTTCCGTGGCCAAACCACCCTGCAGCCGTCCGGGAGATGCTCCTCAGGCTCCGTTTCACCAGGGCTGGCAAAGCTGGTTCGTTCCTTGGCCTTTCCCTAACACCGTCGTTATAATGCCCTAGCATCTGCTTCATCTCCTGCCTCTGGGCTGATGAGCGGTGCAGCCAGAGTGGCAGGGGGGGGGGGGGGGGGGGGGGCATTCCGGCTCGAGCGGTGCTCTCCCCGTGGCTGTCCCCCGGCCGCTCCGGTGACCTTTCGGGTGCTGCAGACATCTGGCCACGGTGTCTGCGCCGAGCCAGGGCATGGAGTAAGACACAGAGAAACTGAGAGCCAAGCTTGGGACATTTACAGCATTGTGACATTTTTTGGTCTCTTTGGGTTTGGAATCAAGCCCATTTGGTAAATGTTCCTTATTAAATTTTTTTTTTTCCAGTTCTTTGGGAGGTTTTCCAGCTGTAGGCACGGCAGGCAGAGTTTCAGCAGCCGTGGAAAGGAAGAAAAACAAAGCTGGGGGGAAAAGGAAACAGAAGAGGGGAAAAAAGAACAAAGATTATTTTTTCCTTTTTTGTTAAAACTTAAAAAAAAAGAGCATTGCTGACTTTTCCCAGTGGGAGAGCGCTTTTTCACTAAACCCTTTGTGTCAGAAGCAGCACAGGCCAAGCGCGGCGTTATCGGCGCCGGCAGCTCGGGCAGGTCTCCTCCGGCAGCACAACACCCACCTTCTGGTCCTTTCAGTCTCTATCACCCCACGTGATGGGGTTTGTCGCCGGAGAGGTGGTCGTGGCCGATCATCGCTTTATGGCGAAGGTGCTCAGGAGATAAAATGCACCTTAGAAATTATATATTTTTTTTCTTGCTCCCGTGTGATGAGGTCAAAGGACTAGAGGAAAAGGTGATGGCCGCCTCTCTCCACCCCACGCCTCTTGTGGCGAGCCGGACAGCCAGCCTTTCCATTCCGCTTGTATAAATATCATCTGGTTTTAGCACAAACTTAGCCAAAAGCTTAGGAAGCCCAAGAAATCCAGCAGTGCTGCTGCTCTCCCCACAGCGGAGAAGTGGGCTTCGGCTCTGGTTTAGCAGCTGGGCAGGGGGGTTGGGACTTAGGTCCTGCCAGGATGAGGTCGCAGCTCATTCCAGCAGTGGTAAAAGGATTTGGGCAAAAATGGCCAAATTTTGCCAGGGACCTTTGCTATGAAGGTCAGAGAAGCTCTGGAGATAAAATGAGTGATGAGACGCTGGGGAAATGGGGTATCCGATGGGGTGGGCCAATGGGTGGCTATCTCTGCTCAAGATTGGGGTGTCACTTGGAGGGTAAAGTCCAGGAGATTACTCCTGGACTCCAGGAGAGGAAGGATGGTCAGAAATGCAAGGCTGAACAGAAATGAGCAGTGTTTAGCTAGAAAAATGGAGAAAAAGGGGAAATTTCTGCCCTGAGAAGCTTTCAGTGTGGCTGCCCTGGACTGGTGGCACACGTCTTCTGCCAGCGGAGAGCTGAGAGGAGGCTTCGGGGATCCGCACTCATCGGTCACCATGAATTTTGAAGCAGCAAGTGTCTGCAGGTCTGATTTCCCTTTTCAGGGTGGGTTTTTGGTTGGTTCTGGTTTCTTTCAGATGAAGAAGAACAATAAAGCCCCATTTTGGGTCCTTGGAGGCTTGCACGGACAAGCATGTAGGGAGAAGGGAGCAAATTTTAGCAGGTCAAGTTAAGGACAGTGATGTTGCTTCAGATGTGAATGAGAACTACAAACTGGCCTGTTTTCGCTAGGGTCAAAAAAAGACATGGCTTAAAAATCCTCCTCGTCCTCCTAGAGCAGGCTCACCTTCAGTTCATGAAAGCGTCTGGCACAAGGAGTTTGCAGTGTCCATCCCTGCCATGACACGCTTGCGCTGCTGAGAAACGAGACGGCTATCGCAACTAACTTTCTGCAGAGGCTTCGTAATCCGCTGTCTTATCCTGGCAAAATCAGATTTATTTCTCCTCTATTTAAACGTTGTTGGGCTTGGTAGGGCTGCTCTGTAATTAGGAGGAGCGCAAGGTGGGTCTTGAGTAGTCTGAAGAGCTCTTCTGCTCTTGCTTTTGCCTTGGGGCTGGCTTGTCCTTCGGTGTGTTTAGAAGACGCTCGGCTGGTTGTGCTGCTTTCTGCTAGTGGAAGTGGCCAGGTTGGTTATGAAGTCAGGCAAACTTTTGTCATGAGACCTCAAATTGCTGTAATTGAACCATGTTTGGGATTTCATTAAAGCTCAGCCCTCATTGCTGGCAGCTCGTAAACCCATAGCTGCGTGCTCGGGTGTACGTGAGCTTTGCAGAGGGATGAGGCTGGGCTCACACAGGAGCTGCGCAGCCAAATCCGGTCCCCGGAGCATCCCGAGGCAAGCCTGAATGCCGCTTCTGGGATATCACAGCACTGGGCGACTTGAGTGAGCAAAATTAAAAGCTCCAGATGCAATCCTGGTCTTGCTGAGGGCGGTGGAGCAGATCTGAGTGCTGCCCGCTGTGTCCTGCTCCCCACTGCCTGCCTGGAGACAGAGACCGTAGACACAGGGAAGGACGAGTGAGCTTCTCTGCGTCTTTTCTAATTGCCCCGGTGCTTAACGCCGGCTCGTAATTAAGAGTCGCGCAGGGCTGGAGGACGGCTGTGGGATCCGGCTGGGGAGCTGAAAGCCTTCCCCCTGCGCCAAAGTGCTCTCACCTGCAGCTCCCAGGGCCGAAGGGTCCGTGCCTCACCGCACCCACTGATTGCGGCAGTGGCTCCGACGCAGCAGGGTGAAGAGGAGCTGTTGAGACCCCGGAGGGGGTACGGAGGCTTAATCAGCGATTCCCTGGACCAGCAGCGTCCTTCCCTAGGGGTGGGGTTCCTCCTCCGGTTGCTGCCAGATGTGGGGGTGATGGCTGGGGACGACTTTGCGGCCGGGAGGATCTGGACTGTGTCACCTTGGGATTGTGCGTGTTGTGTGCACGCAGCCGGCGGGGGGGAAAGCCAGCCAAGGAGCAGTGGGAGCTTGTCATCCTGCCTCGGGGGTGGATGGAGATGCCTGTGCCTGGATGGTGTCCCCTGGGACCTGGGCTCTGGGATTTTGGCCCCAGCAACCCCACAGCCATCCCTTACCCCTGCACATCAGCATCCTCAGGAGGGCATCCAAGCACAAACAGGGAGACATTCCTTGATACGAGATGGTGGGCTCCTCCTTCTCTAGCCCAACGTCAAGTGGGACAGTTTTTGTTACCTCCTGCAAAACTATGCTGCCGAATTTGGGCTCAGACACACGATCAAGCTACTTAATGTGTTACCACCACTGGTGGTCCCTGCCCATTTCCCTGCCCGGGGACCCTTTTTATGCCAGCGGTGCATCCTAGGTGCCTGCTGGAGGATGTAAAGGATGAAGAAGCAACCAACGTCATCCTCAGCTGTTGGCCAAAGGAGCCTAATGTATTTGTACCGAGCCGAGCAGGGGGACCTTGAGGAGGTAGAGGAAAAGGCGCTGGGGTTAGCTGAGGGGCTGGTGAGGGGGATTAAAGATGAAATGGAATCCCTGGGTGGTAGTCTGGGATTTAATAGCAATGTCACAGCGAGGATCGGCCACTACGTATCGTGGGGCAGATGATTATAACGAAGCCAGGCTGCTCCCATGGGTGACGGCATGGGAGGCTTGGTCACGAAGGTGGGCTAGAGGGGCTGTTTGGGGCCAAACACCTGAAAATACTGATTTCCAGGACATTATTATAGGGTGGGTTTGGTCGGAAGAGACCCTTAGAGGTCTCCAGTCCAACCTCCTGCTCAACCCACAGCGGGGCTAGCTCAGGTGTCAACGCTGGTGGGATTTACCCCAGGTAACGCTTTGCCCCTGCTCTTTTAAGGTGTTTTGGCGCAATGGTCGCAGCGAGGGCCCCGGCAGACCCTGCATCCCCATCATTAGCCCAGCAGAGCCAAAGGTCCCCCTCACCGCCATCCTGTACCCAAATTGTGCCCTGCCGCCTGGCAGGGACAGGCACGAAGCCGCTGTGCCGGCATTTCTCAGAGCAGGGTTAAAATCTGACTTTGCAAGGATGCCTTAGGGAAAACCACGGTTAAATGCCCCGGGGAGGGGGTGGGAGGGCTGGGGGGCTGCTCGCCGGTGGCATGGTGGTGATGTCCCCCGCTGTGGTACCCACGGCTTCGGCTCCATGTTTCGGCAGGCGGGAGAACAAGCTGCGGATCCAGAACGGCTGGTTGTGCCACCTCGCCCCCGAGATCATCCGCCAGCTCTCGCCGGATACCGAGGAGGACAAGCTGCCCTTCTCCAAGCACTCGGATGTCTTTGCACTGGGGTGAGTCCCCGCAGAGTGGGCAGGCTGCAGAGAACTGGCGCGGTTGTGTCGGGTGTGAGCTGCCCTGAGCAGCCGGGAGGGGACGGGGACACTGTGTCCCTGCCACAACGCCGAGGGGACGCTGCCTGTGGGAATCCCCATCGCTGGGCTCGGAGCACCTTCCCGCTTTGAGAAATTTTGAGTTAAACCCCCCTAAATCCTCCTGTTTTGGCTACGGACCAGGGTGGCTCCAGGCAATGGGATCCAGAGCACCCTAGGGATGCCAGCCTGGCGTAATCTCTCCCCTGCATCCTCCTGGGGCAGGTACCGACGAGAAGGTGCTCTGGATGTCGGCTGGGGATGCAAAGGGTTGGGGACACAGGTCTGAGAGCCCCTGGACACCCCAATTCTCCCCCCCAGCCAGCTGCAGATGGGCTGGCGGGGGGGGCTGCCGCTGCGAACCTGGGGTTCCGGGGGGGGAGATGCCAAAAGGCCAAGAAGAGGAGAATTGATGAGTCTCCTTCAGCGAACCGGCTCACCGCTCCTGCCATTTATCTGAAAGCAAGCCTCCCTTATGGCAGCAGTCCAATCACGCCCCGATAAAACCTTTCTCGAGGCGGACGTAGGGCTGGGGGTTTTACGCAGTGGATTAATTTTCTTGTGGATACCTTAAAGGCTGCGGGGATTAGCGCGCATGGGACTGTTATCGGAGGTGATATTTTCATCAAAACCACAGTAATTACAGCTGAAAGGGTCTGGCTTTTTTTTCCCTCCCCAAGGTATAACGTTAGCACAAAAATAAAGAAGTAATTAAGGGATCATATCGAACTAAGTGAGAGTTGGCTACTTAGACTTAGTTCTTACTCTTTTTATTGAGTGTGAGCTTTGCCCTTATGTAAAGCATAAGTTTCCTTAAAAGATTAAAAGGTTTTCCCGCATTTTTCCTCTTTCTTGTTTCTGCTGCCCTCCCCTGAGCCCGGGAGGCTCACGGATGATCCGGAGGGTTATTGCCATCGCCACTTCCCCATAGGGATTTGAGGATCCGTGACAGCAAGAGGAAAAGGTCTTTTAAAGACTCCAGAAGATGGCAGAAATGTTAAACTAGAGTGTGTGTGAGGGTGGTGCGGAGCAGGGGGCTGAGGCTGGTGGTGTGTGCTCGCCGAAGCCTGGGAGATCGTGGCAGTAATTAATATTAGAGGTATGGTCTTCTCGTGCAAAGGGAGATGGAGCAGCAGGCCGCTCTCCGTAGCACCATCCATACCCCAGGAAACGCAGCCCAAATATTTTGGATGCATCTGAAAGTGGGAAGGTGAAAAATTAAGTCCCAAACTCCCAACTAGAAACTTGAGTTTAACTGCATTGGATGCATTGAAGCACCTTCAAAGTCCCCGCTCCTGCCTGAGCACCTCGTCCTGTGCCACCAGGACCTGCCCCTCTCCAGCCCCCTGATCCCTCCACGCCTGCAGCACCAACGGGCATCTCACGTTATTCAAATTTTTGGAGATTTACAGCCAAACTGTGCGTATTTTTTTCCAAAACCAGGAGAGCTGATTTCCAAAACCGGGGAGCCCCCCTATCCAAGAGTGATCCTTCATTTATCAGACCCCCTCCACCGGATTTTTCCACCCTAATGCCAATTCAACCTTGTTTCTTGCTGCTTTAACCAGCCGTGACAGCATCCCTTGAACGGAAAAGCAGCTCCAGGGAATTTGCCTTGGAAGTTGGGGCCAGTGCTGTGGGAGTCAGGGCTCATCCAGTCGCCGGGTGCCAGAAAATGAGGTTGCAAAACTCCCAGGCGGTAGCGGGGGCGGAAGACTGCGGGGGCGGCTGCCGGTTTAGCCAGAGATGCCCTTGTTTTGGGATATTCCCTTGGATTTGGGAGTCTTCACGGAAAGGAGGGCTTGGCTTAGCGATAAGAGCCGTGCAGCGGCAGATGGCTGCGGGTTCACGTGTGCCATCACCTGGTGAGGGCGCCGGGGATGGTTCATGCCATGGCTTGGACGGCTTTTTGTGGCTCGGAGTGCTTTTTGCAGAAGAAAAAGGGAAACGTCGGAGCAAAAGCGAATGCTTGGGCTCATCCTTCCCCGGCCCTCGCTGCCCCATGCAGCTGGAGCGGGCGGCAGGGTTAGAAACACCGGCCTGGCAGCTGGAGTACGTATTTACCCCCTGCATCGTCTATTAAGCTGCTCCGCGGGCAGCAGGGCGAAGTGCCATTGCAGCCCGGCGGGAGATTCCCACTTGATGTAACAGGCTGGCTGGGGGCTCTGCCCGTGCCTCTGTCCATGCCTCTGCCCGTGCTTCCCATCAACCTCCATCCTCCTGCCCACGGGCCAGGTTCTTCCCTGGTGTAAACTGAGAGCTGCAGCAGGCTGGTGGCTTGCTCTCGGTCGAGTCGACAGCCTCAGTTTCCCCATCTGGAGAATGGGAGAGGTGACATCTCTGTAATGAGGGCTGAGCACCTCTGCTTCGTCGTATCTAGGACGAAGCACCTCCTGGATGTGGAAGATTTTGGAGCAGGGAGAGATGGTGGATGTGGGTGCAATGGCCAGATGTCTCCTCTCAGGATGCCTCCCCATCCCCTGACCCCCACTGTCTCCCAACAGCACGATCTGGTACGAGTTGCACGCACGGGAATGGCCCTTCAAGACGCAGCCAGCGGAGGCAATAATCTGGCAGGTGGGAAGAGGGATGAAGCCAAACCTCAGCCAGATCGGGATGGGCAAGGAGATCTCGGTAGGTGGTGTGGGACAGGCGCTGGAGCCCTGTGAGTGTGTGTGTGCGCGTGGAGGGGGAACGTGCCCCACTGGTGCACACCCTGGGTGGAGGGTTCCCTTTGAAAAACACTCTGTGCTGCCCAGGATCTGCCAGCAAAAAAGCAAGGGGTCCATCCCTGCCCAGCCAGCGAGGCTCAGTCCTGCTGCCGTGGCACAAGTATCAGCTCAGCTTGCACATCCCCTCCAGCCCAGCCCTTCACAAGGATGCGGTGATGGAGACAGGGTCCTCGCAGGGTGGACATTGGGCATGGGGGTCGTGGTGGGAGAGGGACTGGCTCGGTTTGCTCATGCGCTCGCCCTGTGTGGCAGCAGGACATCCTCCTCTTCTGCTGGGCCTACGAGCAAGAGGAGAGACCCACCTTCACCAAGCTCATGGACATGCTGGAGAAACTGCCAAAGCGCAACCGTCGCCTTTCCCACCCTGGACACTTCTGGAAGTCGGCGGAGTAAGTCTCTGCCCCCGCCCGTCCTTCCCCGTGCTGGCAGGCAGCTCTGCCTGCGCTCCTCAAGACCCCACTGTCACAGCTGGATGGCTGGTGTTGGCGGTGGGGGAGCACGGGGACAGGCTGTGGGTATAGTGATGCCACGCGGGGGGCAAGAATGGGTAGGAAGGGTGGCGACAGGGTGCTGTGCCCGTGCCAGCTGTCGCTGTGGTGCTGGCTGTCCTCGTTGGGGTGAAAAAGCCGGTGAAAGTAGTTGCGGATGATAAAGAGGAGCCTGGCAATGCGCTCCCCCAATGCCGGGAGGAAGAAGCAGGGTAGGTCCAGGGGCAGGCTGGAGCCAGGACCTTGGGGACATCTCCTTCGGGGACATCTGCTTTGAAGGCATCAGCCAGGGCTCCAGTGCCTGCCTGTGCACAGTGCTCAGAGCAGCTTCCCCTCCTGGGAAAGTTTTTTTTCCTTCTTTTGCCCAGATTTAACCAATGGGGGGGATGCCTTGCCCAGGGTCCCTCCCCAGACCTGCAGCCTGCCTCAGCCGTCGCAGCTTCCAGCGGTGGGAGAAGAACATGGTCTCTTCTTCGCCTGCAGGCAGCTCCTGGCCAAGTCCTGCTCCGTTTCATTGCTTTAGCTTAGTCACATCTCTCTGCTTCAGCAAACGCAGCGTAAATGGGTCCCCAGTCAGGGTTTCAGGATCTGGCCTGTTGGTAACAGCAGGAAAAAGGCAGAAGAATCACTAAGAAACTAATTTTCTTCCCTGGAATTCATCATACTATGACAAATAGGACCAAAAACCTAACCCATGCGGAGGTTGCATGCACATGGGGGGATTTTTCCTTCTCCTGGCATGCATCCCCAGCCCGCGGAGGCTGGAAACCAGGATGGGGGGGAGGGAAAGGTGAGCTAAGGGAGAGAAGCGAGGGCACTTTGGACTGCTTCAAGCATCCCTCTTGGACCCCTCCAAGGGTTAGAGATGCTGATTTCTCCTCCTGCACCAAACCTCCTCGCTTCCTTATCTGTGCGGCAAGCACGGGCAGCCCCAAGGTTATGGGCACAGTGAAAGCTGCTGGAGTGTCCCCTGTGCCACCTCCCGTCCCCATGTGCTCGGGGCTGACGAGGGGCTCCTGGGAAGAGCACAAAGCCAGCGGTCAGATGGCCCCCAAATCACCCGGAACGTAAGCCGTTAATCAGGAGGGAAGTTAATTACCAATCTGTGCTCCGAGCAGGCACCAGGGTGGCTCCGGCAGCCGGGCAAGGAAAACTGAAGGTTGATGAACCCCAAAGCAGCAGGCTGTGTAATTGCTCGGTTGGGTTTGGGAAGGTTTTTGCAATCACCGAGCCACGCTCTGCCTGCCACTGGCTTTGGCTGCCCGGCAGCTTCCCCTTAATTACCGGCCCCCTCTTTTGCTAAGCGTGAGGCGGAGGAGGATGCTTCAGCTCGGCACTCGCTTTCCATCCGAGCTGCCTCCTTCCTTAGGGACTCGGCTCTGGCCTCTGTTCCTGTGTTAGGCCCCGGCTTCCCCGCGGGGTTCCTGCTTGCCCAGGAGCCCCGGCTGCGCGCAGGGATGAGCTGGCTGCGGCACCCGGGGGCTCTGCCATCCCTGCATGAAGGGGGCAGGGGGCAAAAACCCCTCGGAGGTCCTGCTGCTGGGAGAGCTTGCATGTATATGTGGATGGGGCGAGGTGTGTGGTACCCAGCAAGCCCTTTCCTCTCTAGATGATACTAAATCTGAGAGCTGCCTGCACCAGGAAAACCCAAACCAGGCTGGTGGGGCAGTGCAGAAGTGCACGGCTTCCCACGGTGCTGCTGCATTTCAGGGGCAGCTCCGTGGCAAACCCATTTGGGGAGGCTTTTTGCAATGAGCTGCCCTGCAAAAACCCACGGTGCCGTGGGACGAAGCGCCCAGTGCTGACTCTGCCGTGTTGTGTCCCTTCCAGGCTGTGACGGGAGGAGTTAAGGGACGGTGCCTTCCTCCTCCTGCGGTTCTCCTCTTCCTCTCCGCTTCCCAACCCGGCGCTACAGAGGAGCAGCAGGCGCCGCGGGCCGACAGCGGGACAGGAATGAGCCTCTTCCCCTGCAGCGTTTCACCCGGTGAAACCTCTCTGCAAGGGCTGGAGGAGCCGAGCCGGTGGCCAAGCCCCGGGGACGCCCGGCTGTGGTGGGATGGGGACGGCGGGCGGCTCTCTGTGCACATGGGGTCGGGCCTTGGGCCGGTTCCCCACCGAGCAGGGGCAACCCATGAGGCAGACGGCATCAATTTAATCCCAGAGCTCCTCTGATCCCAATCAGCATGGTCAGTGCTCATGATGCTCTGTTGGGGAGGGGTTGCTTCTTGATTCTCGGTGGGTTTATTTAATTTCCTTTTTTTTTTTTTTTTTAAATGAAAAAAAAGGGGGAAATGTTGCTGATTCATGAGTTTAGTGCTGGAGCCTGCTGGGGCCAGGGAGTGCCGCTGCTATTAGCTGCCCCCCACGGGGAAATGCATCTGCAGAGCTGGAGCTGGAGGAGTCCTGCTCCCCCGCGCCTTGGCAGCCCCTTCGTGGGCAGTGGTGACCTTTCACAAGTGGCTTCTCTACCTCCCGGCCATGCCCACTTACGCTCCCTCCCCAGGTCTCCCTCTCGGCAGGGTGCATCTCCACACTCCTGTTAATTTAGCCGTTTGCCCCGGTGCGTATCTAATCAGCGAGCCTTTCCCTCTCGCCCTCCCCGGCGCTGCTTTGCTCTTGGCTTCGACCCTCGCTCCCGAAGGCGCCGCCAAAGCCCCGGGTTTGGGGATGCTCTGGGGCCAGGCAGAGCTGAGCGGCTGGGGTTGGGGTCCTTCCCCTCTCCCGTTGCCTTCCCCGGGCTCATTGCCGGAGCCGGGGATGCAGACAGGCTCTGGTTGTACAGAGCATCCCCCTTCTCAGCCCCACACACGGGAGCTGCGGGCGTCTCAGCTGAACGAGCAGCCATGACCAGGACCGTTTTCCCCTGCATATTCATCTTCCATCAGCCAAATCCTGGACCTCCCCGAAGAGATGCTCTTTGGGCAGTTGTTGCCATCTGAATACCGTGTGCCGGTATTTCCCTCTCCCCATCAGCTCGGATAGGCCCTCGAGCCCATTAGATGAGCTGTCAAGCGACAGATGATAGCAAATTGCGTTTTCAGGCCCTTATTGAGCGTAATTGCTTGACAGGAACCATCCTGAATAATTCAATCGTAGTCTAAGTTAGCTTTAATTTGGAGACATGACGAGGCTCTGCAAACTAACCAGCTCTGGTTTGTTTGCTGCTCCTCTAACTCCCCCTTGCCGGTGTTTGAACCGCTTTAGCATAAGTAAATGAAGATTAGAAACCTAATTGCGGCTAGGAAGAGATGTGACTTTAATTGTGGGGGCGTGTAAGGAGGTGCTTTTATTTCTTAAAGTTTGCACATGTATAAAGTCTGAGGTGGGCGGGAGCAGGGAGGGTGAATCCGGCCTCCAAGTGTGCTGGCAGAAGGTTGGTCTGGGTGAGTCTCCTGGTGATGCTTTTGGGGCATTTGCTGTGCCACGCGGTCGCACCTCGCTCTAAGATGTTTTGCACAAAGTGGGGATGAGGCAGGATCACCCGCATCTGCCTTCGATGCTGAGGCCAAGTGGGATGAGTGAGCAAGGGCAGGATGAGCCCTTGTTTGTGCTCATTGCCCCCTCCACCGGGAAGCACGGGCAGTTTGTGGTCCTCTGGGCACGATGCTGCAGAGCTCAGCATAGGCGGCTGAGCACCACCTCGTCCCAAAGGATGCTCCATGGCTGCTCACCCTCTGCCTCCTCCGCATCCCACCTCTTCCTCGCTAACACGCACCGGCTTCTTCAGCCCACCCCGGGCCACAGCAGCGATGTCCTCTGCCGCCCGTCCTCCCCATCCCAACCCTTCCCCGCTGCCTCATGTCCTCTCCATCCTCTGCGCGTGTGCGCATATGTGCCATAAACGTTGCACTAATCCTCAGAGTCTCTCTGAGTTTTCACCAATGCCTTCACCTGCGGTGGCCCCGGGGCCTGTGGGAGGGAGCGAACCCCCACCGCTGGAGGTCTCTGCTGCCAGGAGGGGCGCGGGGAGGTCTCACCACGAAATCACCGGTCCCCAAACCACGTTCAGATGGAGCGATCGCTGTAGAAAGATGGTGTCCTTCTCACTTGGTGGTTTTAGTTTCTAAGTAGGCGTGAGCTTCCTAGGTGTGCAGTAGCCAGTGGAGCGCGTTGGAAAGATGAAGGAGGTGATGCCACGGGTGATGCTCAGCACCAGGGGTGGCAAAAGCGCTGTAGCCTGATAGATGTTGTGCAGATTTTTGGTGGAAGGTACAATGTCCGTCTTGAAGGACTTACTGTGGGTTTGCTCTCTGTGCCCCAAGCCCTCTACTTGCCTGGAAAGTCTCACCTTGACATATTCCCCTGTGGGGTCTCACCAGCCCCTGGTAGATGCCTGCTCTATTTTATCAGCTGAGACTCAAGGAAACAAGTGAGCCGATGAGCATGTTGGTCTGGTCCTCGTGGGAGCACGGGGCTCTCTGCAGTGGCCTTGGCCAAGCGTTTCTCCCCTGGATTTTGGGCATCCAAAAGGAGCTAAGTGCTCCTATAGCCAACAGATCTCACCAAATCTTCCCTCCTCTCCCTTCTCTTTCTCCTCCGCTTCCCTCACCGTAACGTCTCAGCTGGGCCACGAGCAGAGCCCTTGCACAATAGTATCGATGGAAAAATAGCTGCCCTGTATTTATCATAAATGAGCTCAGAAGAGCAGCTCCTTCCCTTCCATTCAGCGCAGCAACGGTTGTTTATGCAGCCGTGTTATTTGCATCATGCCTTCTTATTTTTGAAAGTCTTAATTATTAAAAAAAAACCCAACCAACAAATCTTACTCTTTTTTGTTGTTGTTGTTCTTTGTTTTTTTGACTCCGGCTTTGTGCGGGTTTTTTTTCCCCCCAGTTTAAAAATATCCAGCCCTTCAGCAGGGAGAGAATGTAGGAGAAGCTCTCCACAATGCCCTCTAATAGGAGATCCGAAGGAGCGAGAAGGTCCATCCGGTGACTCAGTTTAGCTGCGTGAGCTAGAGGAGAGACAGGGGTTATTTCCAGATGCGCCGGGCGGGAGCGGAGCCTGTTTTAGCACGGTGGTGTTTTGAGCAGCAGCTCGAGATGTAGGGAACCAGCCCCAGCCCCAGGGTGCGTCCCCGGGCTCTTGCAGCGGAGCAGCCCCAGCAATGCTCTCCTGGCCCGGTCCTCCAGCTCTCAGCTGCTTCATCCTTTTGGTCACCCTCCGAGGCTCTTCCCTGAGCTTCCCGGTCCCTGACCTTGCTGCTGTCTGAGTTTTTTTCCAGTGTTTCAACGCTCATGAGGAACAGAGCGTTTGGGGCTGGGTGGTGAAGCCACTGCCAGCGATGGAAGCGGTGGCGCTGCACGGCCCCAAAGCGCTATGTCCTCCTTCGGCTGCTAAATTATATCCCCCGGTCCTGCTGCTTCTTCTATCTACCTTTCCCCCCAGATTACCCAAATCCTTGCTGAGCCGTGACTGGGCGGTTCCTGGGGATGATAAGCTCAGAGTCCAGCCCTGATGACTTTTATCCGGTACTTGACCATGGCAGGAGCCGAGATGATTAAGATTTAAGACAGGCGGTAGGCAGAAACGAAGGTCTTGGAGGTGGGGGAGCTGCTCAACCTTTGCTAGATGCTATGGAGGAGTTGGTGCCTATGGCTTGGTCTCTTTGGCCATGCTGAGGAGAAGGGGTCTGTGTCGGTGGTGCCATGAGATGCTGTCTGCCCCCCCCCGAGTGCCGTGGGGAGCCCCGGGTCGAGCCCGCCGGCGGCCAGCGCTCTGCTGGGCAGCTTCGCTTTCCTTCCTCCTTTCTTCGCCATTTATTTATTTTAATTTATTTCAAATTTTTTTTTCTTTTTTTTTTTCCAAATAGTGATTCTTCGGGAAGCTTGGTCAGCTGCAAAAGCCTTCTTTAATTTCCGGTCCCTGTAAAGTACGCTGTTACATTTTCTTGTACATAAGGTATATATAAATATATATACATATCTCTATATGTATGTATATAGATATATACATATATAACGAGCTCTAAATCCTGTACAGTTTCAAACTGAACTCGGTGGCCTGCTTTGTTTTCTCCGTGTTAGTTCTGACCGTCGCAGAATGAGCTGACTTTCATTTCCCTTTTCCTCTTTCC
>NW_008824379.1:1224330-1226786 GCF_000699105.1 Pygoscelis adeliae | reverse complement strand
ATAAATATATATATATATTTTGTTGTCGTTGTTGCAAAACTCTTGTCACTGGAAAAGAACAGTTGATTCTGGTGCAAAAAAAATATCACCCACACACCAACAAAAAAAAATCGCTGAGAAAGGCACGATGGATATCCCCGATGTAAATTTGTACAGTAACATTTATAACGTTTTCTACACTTGAAGAAAGTATTTATAATTTCAGCTGTCTGACTGAGTGCGAATCTCTGTGACCTGCAGAAATGGATAGCCATTTGTTCCCGTGGTTTCTCGTGCAGTGTTTGGTGAGGTGACAGTGTATGAATTATTTATGCCAATAAAAAAAAAAAACAAACAAAACCTTTGAAAACCGTTGCACCCCTGTGCTGCTCTGCGTCCCCGTGCCGCCGGCCGCTCCCTGCCCTCTCCTTGCTCCGCGGTGGCATCGCATCCCGGTGATGGGGTGGGAGTATTTGTCCGTGGCGGGGTCTTGACCACTGTCCTCCATCAGACCCCCCGGGGAGCATCTCGGTGCCAAGCTCTGGTCCAGTGACGCTCGGGGGGAAACGCGGCGCTGCCAAACCCCCCCTTTTCCTCTCTCCCACCGTGTCAGCTCGCAGCCCAGCCCTTTGGGGACGATAATTCACGGCAAACATTTGGATGGAAGACGCAGGGAGACGCAGCAGCTGAAAACATGGGAGTTGGGCAAATTATGGGGTGGGCAGCAGATAAATCTCCGTGCGGCTCTGCTCGGCGGAGGGGCTGGGGCCGGGGTGGGGTGCGTGCCGGGGGGGATGCTCCTCCCCATCCGGACCCCCGCGGGGACGGCTGAGCCCGGTGATGAAGCGCTGGAGGCTCTTCGCATCTGCTGCTTTGTTTGTTTGCTTCTCCCATGCTGTTTTACTCGGGGGCCACCATAAATCTGCAAAACAGCCCATCGGAAAGCAGCGGCGGCATTCGCTTGTGGGGCTGACGCAGGCGGTACCCGATGGCAGGAGATGGAGAAGAAAATCACGGAGGGTTCGTGTTGCTTCCCCTCTCTCCTTCCCTCCTCGCTATCGCCCGAGCATTTGAAAGGTAAAATAACGATGGCTCACCATTAATAAACCATGAACACTCAACACTTCTCCTGTCAAGGGCTTTTCATCTTTCAAAGCCTGCAGGAGCCGGTAACCAATTAGACCGGGCACATCCCGGGCGGGGAGGGGCAGTGGGACCAGCCGGGGGGATTTTCCTGGGAAGGATGGGGAAGGTGAGGCCGGGTGGAAGCGGGCTGCTGTGTTCAGACGTGGATGTCCCAGAGGAGAGAGAAACAGGGGATTTGGGGGTAAAGAGCCACCACTTGATGCCCTCACCACGCCGGGGACTTTGCCACCCCCCTGGCTCCCTTGCAGGCTAAATGGGATGCTGGCTGCATCGCGGTGTCACCATCTCTTGCATATATGCAATAAACAGGGGCTTAAACCCTGCTGGTGGTTCCCCTGGTGTAAATCTGGAGGGCTCCCGCCAGTCTGGAGCGTAACTGGTTGGCACTGGTGTGTAACTGGGCAGCCACGGCCCTGGGGGCTCCAGCGCTCCAGGGACAGAGCCGCTAATTGAAATGCTGGCGGCAGCACCGAGCCCCCGCTGAGCCCAGCGCAGGGATGCTGAGCTCGCTCCTGGCTTGTGGCTAATGAGACGCCAGCACCAGGATGGGGATAAATGTGCAATATATCCCCAAAACAGCCTTAACACTGGCGTTGGCAGATTAGAGGCGTCTCTGAATACATATCTGCATATATACGCGCGTGTGTGTGTATCGGAGAGCGACACGAACACTCACACGTGTCTGTAATCTCCTTCTTGCTGTTGATGAATCACGAGCCATTAATATTTCACAGGGGAAGAACAAATGCAGGGGGTGAAAGAGGAGCTAAACCCCCAGGACGCCGGCTCTAGCCCTCCTGCCGCCGCTTCCAGGCAAGCCCGTGGCAATGCTGCAGGACCGCGGGTCGGGGCTCAGGATGGGCATCGCTCCTACTTGAGTGCTGGGTGCTGGCGGCATCGGCACAATGGGGGTGCAGCCAGCCTGGCTGGTGTGAGAGGGTACCATCATCAAACGGGGCTGTTTGCTTTGGGCTAGTAACCATTTTGGGGTCAGCTATGTTGGTGGAGAAGGAGGAGAGCAGAGGGCATCTGCGTTTTCACCAGGGAGGGTGGCTTCAGAGATGTCCCCTTGTGTCCCGGGTGCTGCTTGGATGATCCACCCTCCCTCCAGGCTTATTATACACACGTATCTTCCTCGGCTGCTCCCAAAATTAAGCATACGCTGAAGCCTCTTATTGACATGAACTTAAAAAATCAGATACATGGGCACCAAAATGGTGCACCCGGCTGTTAGACCTGGACGCCGGCCACAAGCCTCTGCCTACTGTGGGGACCGTGCTGTCACCGCGGGGACGGCTCCAGGCACCGTGTCTGCTGCCGGCGGGTTTGGG
>NW_008824379.1:1223887-1224112 GCF_000699105.1 Pygoscelis adeliae | reverse complement strand
TCTCACCAGTCCCAGCCCAGCGCCCGGGGGGGTCTCGGGAGGGGCCGGGGCTGCACAGAGTTTGCAGGGCAGGAAAACCACTGCAGATTAACGCAATGCTCGTGCTGCAGCCAGAGCCAGGATGGGGCTAGCGGGGTCCTGCATCACTGACCCGGGCCCGGACCATCCTGCTGGTGCCAGTCCTCCCCAGGACGGGTGCAGCGCCGGCACGGGCTGGGGTTGTGG
>NW_008824379.1:1222423-1223724 GCF_000699105.1 Pygoscelis adeliae | reverse complement strand
CAAGGGCGGTCCTGCCCCCGGAGCAGGGCACGCTGGGACAGCATGAGCCTCCTCCACCACGGATGTCCTGGAGAGCATTGCGGGGGCTGCGGGGAGCCCCAGGCGGATGGCTGACGATGCACGGACTAATTGGCCGCTTCTGTCATGGCCCCCCATCCTTTAACAGGATTGTTGCTCTGAGCCGTAGCAGAGCTGATCCCACTTTGCAGAAAGACCTGGCTCCTTAGTGGGATTAATGCCAGCCGGGGCATATAAGGGGGCTGCCCAGCTTTTCCCTTTGTGCTTTGCTCTGGGGTTTCTATCCTTCCCTGCCTGGCTGCTGGGGAAGGGGCTGCCCTGGCTGAGCTCCTCATGGTCCTGCTGTCCCATTGCTCAGCAGATTCCCTTTCCTCACTTCTATTTTTATGCTGCCCTCCGGGACAGAAATCTGAGCCCCGGCTGCCTTGCCCTGTGCCTGGAGACGTTATGTGAGCTCCTGCTTGGCTCCCAGCACAGAACCCTTTCTTCCTGGCAGCCCTGGGAAGGAGCAGCAATTCCTAATTCCCAGCTTTTTGCCCTAAATTTGCACCTGCAGCTTCCTCTGAGGGTTAAAGAGCCGTGTCCTCAGCAGCATCAGGTAGAAAAACTGGCTGAAGGCTTCCCCGTGCCTCACAGCTATTTATCTATTCTGTGTTTTGTTGGGACAGGGCAGCTTTCTGTGTCTGTGCAGCAAACCCTGGACCTGGGGGGGTGGGGTGGTGTATGTTAGGGCACCCCCTTGCCATTGGGTGTGCTGTGAGGTCCCTGTGGTGTGGAGATGGGACTGTGGTGCTGAACATCCCTTCTGAAAATAACTCTGCGGCTCAGAGTTTGTGCCTAGGCACCTGGAGGGCTGTGCTCATCCGGGTGGCATTTGGGCTGCTGGCACCAAGAGAGCTGGAGGAGAGGGCATCCCACTGGGGCGCAGGCTGACTTTCGGGCACTTCAGGGTGCCAGGCATCACCATGGGTCTCCAGAGGGTATGAGGAAGACCCTGTGCCCCCCCCGCCATCCCAATGGCAGGCACGGGGTAGGGATGTTCTGCCGCGCCCACTGGCTCCACATCCCCATTTCTAGTTGGTAGAGAGAAACAGCCCGGCAACCTGGCTGGTACCAGGTACTGTGGGTAAAGCCTTCGGCCTCTCCTCCCTTCCTCCTCGGCCGGCAGCCCCTGGGGGGAGAGCTCAGCTGGGTGCTGCCCCCCGCAGTCCCCTCCGGCCCCACGGCAATAGGCAGGGCGAGGGCACCATCCCGAGCTTGGCTGGGCCCAGGCCGCCGGGCCC
>NW_008824379.1:1218715-1222382 GCF_000699105.1 Pygoscelis adeliae | reverse complement strand
TGGCCGCAGGCAGCCGGACCCGGGCAGAGCCTGCCAGCACACGGTGCCTGTGCGGGTTTGCTTTCTGGGAACGCCGGGGTGCTGCACGGGGGACCAGAAACCATTTTTTTTTTCCCCTGAGTGTGAAAGCAAGCGCTTCTGCCGACACCTCCACGCGGCCGGGGCAGGGGGATGGCTGGGCCAGGGACACTTCCCGGGCTCTCCCCTCCATCTGCAGGGGAAACCCACGCTAGCTGCGATCTGCTGGGGCAATACAGCCCTCTGTGGGGCAAAGGGACGCGGCTCCTTCTGCACCGGTCCTACCATGATTACACCCAGTCGTGCAGCAGCTCTAGAAGCTCACAGGGGGATTTGTGAAGGTCTCTTGGAAAATCATGCTCCATAAATACCTATTTATCTTGGGGTGGTTTTGCAGCACTTGGTTTGCTGGCCGCTGTGGCCACAGGTGCTTGGGGATGCCCCAAACTTGGGGACCGGCTGCCGTTTGTGTCTGCCGGCACCATCCAGCTGACCTTGCACCAACAGGCTCTCATGGCCTTGGCCGCTGCCCCGTAACTGCGGGGACACGGGAGGGGATGGCCACCCCCAAGCCCGTGGACACTGAGATTAGAGCGGTGCCGCTGGGGCGGCCGAGCCCCAGGTTGGGTTTCACTCACTGGCAGCTATTTTCAGGCCTGCAAATCCGATGGGTGATAGCGCTTGCAACTGTGTGTGTGTGGTAAAGTCATCCTTGGAGCAATGGATCCTTCCGCAGCCTGGCTATGCTGCTGCTTTTTTTTAGGATCTAACTAATATACTCTTATTTTCAGCTGCTTGCTCCATGCAACCCACTTTCCAGCATCCTGGGTGGGGATGGATCCTTGCTTAACCCTTGCACGGGGGGTTTGCTGCTCAGATTAGCCCATGGCATCCTACCATGTGGTGATGGGTCCCTGCTCCCTACCCAGAGCCCCCCAAAAAACCAACACTTTGGGCTGCTTCTGGGTTTGTTTTGCATTTACAGCAGCGCATCCACGCTGGTCCATCAACCAAACCATGGCTCTGCCAGGTGGTGTTGGCTCTCCAGCCTATGCATCATGAATCCTGTTTGCATCCTTAGGGATGCGGAGACGTTCCGGGCAGGGAAGAGGAAGACTTTGGCAGCGGGGACCCCTTGCTCTGTGGCTGGGCAAACACTCTCAGTGGTTTCCCTCGGGTCCTGCCCCTGGGCTTGGCTTGGAGCAAACCTGCCTCGGGTGCTAGGAGGAAAATGGATTGCCCCATTATCAACGCTTTCTCCCACACCTTAAATACAATGCATCTGGCAAGAGAGGGGCCCCTGGGTGCTGCTTGCTCACACTTGGTGGGTGCAGGGGAGCGGCTCCCCCCCCGGCGCCCGCTACCTGTGGGACTGTTTCTCTCAGGGGAACAACACTGCGGCTGTCCCCGGACCCAGCGGTGAGTGAGACCTGGGCTGTGCTGGGGCTGGTGGGTCGAGACCCCGGGCTGTGTCCGTGCGTGCCAGGGCTGGCACAGGGGCTTGGGGCAATGCTGGATGGGGCCCTGCTGTGGGGACGCACGCCACGAGCTACGTGCTGGGGTGCCTGTTGTGCTTGGTGGAGGGGAATTTGGGGGCTAAGTGGCTGGGAAGGTCGTGCTCAGCTCCTAAAGGGGCAGATGAAAACCGTTGCGGAGGCTCAAAACACACTTGCCTGTGGAAATAAGGAGGGGAAGGCAAAGGGCTTGCCTTCAAACACTTGGGAAGCTGATAAAATAACAATTGCCCCAGCGGGAGCTGCTGCCTGTTCCCGTCCGGCTGCAGCCCCAGGGCATCCCTCCAGGGCTTCCTCCTGCACTGCTGGAGATGTCCAAGCCCCTTCTCTAGATGCCCGTAGTCAATTATAAAAAAATTTCTGTAAATCAGTGCGCAGCATCTTTTTCACCTGCCTCCACCTTGTTTCCATGAAGCTGGTTGATGTGCAGGGATGGATCCTGCTTCTCCCCCAGCCTGAGCTGGGAAGCTGCAACTGGGGGTTTGAAGGCAGAAACACTGAACTGCCCCGATGCCTCTGCTGCGAGGTGGCTGCTCAAAAGTCTTTCTCATGGAGACTTGTTGGTAAAATGGCCCCGGTGCAGAGCAGTAGGGACTGGCTCGGGCTTTGGAAGAGGAAAATGCCGGGTTAAACTGCTCGCAGCCGGGTAAAAGTGGGGTTTTGCAGTCAAACGGTGAGCAACTGGAGGGCATGCGGGACACCGTTCCTGCTCTCGTGAGCAGCATCCGAGTCGTCTTGGGGTGGGAAGGACTCATGTGAAGTACAGCAGGGACCTGATCTGTAGGTGTTGACAGCAATCAGGGCAGGATGTGACTTTTGAAAACTGTTTTTATTTTACAAGGTTTGGGTTCCTTGGGGTTGAGCTGGGGCTTCTGGGCAAGACAGCCACGTTCGTGCTGGGGTCAAGCACATCCCTCTCTGCTCGGGGCTGGAGGGCTCTCACTTGGGGTTAAAGTCAAACTTAAAGAAGCAAATTGCCTCTGCAGCAGCTGAGCTGGGGAAGCTCAGGGGCTTTGCAGCAGCTGAACCTGACACTGAATCGAGGTGCAGCTCTCCCATTGCTGGGCGGAGGCCGGATGGGGCGATCGGAAGGGGACAGGAGACAACAGGGTCCCTGGTGATGATTTAATCTCGAAGCGCTGGTTTAATTAATGCAGCAGCCCTCGGATGCATCCTAATTCTCCGGGCACACCTGACTTTGCAGCACGCAGGGGCTGAAGTCGTGGTAAGGAGCCTGCATGTGCCTTTCTGCTCTCCCTCAGTTTGTAGCTGAGAAAAATCGATGCAAAACCCTTCAAGATGCCCGGAAAGACCCATTATCTCCCGACTGAGCAGGGGAGGTGAAGTTCAAACAAAACCCCACTGCTGCATCAAGGACGAGAGCTCCTTGCGTGCTCTTCTGGGAGTGGGTTAAAAAACCAGCTCCTTCCCTATAGATGTATACAATTCCCTGAGTTTAAGGCAAAAAGAGCCTTGTTTGCCCTGGCTGTGGTGTGGAAACAGCCTTTTCTGTGCATCTGCACCTTGTTCTGCTTTGGAAAAAGCATTTTGCAGAGGGGAAGGGCCTGATCCCCTGTGCACGTGTCCCCGGGAAGCAGGGGACAACCCGCTGCAGCCTTTTTCTGCAGCAGTGAGGGTCTGCTGGGCTTTCTCCTTCTAATTTTTCCCATTAGTCGGGTGTTTTGAACCCAAAGCTGTTGCTTTCTCTCATCCTTGCCCTCCCTCCTCCCAACCCCACCAGTCAGTACAAGGGAGAGACAGATCCTAAACCACTAAATGCCTGAAAATTAGCTGGAAAAAGCAGCTTGTGTGATTAGGCAGGCTTAGAGCAGCTTCCACCTGGGAGGTTAAAAGTTACTGAATAACTAAACTCCTCCGTCAGCCGCCGGTCACTGCTGGGGACTCTGCGGCTGCGCTGGTGCTGGGCACCCCGCGGGTATTTTGGTCACCCAAAACCACGAGCAATTTCCCCCTCTCCCAGCCCTGGGGAGCCTGAGGGGATGCCCTGGCTGGGGTGATGGGCAGAGCGGGTCCTGGGAGAGCTGCACGGTGCTGAGCATGGCCTGGGAAGGGGACGGGGACAATGCTGGGCCCCGGCGAGGGCGAATGCCACCGTGGGAAAGCTGGCTGGGGCC
>NW_008824379.1:1217332-1217812 GCF_000699105.1 Pygoscelis adeliae | reverse complement strand
CCCGGGTGGGGCTGCAGATGTCGGTCCCTCCCCCCCCCCTCCCCCCCCTCCCCCGTTTTTCGGGGAGGGGTTCGGAGACTGTGATCAAAAGCTGGAGCCGCCGTCCATCTGCTTCTGACAACCTGAGCACTTGCTGGCAGCTTCTGAATTCAGAGCGTTGAATTCCTCAATAATTAGAGGGGTTTTTGCAAAAAAAAAACCCCAACCCCATCTGGGCTTTTTCATTATGGGAATGAAAAGCCAAGGTGGGTGTGGGAGGGGGGCAGGTGGATTTTCAGCCTTAGCAACCCCAATCTTGAAATATTACATCAGCAGCGAAGAGGTGTAATTAAGTAGGAAACAAATGAGCCCAGCTAATCTGTTTTGCTTGTTTGAGCTTAGTGGAGTGCAGAAAACAAACAGAGGCTGAATGATGAATGAGACCTTTTTTTTTTTTTCTCTCTTTTTCCTTAAAGGGTTTTTCTTTTGCCGAGCCCCGAG
>NW_008824379.1:1214584-1216370 GCF_000699105.1 Pygoscelis adeliae | reverse complement strand
CTCGCTCCCGCACCACTCTCCCAGAAAAGAGTTGGGGTTTTTTTTCCCTCTTCTTTGAGCACGTTGCATCTAAGCCTCTTCCACCACCCGCCGAGGAGCTTCTCGCTGTGGTTGTTGATGTGATGCCCTGTGCCAGGGGCCAGAGGGGACCTGGCGCGGATGGGGGTTGTGTTACAGGCAAATGAGTCTGAGCTGCTGCCCATCAGCTGGTGTCAGCGAACACCCTGTTCCCCCAACACCCTCTGGCCAAACCTTCCAAAAATGGTTTTAAAAACAGCAGAAATGAGCAACTCGCTTGGCCCCAGGGAGCGGAGTATGCCGCGGGGAGGAGCGGGGGCTTGGCTGGGTGTGAGCAGGGCGTGAGGGGTCCTGGGGAGCAAGTGGGGTCACCCCGGGATGGTGAGCTTGGCCACTGCCGTGCTGGTGCTGAGGTCCTCCCTGACCCTGGGTACACGTCTTCCCGGGTAGCGTGACCCCAAAATATTGCACGGCAGAGGAGATGCTCCCAGTGGGCTGGTGGTGTCTGTCCTGGTCCGCATCCCCCCAAACCACCCTGGTGCTTCCTTTGCACCCCCTCTCTCGGTCCTGCGCTTTTAGGCTGTTTTAAGCCTCCTTGACGGGGTTGTGTCCCCGCTGGTGTCTCCAGCAGTCCCCCCTTTGCCCGCGGCAGGAGGATGCTGAGCCCCCCGCGCACACATCTGGCTCTCCCTCGTGCACCTCCCAGCCCTGCCCTCGCCTCCCCTCCGCCCTCCCTCACCCTCCCCTGCCAGCCACATCGTCTCTCCTGCCCCCGGAGGGGCTGGGAAATTGGGAAATGGCAAAAATGAAACAAGTTTTCCTCTCCCCTCCTGGGTGACAATTTCAACCCCGCAGGAGCTTGGTGGCCGCCAGCTGGCTCCTGCATCCACACCGGCCCCCAGCAGCCCCCCTGGAGGGGAGCACTAGCCCCTGCCTCCCGTCATAACTAGCACAAGCATTCGCATTATTATTATTATTATTATTATTATTATTATTATATTTTAAAATATATTTATTATATTTTTTTAAATTCTGTTTTTTCTCTGTGAGGAAAAGGGTGGTGCTATTTATTTGCAGGCGTTGCCGTCGGCTGCCTTGTTTCAGCGTGTTGTGGCTCTCTCCAAGTAATAAGAGCATCTCTGGAAGAGAAAATTAAGCAACTTGGTAGCAGGCGGTGTCTTCCTCACCGAGCGAGGGTGTTTATCCTCCTCGTTTTGTTTCAGATGAATAAATTTGCCAGACAGCAATGATATTAGCCTCGTCTCAAAGACTTTATCAATTTGCAGTTGTCTCTTCGATGATAGTTTTTTATTGAACTGTCTGAGATGATTTCCAAAGAGAGGACTGCAATTTAAACTATTAAGTAATTTGGGAGAGCAATTAGTGTTAATCTGGAAACTCCCCGTGTTGCTCCCGAATAAATCAACCTCTCCGTGAGAGCCATGCTGAAAGAGCCTGGGCTGATTTATGTAAAGGGGGGGCTTTTGGCCAGGAAAACAACAAGGAGCAAGTTTTCTGCCTGGAAAACTTTAATACTTTGACGGTGTTGTGGTTCACAGGGCGTTGGGGACTTATGGGAGCCGGGCTTTGCTCCTGTGGTCTGCCAGCGTGCCGGGGTGCCCTTCCATGCATCCCCATCTCCGAAATGCTTCTCTGCCGGCAGCTGTGCACAGCCCTGCGATGCTCCCTGGAAAGGTCTCGGTTCGACCCAGCGCTGGGGTTTTGCTTCTGGCCTCGTCTCTCACCGGGCAGATCGCGGGGGGGGGGG
>NW_008824379.1:1202670-1214409 GCF_000699105.1 Pygoscelis adeliae | reverse complement strand
ACCACTCTTTCAGTAAAGACATTTTTCCTCACGTCCAATCTAAACCTCCCCTGGCGCAACTTGAGGCCGTTTCCTCTCGTCCTGTCACTTGTTACTTGGGAGAAGAGGCCGACCCCCACCTCGCTACAACCTCCTTTCAGGTGGTTGTAGAGAGCGATGAGGTCTCCCCTCAGCCTCCTTTTCTCCCCGCTGAACAACCCCAGTTCCCTCAGCCGCTCCTCAGCAGACTTGTGCTCCAGACCCCTCACCAGCTTCATTGCCCTTTCTCCCTTTCTGCGTGCTCCCATGGGATCAGACCTGGCTCACGTCTGCCCAGAGCACTGCATTGCACGTCAGATACTAGAAACACTGTGTGGTCCCGTCAGGTGAAGCCTCTTCCTCCTCTGTCTTGTTCTTTGTTGGCTTCTGCTCAAAACCAACCACCAAAACTGTGTGCAAGGTCTCCAAACCTAGCCTGTACAACCAACCTCTGTGCTCTGCTTTGCACCCTGCCTTGCACCCTTCCTCCTCTGCCTGCGCCGTGGGTGTCCTTGCTCAAGGCAGGGCCAGAGGTTGTTGCTCAGGGCCATGACCCAGCCAAGTTTCAAATAACTCCAAGGATGACAATCCCATGTGTTTGACCACCCTCATGGGGAACATTTTTTTCCCCCCAGTAGCAAGTCAGAATTTCTCACGTTCCAACTTGTGCCTTTGCATCTCATCCTGCCGCTGGTGACCTCCGGCTGTCTATTCCCCGGCTTCCACTTAGGTGGTTGCAGACAGCCGTTAGGTCTCTTCTTCCCCTCCTCTTCTCTGGGGAGAAGGCTGCAACTCCTGCAGCCTCCCCCTGTGCATTATGTGCTCCTGCTTCAGTCCTTGATCAGGTTGGTGGTCTCCACTGGATTTCCTCCAGTGTGTCCATGTCTGTCTTATCCTGGGGAGCCCAGAACTGGACACTGTCCAGACCTGCAAGTACCAAATAGAGGGGAATAACACAGCCCAGGGAAGCAGTTGGCTTTGGCCAAGCTGAACCATGGTTCTTCTTGTCCACCAGGATCTCCAGATCCTTCTCTCCAAAGCTGCTTTCCAGCCATTTGGACCCAGCCTGTCCTGTTACTTGGGGTTATCTCGTTCCAGGGGCAGGACCTGGTGTTTCCCTTTGAGTTCCCTGAGCTCCTGTTGGGCCGTTTCTCCAGCCCATCGTGGTCCCTCTGGTTAGCAGCCCTGCCTTCCAGCATGTCAGCTGCTCCCCCCTATCTGGTATCATCTGAAAATGAGCTGAGAGTGCACCCTGTCCCCAATTTATCTGCTTATCCACAATTTGGCCACAAGGATGCTGCAGGAAACTCCGTCAAAGGCCTTGCTAAAGTGAAGTAATACAGCTTGCATGTATGCTCTGCCCTGGCCCACAGAGCCCATCATCTCACCCTGGGAGGTGATCAGGTCCATTGGCCACGATTTACACCCAATAAATCTCTGCTGGCAGTTCCCGATGACTTTCTTGTCCATCATGGGTGAAAACAGCTTCCAGGACGATTTGCTCCATCACCTTCTGAGGCAAGCTGAGCAGCCTGTGGTTCCCTAGATCATCCTTGCTGGATGATGGGTGACATTTGCCTTATTCCTGTCCTCAGGAAACTCCCCTGATCCCCACTATCGTTCAGCGACAGAAGCAGCCTTGGGCAAGAGCAGAGCCAGAGGGGCGAAGGCAGCCCCGGCACAGTAGAGAGGCCATCGCAGCCTCTCCCCCACCTTGCCTTTCTCCTCAAGGTCATCCCAGGGAAGATATTTCTGTTTGCAGGGAGCATGACGGCACCTTGCGAATGGCAGCCTGGAGAGCCTCCACCTCTCCGGACGGTTGCTTCTGTTTGGAGCTATTGCTGTTTTCTGGTGGCTGCTGGTTCCCCATTCAAATACCTTCATAATCCACTAAAGGGCCTCACATCTCCCTTTCTTTCTTCTTTTTTTCTTTTTCTAAAACAATTAGCTTGGCTCAAGCTCTCTGCAATACATCAATTAATACAAGCTGCGGCAGTAAATTAAAGGGAAACAGGAACAACTATGCTGGGATTAGGTCACTGAAACTATAAACTTTGGAACAAATCAGATTTCCTTGGGAAGGGAAATGGACAGCAGTGATATGTCAAGTCATGAGATGAGACAGGCTCAGAGCAACTTTCCAGAGTCTCCTGACTTGGCCGCTGGATGCCAGAACTTCTTCCCTAGGGAAAGTTTTGGGTTGCCAGACCCTGTTGCTGCTGATAAATCCTTGGATGGCCAAACAAACAAACAAGAAGAGAGAGAAAATGGAAAAGAGGGTGGGGGAAAGCTGCGTGGCCGCTTTGGGCAGCGTATGGTGTGTAGTTGTATCAAGACTCGCTGCCAGCCAGGTCAGGCCCCGTATCCCCTCCTCTGCGGTCGTTGATGCTCTTGGATGTTGTACGTGGCTGTGCTAGAAGGTCAGATTTGTTCATTCCCACCTCACCAAGTAACATTTCTGTCCTGCGCAGCGGTGGTAGGGAGCAGTGCTGGGAAGGGTGGGGGTGCTCAGGGGTCCCTGCAGAAGTGCCAGAGGAAGGCAGGGCACTAGTACCTCTGTGCCAGCTCAGTCTGCAGCCAAAAGGGGCTAAAAAATCCTCTCAAAAGCCAAGGTGACAGGTACAACGGCAATTTCTGCACCGAGGGAGCGAGAGCGTCCTTGCCCTGGTGCTCCGGCAAGGTGCAGGCAGTCCCTTCCCCTGCCCGTTCTCTGCACCTCGCTGCCGGTACCCAGGACAGACAGACTGCTGGACAGAGGTCATCTGTCGTCCCCCTTCCCAGGGAGGATCCACTTGTGTTCCCAGTGATCTGCGGTTGGTGGAAGGCCAGGAGTGGGGGTTTACACCCTCCTGGGGCGCTCTCGCCAGCAGGGATGATTACAGCCCGTGTGTTCTCATTAGCCACATAAACGCCTCATCCCTTTTGGCCTCTTACTCAATTCTTGGCTTCAGTGAGACGCTGCAAGCTGAATTACACACTGCGTGCATGAGTGAAACTTTTCCTATTCTCGGCTCTGCATCATCCCTCCTTCCTCTCTTCCCACAGCTTCTGTCTTCACCCTGTGCTTTGTCCCCTGAGCCGGTCGTGCAAAACCCATGAGGTCCCCACCGCCCTCGCAGGAACATCCCTCTCGCCCTGTGAGCGCAACCCCATGCTTGCTGCTGCTATCTGAGCGCCGGGCTGACCCCCAGCACTTAACCCCTGCCCACGCAGCTTTGTTAGCAGCGGTGTGAAGGCCACCTCATCCCTTTACCTCCAGACAAAAGTCTTGCTAATGATGGAAACATCTGCTGGTGGAGCTGGAACAGCGTGGGAGCTGCGGGGACAGGGATGAAGTGCTCTGTCTTGAAAAAACAACCCTACGCGGCCTTTTATTTCTTCCAGCACTAATGATGTTTCTCAGCCACCCCAGCTCATTTGGACCATCAAAGTCGGGAGCCAACACTCTGGGCTCTTCGTGTTGTCAGAGAGGAGAGGCCCGTCTGGAGGTGGGGCTGTGGTGGGCTCCAACATCTTCCAGGGCTTCCACCCCTCACTGGAGAAGGACCGTAGCAGGCTATGGTCTCAGGGGACCCCAGGGGACCTGGACGTCTGCAGGGCTGCACCCCATGGTGGTTGGTGTGGACTCTGCCATGGCAAAAGCTCCCTGTAGCAGATGTGTGATGGAGTAAGGTAGTGGTAAGAGCACGGTCTTGGCAAACTTGCTTAACCAAGTTTCCTGCTTCTTGCTTTTGGTTAAACCAAAGCTGTGCCGCCTCTCCCTGCTCTAAGGGAAGGCAAACCAGGCAAATCCTGCCCGTGTTTTGCACTCCTTTCCCAGGTAACACCTAGAGGGATGCCACTGAGGCAATTCCCATCGTCTTCATCGGTCGTTGTAGGCAGAAATATTTTGCAATAATTTGCTATAGGGCAAATACCGCTGCCCCCCTGCCCGGGGCCAGGCTGCCGTGCCAAGCACACAGCCAGCTCCAGGCTGTGTTGGGAAAGCTGGCTTTGCCATCCTCAGCCTGACGTCTCTGCCGGCTGCTGCCGGGGACAGCGTTTGCGTTCTCTCCGTGTATAAACGGGTGCGGTAATGAAACACTGGGAGCAGATTTGTGGCGAGAGGCAGAGGTTCACCCCTGTGAAATCACAGAGGTGGTTTCATACGCAGTGCTATACCCAATTCATCGCTCTTTCACCACCTCTTCCTTGTATTGAGTGGGGTCAGGGATGGGAGAAGCAAAGAGATTTCAGCATTGCTGAAGGCAAAACCTGGTCTTGGCTGTTCTGGTGGCCCCATATAATTTGGCTTCTTTCTTGATCTTCTCCTCTGAATTATTTTTTTCCTAAGCCTCCTACCCTCTTAATGATAGAGAGGTGATCTCTATCATTAATGATCTCTATCTTAATGATAGAGAGATGATCAGAGAGCTGATCCCAGAAAACGTGTTACCATGCAATGTGATGCCAACCAAAAACCTTGATGTTCATGTAGACTCCAAGACTGACGTCAGGAGGACCCTCAACCAACTTACACGAACATCTCGGTACTGGTTCAGGTGCAGCAGACAGGGTATGTCATATTCAACGCTGTAGCAAACTTGCATTACTCCAGTGTCTTGCTTGTGTTTCTGAAGTGAATATCCCCAGTCCCCTTGTGGAAACCAACACACACCGTTGAGTGAGAATGAGCCATCAGGCTGGAAGAGGCCAAGATAACAAAGCAAAGTGGGATTTGGGGCTGGAGAGCCTGGGATAATGTCTGCCCAAACCTCTGCTAGCAGTGCCTGCATTCACACCGACAAAGCCTCAGTCTTCGGCTCCCCTCAATTTTTCCCTCTCTGTGTCCACCTGCCTCTTGGGTTTCTGTGGTTGCTTGGGGTTTTCTGGGGTCCTCGGGCCTGTTGTGGGGAGTGGAGACGACTGCAGCGAGATCGGGAGGTTCAGACACTGGCTAATCCTGTTAGGAAGCCAGTGGTTATTGCAGGGCTTCCAGTGGGACCCGCTAAATGAACCATAATTCTGTAATGAGATTTCCTTTTCCCGGCCAGACTAAATGTTCTTGGCCACTGGGAATAAAAGGTCGGGGGGAAGAAAAAATAAAGAGAGAGAAAGAAAAAGGGGAGGGGGAAGCCTGTCTCAGGCTCCGTCTCTCTCGATTGTATCAAAGATTTGAAGAGCTCTCAGATGTGCCTGGCTATTGCAGCTCACTTCTGCGCCCCGTGAGTGCAGCTCAGGGCAATAGGCTGCCCTGTCCGCCTCTGCAGGGGGTTGATAGGACCCTGAGAGCAAGAAAAACACATTTGAGGTTGTGATATCACTCCAAAATTCAGAGGTGGCGAGAGAGACTTCTTTACGAACCAGCAGGATGCTGGAGAGGGAAGGAGAAACAGGCTGCGGGGCTAGCGAGGAGAAAACATACCCTAGAAAGACAGCGATTTCTTCGTAGGAAAGCTGAATTACACCAAGAATTGTCCAAGGTGTGTTTCATTCTGACTTCTAGCAGCAACGGGGAAAAGCCAGCAGCCTCCTGCTCTTCCCCAGGAGGTCTCTGGAGTGTGACTGCAGGCAGAGTCTGCAGGGGAGGGATGCTTTGGGCTGGGGCAGCTCTGCACCGGTCCTGTCCCGATTTGGCGGTGGGACACCCGTGCCACTGCGGCCCCAGTGCTTTGGCTGGGATGAAGTCAGGGCAGAGATGAATTTGACCTATGGTCTTTGCAAACAGTGGGGTTTTTTAGGCGAAAACCCACGGTAGAAGCTGGCGTTAGCTCGAAGACCATCCGCTGTTCGCGCTGGACCGTTGGCCCCGTGCTCTGCCGGCAGCGGATGGGGACGGCTGCTCACCCCAGGGCAGCAAGGGCACGTACTCAGCCCGGCAGGGACGGCTGCATTAAACACCGCCTCGCCGTAAGACAACGTGCTTCTGATTCAAACAGCTCCTCTTGCTCCTGGCGAGGGGCTCCGGGGAGCACCGACGTGACTCCTTGCTCCCTGACAAGGCAGGAGTCCCAGCTGCCGAGCCCCGAGGGGTGGCATTGGTGGCAGGAGTGACATTTGGGTCACACAGGGGACATGCCTGGGTACAGGGCCAGTGCCACCTCGGTCACGGGGTCAGCCACCGGTAAAGCACCTGGGGCAATTGCAGCCTCTGCTAACGCCACATGCCTTCCCTCCTCCTCCATCAGCTTGCTTGCAGGTGTTCCCAAACTTCCCAAATTGGCCTCATTTCACCCCAGGATGAGAAGCCAGCCTCCTTGGGGAAGGGCTGGCCTCTCTGCTGGGGAGAGGTTTGGGGCTGGGAGCTTTTGATGGAGCCCAAGGAGCAGGGAGAGATCTGCCTGCTGTGACTTGTTGTTTTGCAACAGCCCTTTTCTTGCTTGATCTTGATCGGGTTTTTTTTTCTTTTCTTTCTGGGCTTTCTTTTTGAGCGTCTGAATCTCTAATTTATTTCTGTCTGAATGACAAACAGAACCTTTTGGTTTGCCAAGTCCTGGGCTGGGTTTCTCTGGCCATGACTGGTGCTTTGGGGTCAGCGTTTTCCAGCCTTCCCCTGCTTGAGGGATTCCTGATGGTCCTTTGACCTCGCAGTGAAAACCCTGAGCCCTGTCTCTCATCCAGCAGGCAGGTGAGGAAAACGAAAAGTGCTCTGATCTTTTTTTTTTTTTTTCCTTTGAAATTTGGCCCCAGGGGTGCTGCAAACATGTCGGCTGACCCTGACCCCTTCTGTGCCTCAGTTTCCCCATTTGTAAAGTGGGGATTGGTGAGAGGGGAGGTTATTTTCCACTGTTTCATGGGGTAGTGCTTCGCATGTCCAAGGTGGCCTCTTTATTTGTTAGGCTGTTTTTCCTGTTTACTATGTTTTTAGCCTCAAAGCTCTCCCTCGGGCTGTGTGGATGGGTGCCTCCCGCTCTTAACTCAGAGCCTGTTTCCAGGCCATCAGCTGCTCTTGCTGCAAAAAAACCTCAAATGAGGATGGGAAAATAACATTGCTAAAAATAAAACAAAAATCTGAGTCCTCTGGATGCCAGCTCTCCTGGTATCTTCTGAGCACCTCTCCTCCCTCCTGGCCCACGACCATTCGATATTGGTCTCAGCAGGGCAGAAAACATTGCTGGGCTGGAGATGGGTGCAATGGGGCCGGGTCTGTCCTGCTCCACCAGCTGCGGTGCTTGGCCAGCGCGGGGGCAAAGCCCGTGGCCCTTCATCCTCCTGCCTGGGTTCTTCTCCAGTATTTAGTCGTGGGGTGCGAGGGGGATCCAACACATCTGACGTGCAGCGGTGACAGCCTTGTCTGGGGACACTGATGAAGTCTCGAGGAGTTGCAGCCACAACCAACTTCCATTGCCAAAGAGCTTCTGCCAGTGGCCTGATGGTGAAGGGACCGTCCCCTGTGCTGAAGTGGCCATTGAAGGAGCCCGAGGGCGATGGCAGTGCTGCTCCTGCCGGGACCTCGCTTCCCCAGCTTTGGGGGCAAGGTGGGACCCATCACCCGCAGGTCCAGAGCTCAGCTGGGAGCAGAAGCTCAAGCAGATGGAGCTGGAGAGCTGCAGAGCAGCGAGTCCTGCAGCTGTGACCCCCTGGGCCGGCAGACAGATTACCAACCAGCTCTGCACAAAGCATTATGGAAAGGCGAGGATATCCGCAAGCTTGTTAGGCAAAGCCCGAAATCGCACGGCTACGGCTGGCTGTAGTCAAAACCCTAGGTCAGATGTTAATGTCGCAGCAATCAATTCAACCCAGACTTAACCGAGTCATCTCATAAGAGCCGAAGCGTGTTAAGATGCAGCAGGGAATGCAGGAGCCTGGAAATAAAAGCAGTTGGGGCCCCTCCAGCGTTTCCCTGGCATGGAGAGCCAGGATTTCCCAGGATTTCACCTCTTCCCTCTACAAACTGGGCAGGATCCCGGGTCCGGGTGGTGGGAATAGGAAAGTCTGTGTGTGCCCGTCAGGAAACCTCTCCTTGCCTGGGACTTAACTGTAGCCCAGCCTGGGAGGGTAACTCCAGCTAGAGCGTGAGGAAAACATATTTTAGCCTCCAAAACAGCTGGTTTGGGTTTTGTGGACAGCGATGCCACCTTTGGTGGAGTTACCATCACCCGCCGGAGGTATCGAGAAGTGGAAATCCTCCAGTTTTTAAACACAGGCACAATTTCCCTTCTCCAACAGCACCAGAACACTAGAAGGTTTGGGGGGGTTGGTTTTCTTTTCGGGGGTACCTTTGGTACCACTTTCCTAAGGAAAGAGGGTTCATCCAGCTGTGCTCTGGCTTATCCATCTGCCTCATCCTAACAAATCCAGCTAATTTTGACCAAATTTAATGGGCGGGTTGAGACCTTAAAAATAGGATGCTTTTGTGAGTTTCATGAAAATGAGTCCCAGGCAGCTGGAATGAGCGGGATGCCGAGCAGGTGGCCGGGATTTGGGCTGAAATCCATGCAGCATTGGTGATCTCACAAGGAAACATCAGGGATGCTTTTGACCGCAGGCAAAGTCTCCGTCAACCTTATTAGAGCTGACGTCAGCCCCGCTGGGGGATGGGGTCCCCGGTGCTAACGAAGCTCTCACGGGTGACACCGGTGAGCTGCTCAGCCCCAATTCCCTCTCATTAGTGGGGTCAGCCCTGCTTCCAGGAGCCTGAAACCAGAGGGGCTGCACGCGAGCCAGGATTCGGCCGTGGGGAGCCTCTTGCAGCCTGGACGAAGGTGAATCACCGAGGCCGAGCTGTGTCTGGAGGTAGCCAAAAAGCTGTAAACTGTGAACTCGGGGCCTGGCATGTTCAATCCTGCTGCCGGGGCTTTGCGTCGGGCTGCCGAGCTCTCCTGGCCATGCTGGTGTTCGTCGGCTCAAAGCAAGGTGGTTTGTGGAAGGGTTTGCTTCATCTTGGTTTAACTAGAAGAAGCTGTTTAATACCTTTAAATTACAGCTGCGTTTCAATATCCCATTAAAGTCATTCCAGAAATAAATCTAAATTCCTGGCATAGCTTCTGCAAACTTCTCCCCAGTCAGCGGGAAGGCTGAGCGCCGTCTTTCTTTTGTTTGGTTTGTGGAAGGAAAGGGGGGAAAAAAACACAGCTCTGTCTCTCGACTTCTTGTTTTTCTCCCTTTTTTGGGGGAGCTGCTGACTCACGTGTTTGGGCTGGGAGAGATCCTCGGTCGTGTTTTGGCCGTGGCCAACCAGTGCTGATTCAGAGGTGGGTGACCAACATCTTTGTGTCCCCCTACGCTTGCACATCCCTCAGGGCTTTTCTTTTTTTTTGCTGGAGCTGTGCGTAATTTAGGGGCTGGGATCAGCTTTCCACGTTATCGCTTTCCCCTTGGTCTTTGCAGCTGGGGCTGTATCGCTTTGCTGCTCCATCCAGGCTGGAAGAAGCTGGGGTCGATGTGCTGGAGAGGCTGCACAGCTCGTGGGGTGCCCCAAATACGCTGCTTCGCTTATGTGGGTCTAGGGGGGGACGAGAGATGCTGGAGCCTCCTTCCCCACCCACCCTGCGGGGAGGCATGCGAGGGGCTTTGCATTTCTGAGTATTTCAGAGTATTTCAGCTATGTATTTCAGAGTATTTCTGGCATTTTTTTTCTTCTTGCTCTTTTTTAGAACTTAAGAACTCAACAGCAGCTGTTTCTCTGCTTTTGGGTTTGCTTTGTGTTCTTTTTTGCAATGAATGCTTTGCAGATTTGGCTTATCAGGCTTGTCAGCCCGCTCCAAGCCCTCCACTCTCCTCCCCGTCCCTATTTACCCAGGGCGCTGGCTGACGCAGGGCCCTTTCCTGTGTTTGTCACCACCCACCCCAAGGTCCTCCGGTGATAACTTTTCATTTGAGATTAGGGATTTAGGTCTTTTCGAAAGAGTTTTTAACCTACAGTCCTCTGAAATGTGTCACTTAATAGAAAAAAAATCTCTAAATAAACTGTTTAAGGTTGACACAGAAGTGATTTTTCTAATTTGTAATTACCCCAACAATTGATCCAAAGGTTAAAAGGTGCCGTTTGGGGGCCTGATCCCTCTAGAAAGGAACGAGCTTGAAATAGGGACTCAGATGATATAAAATACTGAGAATTGGCTGGTTTTAGCTGGCTTTAATGATCTCGATTCTGCTGATTTCAGTGGAGTTGTGTAGCTCTGCCGCTGCCGAGCATCTGCCCCCAAACTTACAGCTGCTGGTGGATGGCTCAGGCACTTGTGTTTCAAAACAGTGTTTGCATCTGAATAACCCAGAAGTAACTCGAACCCCTTTCAGCTTGTGAAGCAAGGTCTTAAAGCAGGTTTTTTTAATCTGTCTAAATTAGACCCTGGATTTACAAGAAGTCCTTGAACTTTGGTGCGTTTGCTAGCCCTCCAGCGTGTCCTTAAAATGATAATGAAAGCAATTTTGATTTTGATGGAAAGGTGGTAGGGCTTGGGCTGGAGGAAACGTGCTACTGTGGCTTTTAAAGGTAGGGGGTTCACATTTTGAAGTACAAGAAAAAGAAATGCAAGGGAAGACAGACAAGTACTTCTCTGCCCTGTAATAGCGATGAAACATTAATTCATCCCCCTGGAATTTCTTGTTTGTGTGCTCCCATAATTTCATTTCTTTGGTGTCTGTATGAAGCTTGGGTTAGTTGAATGCCAGAAGCCAAATACTCTTCGACTGGTATCCTTTTATTAGATTTTGTGTGTGCGTGTGTGCCCACGTGTACGTGTGAGAGAGAGATCACCCTTTATAACCCACTTTATACCCTTGGAGGCTGTGAGATGCGCTCCAAAAGAATCTTTCCGGCAGCACGTTTCGAACTCTAACCCCCAGTGCAGGGAGGTTTAAGACAAATATTTGGCTTTTGGTGGGATTTACAGGTGTCTTGTTGGAAGGGTGGGCAGTTTTGGGGAAAAGCTGACATTGGTGTTTGTGCTGGAAGACTTCACGTTGCCACGTCTCTGTGCCCGGTAGCTCAGGACTTGTTACAGCTCCTGAAAGTGGGGAGCAAAGAGTTTCCGCCCAAACACGTCCTGGAGCTTGCGGGCTGGTGGAGCTGGGAGCTGGCACAGGGATGTTTCTAAAAGCGAGCTCCCTCGGCCATGTCCTCCCAGGTTTTAAAGGCAGTCTGGATTTGATCAAGCCCCAATCTTTTCCCCTCGCAGAGGGGAGGATGCCAAAGAATGCCTCCGAGCCTGTGGCGTGGGTGTACACTACACGGCCGGAGGACAGAGGAAGGAGGCAGCGGGGCTCCTCCTTGCAGGTCCCGGCGCACGGATCTGCCGTGCGCCATGCGGGCACGGGTACCTGTATTTGTGCCCACAGCAAACACTTCACCTGCGGCCAACCCAGCAGAGAGTGCAAAGCTCCAGCTCAGCTGGGGACTTCCCAGGCCCTCCTGTGCTGCTCTGCTCAGGGAGAGGACAAGAGCGAAGGCTCACTGCCACCTCTAGGCAAGCACCAGCATAGGCACTTGCTCTAAACTAGAGCACAGACAGACAATCCTGGGATTTGTCCCAAATCACTGCAGTCTCTGTGCCAGACCCCCCTATCAGCTGGTGTGTGTGTGCAGTTACATAGGCTCCTTAAGCTTTAGTATAAATATGTTTAGCCGTTTCTTTATTCCCCGGGCAGTAATCCCTTGAACACATTTAGAGTTGCATAGAAATAGCAGCTGAATAACTCCAGAGCCACGGCTGCCGGGGATATTGTGTGTGTGATCTGTGCCGAGGCCACGGTTTCCTAAGGATCTTAGAGAGCCGAGCATCCTGAGCGGCACGTTCCCCC
>NW_008824379.1:1200179-1201964 GCF_000699105.1 Pygoscelis adeliae | reverse complement strand
CGGGAGGAAAAGGTTACCGGGGGCTCCTCCCTGGCTCAGGGGGTTGCACAGGACATGCACAGGCCAGCAGCTCCCTTCTCGTACTGACGCTTTGCTCCTGCCTTGGCCGGATTTACGGGCTTCAGCAAAGCTCCGGATGATACAAAAACGAGCATTGTCCCATTAAGTTTTCTGCAGGTGAAGGAAGTGCTGCCGTGCCCTGGTGAGGATGTGGCCCATGGATGAGAACAGCTCATCTGGTTCCCTTATGCTCTGGGCTAGTGGAGAAGGCTGGGATCCTGCCAAGGGTCCAGCTGCAGGGTGTGATGGGGGGGTGGATGAGCCGCGCTGCCAAAGCTGTGTCCCGGAGTAGCACAGGGAGCCCCGCTTGCCTGGTTCCAAGCACCCCAGCAGTCAGGGCTTTGCTTCCCCAGCATGGTTTTGCCTCCCGCTGATCCGCCTCACTGGCAAGAGGGCAGAAGAGCAGCGAGGTGCTGGTGGCCGGAGCTCATGTCGTGTGTCAGGGTGGCTTGGGCAGTGCAGAGTCCCCTCGAACACGCAAGTGCCATCACACCCATCAGCCTTGCGTGAGCTGGACCTTCAGCCATGCTACTCTCACCCCCATCTGTCTGCACCCCTATCCAAGGGGGACCAGTCCAGTTTCCCTGATAGTCACTAGCACACGCAGCCCTGCAGCACGAAGGCCATGCTCAAAGGTGTGAGCCCTGAAAGGAGAAGGTTTTGGACTTTTCTTGGCCTGGGCTGAAGCTGACAATTTTCAGCCTGCGACTGAGTCATGAAGACCTTCTTTGCCGGTGTGCACCTACTCATCCCTCCATGGCGCAGGTTTCCCTGCCCAATGGATCAGAGCAGATGTTGTTGGGTAGCTTACTATTAGATTAGTCCTCCTGCATCTAAATAGGCATGATTATGCTTTCATTAGCCCCAGACAGTGCATACAGCTTGACGTATGGGTAGTGTGAGGAGGGGGGAGTATGGCGAAAGCAGCCCCAGCCCCAATTCTGCTGCTGCGTTTGCTTATCCTTTCCCCTTCGCCACCTCTGCAAAACTCCCCGTGTGCCAGGGAGGAACAGGGCTGCTCGGTTTCCTCTTTCCTGTGGGAAGTTTTGTAATTGAATCGCCTGCTGTGCTGCGCTTTATTTGCCTGCCTCCGGAGAGGCAGTGGGGCAGGCAGGCTGGGGCTGCCCGGGGCGGCTGGCTCCCGCAGCTGCCGGGCACCCACGGGCTGTGCATCTTCACCAGGCTGAAGCCACCTCTCCGTGCTCCGGCGGGAGCTGCCTCCTGGGCTTGACAGGAGACTGCGAGCAGATGAACCTCGTACTCCTGCCCAAGAGCCCGCTTGGGTTTATATAATATTATATATCTATAATTGTGTGTTTGTTGTTGCCATGGGAATGAGCATAATTGCAAAGCCTGTAGACTGATGTCAAGCCTCGGTCTGCACTGGGCCTTACCGGGGGGCAGGTAAAGAGTCAGAAGGGGAAATGGGGTGAGAAGGAGCCCCTTCGCTCTCTCCCGTGTGCGCAGCCCAGGCTCAGCTCTGGCAGCAGAGGTACAGGCAGCTGGGAGAGGGGCAGGGCTGCCCCAGCCTGCAGCGTTGCCCGGCTCAGGGCTGGAGGCCCTGGGGGATGCCGGTGGGGCTGGTGCTGTCTGCCCAGGGCACAGAGAGGGCAGGGGCAGACCCGGCAGGAGGGTTCTGCCTGCTCTCAGGGAAAAAGGGGGGCTTTTCTGCAGCCCCCAGAGCACAACCCAGCTGGGAGAAGGAAGGTGGGGGGCTGCGGTTTT
>NW_008824379.1:1185664-1198153 GCF_000699105.1 Pygoscelis adeliae | reverse complement strand
GCCGTCCCCGGGGGCGCTGGGCTGGGGAGGGAGAGATCGGGTGGAGATCGCGATCCGGCCCGGGGTGGGGAAGGGACACCCCGATGCGGCTCCAGCCCCCGAGTGAAGCCCTGGGATGTCCCGCTCACGGCTGGCTCCTCTTCTTGAGGGGCAGCCGGGGGTTAGTCCGGATCTCGCCCCTTCCCTCTCCCCACCCGCGCGCCAAGGACCCGACTGTCCCCTCCGGGTGCGCTTGAAATGCAGAAGGGAGCTGTTGTCGCAGGGATCAAAGGAGATGAACCCTGCCTCTGCCCTGCCTGTGGTCTTGCTCTCGGCTTGGTTTGCAGTAGATAGCAAACAAAAAAAGAAAGCTTTTGTGTTTTACTGGCAAAGCAGAGGAAGAGATACCTGTGTACATGCACATCTGGAGCATCTGGTGCTGGGGTGGGCGTGCATCACCCCATCCAGCTCCAGTCCCGCAGAGCCTTTCCCTGCCTCAGCTCTGCGCTCCGTGAGCGCGCTGACTCCACAGCCCAGGTGCAGACATTTTCTTCCAGCGTTTTCAAGTTATGACTGTCAGGAGGAAATTCTGGCAGGCAACTTGACAATTATCTGCTGAGTCCCCAAGGAGCTGATCCGCCTCTCACTGAAATGGAGGGGAAGTGTCTCCTTCCTTCCCGTGGGAGCGCAGGCTGTCTGGAGCGGGAGACGTGGGAGATCGCAGGGGGCAGTTGCAGTGGTCGAGGGCTCAACTGCTTTAAATGCCAGCTCCTCTTCCTCTTCTGCATCCCCGAATGCTGATGGCTCAGGCAGATGGCAGAACGGGATCTACAGGGATGATCACCGGAGAGCTGTGGGGGAGGCTTTTGGGGCAGGGGGGCTGTTCAAAATAGCACTCTCCCGGAGATTTCTACCTGCACATCTTGGTTGGCTATGCCTTTTCTGTTAAAGGTCTCAGGTGGGGAAGAGGGGTTATTTCTGAATTTCTGAATTTCTTATTTTAAAGAATTTGGGTTTGCATTAGCAATTTATTCCTCCCTCTATTTTCTTCTAGCTTGTATTACCCAGAATATTTTCTTAAAGATGCTACAAACTCAGTCATATACGCTCCAGTTTTAAAATGTGCATATGTTTGCAAACAAACTCCCAGTACAGAGTCTCTTCTTACACAGTCGCGGGTTTTGGAGGGGATATTTCTCTAATCAGATACCTGCACCGGGAGAAGCATTACATTCCCTCATGAGCAAAGGAGAGTGACAAGTCCTTGTGCCCTTTGAATTCTGTTTATTCCCTCTGTCAGCACGGCGATCGTGAGCGAGTGCTGGAGAGGCCATCTTAGGCAGAGGGGTTTGGGCTGAATCCTCACTTGCAATTAATGTTGTGTGTCTGCTGATCCCCGTCAGCAGGGCTTGGTCTTCCCTGACCCTCAGGGACATTTTGGCCCTGTCAGATTTTTATTTCCCCCGCTTTGCTCGTGTATTTTGTATTTTCCATTTCAGTAGTGTATCTGTACAAAGGCTTAGGAAATCTGCCAGATTGCCTAAATCAGTGCCTGAAAACAACTATATATAGTAACTGATAAGTCACATGAGCTCGGCTCGCATAGATTAGCATTTACCTTTCCTGAGTAACGAGAATACTGTTTGATACTTGTTGATACCATCAATTTTTACTAAAGAAATCCAACCCCGATAGCAAGGGACCGGTTTTGAGAGGAGGCTCCGAACAAAGCTAAAATGCCTTTGCTCTACTCACGCTGTTCTGATTGTATCTGTGCATTAAATCAAATCTATATACGCGATCTGATCTCCCGTACGTAGCCAAAAATAAACATATTGTGTCCCGAAGAGGGAAGGATCTGTAAGCCACTGTCTGGCTGAAGCTGGATGAAAGCGTGTTTACTTCCATCCGCTCGCTCCAAATTAACTCTGCGATGGGCTGTGTGCGATACCTGACCCAACACACCCCGGTTTGCCACCCGACACGGCAGCAGTAAAGCAAGCAGAGCGAAGTACCGATACGATGCCAAGCAAGTGCTCGGGATCTGGCTGCGGGCACGAGAAGCACGCGGTCTGGAAAGCCCATATGTTATCCGTATGTTGGTTCTATATGCAGACCGTGGAAACCTGCAAGTACTGTGTGTGTATATACAAAACCGGAGGTATTTATGCTATGGCAACTCTTTCTATAGCCTCTGTTTTACATGACAATTCAGAAATGCTTAACGAGATCTCGCAATGCCCTTCTAGGGTAGGCTGGTCTTAATCCCCTTTTGCGGAGTCTCAGGCTTATATTTTCAGACGTGCTGAAAACATGCAGCTCTTCCTTGCCTTAAAAGTCACAAAAGCTCAGTCTTTTCAGAGCAGGACCCATCCTTCATCCCCAAACAGCATCAAAATGAACACATCCGTGGAAATATCAGTGGCATGCCTCGGCCAAGGGCTCCAGTCCCACTGGAGTGCAGCGGGACCGTGGCCTTGGTGCGACAGCCTGCCCCACCGCTGCCTCTCCCCATGATGCCAGTATTGAGGAGCAGGGTCTTGGGAAGCCAAAATCCTCTCCTCTGGCGCAGGGAAAAACTCTCTTTTCAAGCTAGGGGCTGGGGCTGCTTCAGCCAAAGGCAGTGTCACCAGCACGGGACTGTCCCACGGGGGAAGGGGAAAAGCCCCAGGAACCCATGAGCATCGGGGCCCATTTCCAGGCCTCTCTCGCAGGCACTCATGGCTTTCTTGCCACAGTGCCCCATGTTCAAGGGTGCTGGCGGAGTGAGGATCATGCGGCTGATGCTGCTTCTAAGGAACGGCCTCGCTCTCGCCGGCGGCACCTTTAGCAAAAATTAAGAAGCAGAAAATTCCACATCCCCCCCCACCCCAATCCTGCCCAAATTAGAGCCAGAGCCTTCCGTGGGACAAGGAACGCGTCCCAGGAGGCCCCCAGAGAACTTTGCCGCTGCCGTTGATACTATGGAAACAAGTGCTAATGCAAAACCCTAAGAAAAACGCGGACAGAAACTCAGGGGAACAAATTATCTTTGCTTTTTGCCTTGCGCAGTCACCGAGGATGCCGGTGCAAAGAGGGCGAGAGCTCTGCTTTGGCTCCACGTACTGGATTCATCGGTGGGGAATCGCACCTCTAGTCCTCCTGCACCTTTCGCTGTTGAAGAGAGACGGTCGAGATGCTTAGGGGACAGAGAAAATCCCGCAGCCTTTTCAGCGGTAGGCTTTCACGGGGACCTGGCAAGAGGCTCGTGCCTCCAGACCGAGGAACCCAGGCTTATGCCGTGAGGAGTCTGATGTCTTCCCGAGGCTTTTAAACAGTGATATGAGTCACTCTTTATGAAAATCGGTGACAATAAGGTTTATTGCTATTTAGTGTCCTAATTGGGCTACTGCTCCCACTGGCTTGTTAGAGTAGGAGAATTTAATGCCATGCTAGAAGGCTTTTGGGGAGTCAGCAGCAAAGGAGGGGATGAGAACCTGAGCCTCTGAAACGAGCCAGGAGTTTAATTCCTGGACCGACTCTGAGCCGAGAGCTCTGCCGCTGACTTTATTGATGCCGGCTGGCGGCTCTGGAGTTATTACCGCTCCAGCCAACCTGCTGCGATTTTTAAATTCCCTTTTTCTTTTTTTCTAAATGGAGCCACGATTCCCCTCTCGTGCTGCGATTGGATTTTGAGACTATCCATCAAGTGGCATTTTCTCATTTATTTCCTATCTACCTATTTTGTCATTTAGGACGAAGTGGTGTTGTGTTAACATGGGTCCCATTTGTCAAACCAGAGTCGCTGGTGTAATTCCAATTCTCTCGGCAAATTGATGGTGGTGCAATTTATGTTTTACAGATGGGCTGAGCCCTAATAAGAACATCAGTTTTAGACGGGGTTAGTGGTGGAATAGACGGTTTTATCTAAACTCCATTTCAGCCACACACCACAGACACCAAGAAAATATTGTATGAAACAGTAAAAGAGAAATGGCAGGTGTGTTACCGAAATATGCTAAGCCTTGAACTCCAAATTAAAACAAAACTTTGTTTCTGTCATCAAAAAAAAAAAGAAGTAATTTTGTCAACACAGTTGTCTCGGCAACATTAAAATGTGTTGCCTGCGGTCTGCTTGGAGAGGTGCGGTTCCTATCGGATGGGGCGAAGGGGAGAGGGACGAGGGACTTCATTAGATCACAGCAAAGTTTCTCTGCGGTTCTGCCTCCTCCAGCGTTGCTGCTCCATGGTTAGGAGTGTGCAGGATGCAGAATAGAATAGAATAGAATAGAATAGAATAGAATAGAATAGAATAGAATAGGATAGAGGGACCTACAATGATCACCTAGTCCAACTGCCTAGAAGGCGTGCCGGCGGCTGCTTGTGCCAGCACGACCAGGCTTTCCTCGGCTGTTTAATTCCCCAGAGAGGGATGGTTGGGATGAATACGAAAGCAAGTACCAGGAGCTGGATAAATGCACAGGTCACGGGGCTTTGAGGCAGCTTCAGCCCAATGATATGGCCATGAGCAAATGTGTATTGTTTTGCTTTCCAGAAAACAACCCCCTCATTAGAGGCAAATGAACACTCTCAGGGAATGGACATAGATTTATTTATATCAGAAAGCAAGCATTTAATTTATTAACTGTTCTTTTACTAGTGATAGGCACGTTTTCAGTGCAAACACCCGTGCCCTGCTGACGTGGGGGAGGAGAGAGGGTCTCCAGGACTGAGACCTTGGCACTTCATCCCTTCGGCAGCATCCTTCCCGAGCCCGCCGGTTTCCGTGGCTGCGTGGAGTGGTCCAGCAGCTCTGCAGCATCACTGGACGCTGGGCACTGGCACCGGGGTGTTGTACAGATGGCAAAGTGCCTTTTATTTAATTCACTCCTATGTGGAAATCAGGTTTATTGGGGGTGAAGAAAATGTCGTGGCCCAGGTGAAATAGCCACTTCCCAGCCTCGTGTGCTGGGGGTGGGAAGGGAGAAGCAGAGCGCGTCGTTTGGCTGTGAAGGAAAAAGGGCTCGCTCCTTCCCAGGCAGATTTTGGCAAGGCTGGTGGGAGGTGGATTATTAGATATAGCTGGGGGAACATCGTCTGTAAATTCTCAGGATTAAAAGGCCATGTACATAGACACACGGTGGCATCAGTCTGAGCCGAAGGGGAGTTGATCGCAGAACTGCTGGCACGAGGAAGCTGGCTGCCAGTGAATCACTTTAATGCTCCATTTTCAGATGCACAAACACGCAGGTTTACAGTAACTGTGCATATGTTGCATCCCGTTGCTCCTCTTCAGATTCACTGTCGCTCCATGGGTCATAAAAATTAAACGGGCATAAATCCTTCAGCCCTGGGGTTCTTCATTGAACGCTATAAATCCCACGAAAACTAATTAAATAGGACAATGGTGTCCATTTAAAGCTGGCATGTAGAGATGTAAGCCATTACCACAGCAAAGATAAGACTCAAAATCGATTTGCGAGGGCAAGGGCAACCCAAGTGCCCACACCAAAGGGCTGGTGTTGGGTACATCCTAGCTCACCGTAGCCTGCAGCTCCTGGCTGGGAGAGTTAAGAGATTGTGTTAAGCTCCCAAGATTGATTTCTCCTCCGCTTTGCTTTCTAAATCAAATCATCCAATTAACATATGTGCTGGAGTTTGTTGCTTGAAATGTTATCTGGCGACTCTAAAAGCTTTTCGTTATTGCTTTTCATAGGGCTTGTTTGTTACGCGAATGCCTTTGTCGCTGCCGTAGGGGAGCCTGTTCTGCTGCTCTTCCCTACGCTGATTAAAGCCTCCAAACAAGCAATGTCAGCGTGGATCGGTGTCGAGATCAGAGTTAACGCTTTTTGTAATGCTTGTCTGGGGTGCTACAAGTTTGCAGCTCTGCAGGGTTTGTGGCTTTTCTGTAATTTGAGTTGGTTTTATGCTTTGGAAAGAGGAGGGAAACCGAGGCAGGGAGTGGGACGGCACCGTCCGTGGATGTTTATTCAAGCGGGATGCCTTGGCAGGGAGATGAGCCCGGCTTTGCCCATGGCATCGGCCATCTCCTGGCTGTCTTTCAGGGGTGAAATAAGTGTTTCCACCTGAGTAGCGCTCACCCCAGCGAAACCCTGCTTGCTGCGCTGCTCTCACTGGTTTTAAGGAGTTAGATGTGACACCTCCAGTACGACCTGGCAAACGTACTACTGCTCTTGGGTTCATAAATCAGACTCAACGATGCTCGTAGGGAGAACTGAACTCGGCAGAGCTGAGCCACCTGTGCTGCAAACGGCCGGCGTCTCCCCATCGCGTCGCACAGGGTTGAATGCTTCAGGTTTCATCCAAAACGTGTCCCCTCTGGGAACAGACCTGCAGATGTCCCAGGACACCCTGGGAGCTCGGTGTGGGGGAAGCCCTGACCCATGCTGGGTGCCTGGGGAAGTCTTCCCTGCGATCCCAGGTGTCTCCTGCCGCCTTCTCATGCCCTGAACATCTCCCTGTCCCTCCCATCTTCAGCCTGAGTTTGTGCAAGGTTTTGCAGCTGGAAAACGGTTGGGCTCAATGATCTTAAGGTCATTTTCCAACCTAAATGATTCTATGATTCTATGAAAATGCTTGTCCAACTCTTCTCCAAAGAAGCAGAAGGGTCAGGGGCTTAGAGACAGGTTGCCCTCAATCTCCTTGCCTGCCCCTCTGCTTCTGGCTTTTTTCTGACCTTCCTTACTGGGAGCAGCTGAGAAATAGGAAAGAAAAGGCTTGAGTTTGAGGGGGGGGTGGTGGTGGAAATCCTAAACAGGTAAATGTCATTCCCTGTCTTCCAGCCAGTCCCCAGCTGCTGCTGCAGAGCCCGCAGCTGAGGCAGGGGAGATACCAGCCGCTGATCACCCCTGGGCGAGAGCGTGCAAGGTCCGGGAGCGAGTCACCCTCTTCTCTGTAGGGGACATGTTGGTCCTCACCCCCATCTTGGAGAAATCCCTGGCTGGGTGCTTAGGTATTGCCTAGAATCTACCTTTTTCTTCTCTTCCCTCTTGTAAGGAATGCTGAGGTGCCGGCGGGTTTGGGGGATGGGGAGCGATGTGAACCCAGCAATAATGTTTTTCCCCGGGATCTTGCAGGCTGGAGCTGCATATACGTAACAAATTATAAGCTTTGCTATAAGCTTTTTGGAGGGAAGAACTGGAAGTTGGCCTGGTGGGAGAAGAGTGAGGGACTGCAAACACTTTGGGGTTTCTCAGCTCTTTAGGGCGGATGAGGGTCCTTTCCAGTGAGCTCATCGCCCCGCTCCCCTGCAAGCGCTGCAGTAAGGGGTCGAGCCGGGCTGAAAGGCATCATCTCCTCCGGCTGTTGAGCATCTGCCCGCAGGAGCTGCTGGGGATGCCCGGCGGTGACAGGGGCCCGTGCCGGGCAGTCCCCGAGACGGCCCTGGCCCCGCTGAGATGGGCACGATGCGAACACAGACTTCACCGACTGCGAGGAGTTCATGAGCGCCACGTAGCCAGTGACTAATCCAGAGCAAATAACAGGGCTGTCCCCTTGAAGGGAAGCTGACAGTCCCGCGCTCGCGTGGTACTTGCACTGCTTTCAAAGCCTCGTTCGTCCTTACTGCGTCAGCTAATACATTAGAAATGAGTCCTGTGTGACTTGGTGGCTTGTGACTGGACGTCAGGGTGATGGTGGCCTCGTTGGCAGGGGGGACCAGTGGAGGGGCTGGGGGTTGCAGGGACTGTGCTGGTGGGCTGCTGGGAGCGGGGCGAGGAAAAGACAGACCCTGGGCAGGGAGAAGGAAGCTGATCCTGTGGTTTGGCACTGGCACTGAAGAGCCCGCGGGCTCTCGCCTGCAAAAGAAGGGGAAGACTTGGCTGGGGTCCCGCCTGTGCCACTGTGTCCAGCGCTGCCGGTGAAAGCAGGCTCTGGCTGGGGAAGGGATGGAGGGGCTGGAAAGGGAGAGGGACAGGAGCTTTCCTGTCCAAGCAGATCTCTGCCTCCCTCCTTCCTTTCCAAATATGTGACCTTCCCTCCCCAGGTGGCCTGAGGATCTGGAGGAGCTGTCCTGCTCTGCTGCCCTGAGCCCTACGTGGTGGCACAGGCCATCATGGCTGGCGGAGGTCCTGCGCCAGTGACCTCTGGCCAGGGCCACTTGCGGGAAGTCACCCAGCAATTAGGGCTTGTGTCACCCCGGCTGATTAGCCCTTGAGGAGGTGACTCACCACCGACCTACTCAGGTGGCATTTAACCCTTTGTGTGCTGCTACCGCCCTGCAGGGCTGAATAATAGCAGGAGAAGGGCAACAGGGGTTAAATCCATCAGCTCAGGTTATCGGACTCTAATTGCTTTATTCTTTACTCACCTATAAAGAGCCAGTCTGGGGTCAGCAGCCTTCGTCACATGAGGATTAAAATGCTCAAGTGAGCTAATGCCGGGGCTGGTGTCACTGCCCTGCTCCTCAGATCCTTGTTTTTTCCCATCTGGGTGCTGGAGGGAGCTCCTGGCAGAGGGGGGCTCGGTGTTGGGTGTCTGAAGGTGCAAATGCTGCCCTGATTGTGCTGCCTCTGGGAGACAGGGGAGTGTTTTCCTTGGCACGTCAGTGCCTCCAGCCTGCAGATCTAGTGCCCTCTGTTCTCTCCCCAGAATTCAGATTTAAAAAAGAAGGCATCTGCATTTCAGCTTGCTGCTAAATGTCAGGGCACAGTCACAGAGACAAATGTTCTCCAGAGCATGTAAGAAATGGGAGGGGAACGTGGGGAGGATTTGGGAGCTGAAGTTATCGAATGCAAGCGTAGGCATGTAAGAACCGGGGTCCCATCAGGAGTCGATGAGACATGGCTCCCCAAGCCACGCGGGGGCTGTAGAAAGTCATGCCCAGCTGCATGAGGTTCCCCCGAGAGATGGGTAAACTCATTGCATGTTCTCCTCTAGATGGTTTTCCATCAGCTAAAGCAGTTTGTTTGGGAACTGTTCAGAACTGGATGGCAGGGCTGGGCACGGGGGAGTGCTAGCTTTGCCTCCTATATCCCCGTGCCAGGGTTGAAATATGGGGAGAGGAGGAGCTGAGCCAGGCTGAGGCTGTGATCCCTGTAGCCAGACTTAGAAGCACTTGCCATTGTAAGTGCTTTGCTGTAACTCAGGGTAAGGGAAGCTGAATGTCCTCTTCTACTGCCTTGTTTTGCTTGTGGCCACTACTCTTCCTCCTGAAGCATCGAAACGGTCTCGGTGTGCCAGCACCTATGGAACAGGTTTCATCCTGGGCAGGGACATATGTCCCCTGTCTGGTCACCCCGATCCATCACAACCATCAGGTTGTTGGATGTTCTGGAAAACACATGGAGACAAGATCCTCAGCCAGCAGAAATCACCGCTGAGCTCCATGCGGCTCTACCCATTTGCCAGACTTGCACGGATTTTGCTTGCGACCCATGGGCAAAGCGGGGAAGGTCCGAGCAAGGCTGCCCAGCAGCCCCCTCCCAGGGCTCCCCCGCTCCCCCCCGCGCTCTCCCGGCCCCCGCTGAACAGATGGTGTCAATTTTCGCAGGGGGAGCGGAGGAAACAAAGCCCAGAGCGATGGGAAACTGCAGCCTGTCTCCCAAACGCAGCCCGGGGGATGACATCTGTGGGGACGGGCTGATGCATGTGGGTGTCTGTGGCGTGCCGAGCCCTGTGCTGAGCCTGCACTTATGCCTGCCCTATCTCACTTTTCTTTCTCCTTTGTTGTTTTTTTCTCCTTTCTAGATAAAGAACCTCGTGGACCGTTTGCAGGGATGTCGGTGAAGTGAGCGGGCTGCCTCCCCGCCTCTGCCCAGCACAGGATCAGAGGCTTACTTGGAAGCTGGCATGTTGCCCCCTCCAGCCCCTGCTCGGCCACTAAATGCCCAGCCCTGCCTGCCCTGCCTGCCCTGCTTGCCCTGCCCCTAGCCTTGCTTTCCACCAGTGATACACCCTGCTTTCCCCAGGACGTCGCTTTGGGAGAGAGGCGGCAGCGAGTATGCTGCAGAAAGCCAGCCTGCAGCCAAAGCCCAGAGGAGTTTTGCAGTGAGGCCAGTTGCTTAAAAGCCAAAGAGTTGTCCCTTCCCTGCCCCGGCGTGGATAAGCATCTCAGACAGTGAATTTTTCCGTGCTCAGCGGCTGTTGAGGTCCTGGTCTGCAGGCTCGAAGAGGGGGGCTGCCATGGAAGAGAATGTGTTCAGCGTGCAGCAGATACAGCCCAACGTCATCTCGGTGAGGCTCTTCAAGCGCAAGGTGGGCGGCCTCGGCTTCCTGGTGAAGGAGCGCGTCAGCAAGCCGCCCGTCATCATCTCAGACCTGATCCGGGGAGGGGCTGCGGAGCAGAGTGGCCTCATTCAGGCTGGGGACATCATTTTAGCTGTCAATGGCAGGCCCCTGGTGGACATGAGCTATGAGACTGCGCTGGAGATACTGAGAAATATCGCCTCCGAGACCTACGTGGTCCTCATCCTGCGGGGCCCTGAGGGCTTCACCACTCACCTGGAGACCACTTTTGCAGGCGACGGGACGCCGAAAACCATCCGTGTCACCAGACCCCTCTGCCCGACTCCGAAGGTGGTTGACTTGTCCAACCCAAGCCTGCACAGCAAAGAGCAGCCGCTGCCAGCAGCCGACCGCACCATGGGCTCCCTGTGGACAAGAGAGATCAGGCGGGAGGTGGAGCCGATGGTCCACGTTAACGGCGTCGTTACCGGCAGCAAAGGGCAGGACGCTGGGAAGGGGAAGGAGGGTGCTTGTGGTCACCCTTGCCTCAACGGCGGTGTGGAAGACAATGAACTGCTCAAAGAAATCGAGCCAGTCCTGGATCTCCTGAAGAGCAGCAGTAAGGACAGCGATGGAGATGCACCCTCCAAGGTAGAGACAAGAGATATAGAAGTCCAGGTGGACTGGTAGGTCCCTAAATACATTTTTTACATTTGGTGAAATGTGCTGCTTTTGGCTACCCAACACGGCTGGTTTAGGTGTCGGTGGGCACCTCTCCAGAAACGGCTGCTGTCTGACACAGCAGGATGGAGATGGAGAGGAAAGGGTGCAAAAAAAGGGGGAAGTGGTTGATGAGGGGGAGATAAAAGGAATGAAAAATTGGGGGTAGATGGTGGAAGAAAGGGAGAAAGACGTAAGCGTGGGAAGTCAGGGAGACAGCAGGAGTAATGTCTTGTGGAAAGCTGAGCTGTGCGATGTGGTGGATCGTGGGCTAGGCTGGGATTTGTTTCTGTTCCGTGTTCTCAATCTATCTCATTTGTTTTAAGTTTTAAACAAAATCCCGTGCCTCAGTTTCCCCACCTGCCAAATCAGATTTATGGTATTGTCTGTCCTTGCTATTCTGTTTTGGAGCTCTCCCCTTGAAATCTGCTATTGATTAACTGCCGGAGAGGGAGAAGGAAGGTCAGACTGGCAGACTACGATGCTTCCCGGGAGAAATGAGTTTCAAAACCTTCTGTGCTTTTGGCAGTCAGGCTCTGGTTTTGGGGAGGGGGAAGGGGAGCCCCGGTCTGGTTCCAGCTGAAGCCAGGGGGACCTCTGTGCAAGGGGCAGTGGGACCTGCCTTGGGTGCTCCCGTCTTCTGGGAAGGGGGGAAATGTTTCCCGTTGAGAGCTCAGAAATAGCCACCCCTTGTTGAAATGCAACAGCGAAGCTGCCTGTTCATCCCCTCTGCTCTTTCTAGATCGAGCTAATTATTTCAATATGCATATGCATGTATAACAAGGGTGGGGACATATGCTTGCCCCATGACCTCTTGAGGAGGGTGAAGTCCCATCATGCGGGTGGAACGGCTTCATTTCTGATAGCTGCTTCTGCAAGGGGCAATGTGTGCACTGTTGCCCTCCTGATCTTCCTTGGCATTTCCCTGAGATGTAGATCATCACTCCGGAGCCGAAGCAGCTCCCTGTGGTCCTTCACGCTTTGCAAAACGTTATTGGTAGCTATTTATTTTTTTTTTTTTTTTGTACCAGCTCTCTCACCTCCTGGCTATTTATTAGCAATGATATGTTGCCTTGTCCTGTTGCCTTTCCCCAAGTCCCCGAACATGTTTTAGCAGTGCCAAGTGCCGCAGCAGGTTGTGGCTGCTCTCGGTTATTGACTGGCTGTAAAAGCCAGGAGGCTTTTTCAGGATGGTTCGCTGAAGCTGGTTCAGTGACAGAGGGGTTTGTAACTTTAAGTTCCCTTGCTGCACCTGCTTCCTTAGGGAGGGGGAAAAAAATGGTATTTATTTTTATTGTCAGAAACAATGAGAGATGAAAGGCAGAGCTGTTGGCTGCGGAGGAGTGGGATCCCTGCAGTGGGTTCCCTGCCCGGCTCGGTGGCAGAGCCCAGGCTGAGCTCCTGATCCCTCCCATCACAAGCCAACACCCACGCCGTGTGTTTTCCATCTTCTTTTTTTTTTATTTTTGGTTGGTTTTGCGCCATCATTTCTGCTCTCTCCCAAATTGTGCATTTTTTCTGCGGAGGACACGGTTACTCAAAGCCCATTAGGGTGGTCACACTGAGTCAGAGGAAAAAAAATCAGCTCAGCTCGGCACCTGCGGTGAGTGGCAGACCTGGGGAAGA
>NW_008824379.1:1182478-1185649 GCF_000699105.1 Pygoscelis adeliae | reverse complement strand
GAGCGGTGGGACAGGGCGCGCTCGGGGACATCCTTCCCTGCTGTCCCCTCCCCCCCCCCCCCCCCCCAGATCTTGGCACACTGCTTTTTCATTTTGCTGCTTTCAGAAACAGCTGGTTTTGGTCTCTGCTGTGCAATAGGAGGCAATTTAACCCCCTGAGCCTGGCACTCTCCCTGGAAGGCTGAGGGCTACCTGCCCGGACTGCACGTCCTTTAATCCAGCACCAACCCATCCCTGGGGGTACTTGATTTAAGCAACCAAAGAATTGAGACCTTGAAGGGGTTGTGTTTGACTACAGGTCCAACAAAATCTGCAGGGGTGCTTAAAAAATCCCTTCTGTCGCTCTGTTTTTGCTAAGACTGCTGCGATGGAGCTAGGGGTCATGATCTGGTGAAGCCCCCGGAGGGCACAATCCCAAGCATTGATACAAGGTACAGGCTCACCCTTCAAACCGTGTCCCCCAGTGTCCCCATCCTGTCCCACCAGCTGCAGGTTCTCTGAGGAAATTCTGCTCCGGCTGGGGGAAAGGGTGAAGAATGGGGTTTTTCTTTGAGGAGTCTCTTCTACTCATAAAGAGATTAAACCGAAACACTTTGAATTCATTTAAACTGAAGGACCTCAAACCGGCACGAATATTAGTGAAGTGGGTACTTCACCAAAACTCCACTCACTTTATTTTTCAATATCCTTTAAAAAAAAATCTATGTAATCTATGTACCTTGGGACTGAAAATCCACTTTTCGGTCAAAATTAGTCTTCAATCTTCGCTTGATGAAAAGCTGCAGCCTCCCTCTCGCAATCGGACTCTGTATGAGAGAGAAGACCTGGGCTCAAGCAGAGAAGTGGGAAAGGAGATATACTGCAGGGAGAACTTGTCGAGAGCTGCTCTGCAGGGTAAAGGGCATTTCTGAGCCGCCTCTCCTCCCACTCCTGTGACGTGCTGGAGATGATTCATCTCCTCTGCTTGGTCTCAGACAGAGCTGGGGCATCGTGAAGGTCTTCTACAGTGAGAGTTTTCTTGGTCCACAAGAGAAGTGCAGAAAGGTCAGGGAGCAATGAGGAGCAGATAACCATGGAGACTGTGTTGGCTGATGCCAAAGAAATGCCCCACAAAATAAGCAAGCTTTATCAGATTGCTGCAGCTCTAACACTGTAGGCTGTGACTTCTCCAGGCTTGGGAGGGAGCAAGCAAAGCTGGCATTAGTCAAAACAGGAATAGAGCTCTACCTAGACACCAGGAGGGTGCAAAACATCACTGAAGGTTGAGCTCAACACTTCCAGCCTGGACCACTTGACCGTCGATCCAGCTGGAGATGCTGGTCTCAGGACCAATCCTGTTCTGTCTCCATCTTCGCTTGGTGCTGACCTTCACAGCCTGCAGCACTTTGTCAAAGCCGGTCCGGCTCACAGAGCCGTGACAGCTTTCCTAGGGCAGAAAGGAATGGTACAAGTTTGAGGTTATTCACAAGGAGCCAAACACTTCTTGGTCAAGGTGGGCTTTGCCGAAAGTGATTCAAATTACACCTGATGCTTTGGGCTTCCAGCCCATGGCTCTAATGTTACTTACAAGGAAAACTGGAAACCTAAGTAGGTATTGGGAAAAAATACCAGTTCATCTCCATCCCTTGCACATATGGTCTGCACTCCCCGGGGGAGTTGCCCCTGCAATGACCTGGCTTTTGCTCCCTGCTGATTTCCAGCTGTAAGGTGCCCTGGGTCCGCGGTGCGTGCCCGTGGGATGGGCTGCGACCACGGCTGAATGTCTGCTACTTGGCTCAAGCCATCTGCGATGAAGTCGATCATAAAACAGAGCGTGGAAGTGGGGCACAAGGTATGATGAGAGCTGGCATTTCTGCCATGAGGCTCACCGTGGGCTAGAAAACAAAAATAGAGTTTGATTCACTCTCTGCCAGCTAACCTAGGTCTGTTTTTCCCTCTGAGCTCTAGGGAGATTGTCATGTCCCATCTTCCCTCCCTCTCCCCCCCTCACCGAGTTGCCAGTATTTATTTTTCTTCTCAGGTCTATTCCATAACATGAACAGCATGATGGAAACATGGCAGTTTCGGTCCAAAAAGCAGCATCAGCAGCCCTGAGAGGGAGAAGTGTGCTGAGAGCAGGAATTCTGTTTATGAAGGGTTTCAAGGTTTCAGGCTCCATCCTGCATTGGAACAAACCCCGTAATTTTGCAGTTCTTGAAGAGAAAATTCTCTTCCTCCCACCTCCTTCGCCGCCACCAATATCTCTTTGTGTTGCTCAAAACATTTGATTTGCATTTCTGATGTCTTCATTATTCTGTACTTGGACATGAAACTTTAAAACCTCTGAAATGAAAAGGTTCCCTGAAACTATCATGTTATTGCCATTCTGCAAAATGGTGAAGTACGAAGCTTCGGCAGCGAATAACCCTCCCCTTCTCCCTCGGTGGATTCTTCTTCCTCGTCACTCTGACTACATCAATCTAATCCAGAGAGGCATTTTGTGCCTGCAAATAACATATTCCGCACAAATACATCCCCGTGGAGCCCTCTCGGACCAGTCTCCAAAGCACCCTTCACCCGCTCAGCCCCCTCTACTGGTGCTGCTTCTTGCATCCCATGGGATGGCCATTCTCCTTGTACGTGGTCCCAGCAGACAAACCCACGGCCCACGTAAGAGCCTGCTGTTTCCCAGCAGACCTGAACTGCGTTTGGCCTCCAAATAAGATGCTGAGGCTGAAATCTGCTGGGTGCTTTTTGGGCACGGCTGGGAAGGGACAAGCGCGGCGGCTGCAGGCTGCATCTGACGCTGGCTGAATCTCGAACGATGCCAGTGGGACTTCGGGATCGCTTGGATCTGTTCCCAGGTCTTTATCTGTCAATGCCTACTCAATGGCATTTACCAACCTCGTATTTCATAGGCCCCTCTCCGAAGCCACTCGGTGCAGCTTGCTCGGCTCATTAGTTCCTAATCCCAGCACTGGGCACAGCCCAGTGACGCTCTGACCTTCTGAGGGTGCAAAACCTTCTTCAGGCCATGCCGCATGCTTGTCAGTGAGGCTTTTGTCCTCTTCCTTCAGTGCCATTCAAGCTCCTCTTTCTCGTTTAGGAAGTGGTTTCTTGCTTTGATTGTCCTGCAATCACCCGCTCCAGGCAGGCTGGCCCTGCTGCCTCTCCGCGGAGCGCATCCCACCT
>NW_008824379.1:1179224-1182292 GCF_000699105.1 Pygoscelis adeliae | reverse complement strand
TGCTCCATCCTCTCCACCCTGCAAATTCCAGATCCTGCCCGATCCCTTCTCCTGCCTCTCCCTCAAGCGCGCGCTGTTGTGCCAGACTTCTTAACCCTCGAGGTGAGGAGTCTGCAACCAGCACGTTTTCCAATGTTGCAGATTCTGAGCTGCCCCAGGAGCATGATAGCAAGGAAATATTAACTTCTGAAGGTGCAATGCCCTCTGGAGTATGGTTTTCCATGGGGCAAAAGAAAGGTGAGGCAAGTGCCATTTACCCCGGCCTCTAGCACTGGAAGGAGGAGCAATGCGCAGTGGAGCCTTGCAGCCATCCCCAGAGACACACCGGGAGAGGGGAAGAGAGTAAAAAGAAAGTATGTCTTTCCCGCAGCTCACAGCAGGCGAGGTGTGCGCGTGTGAGCTTCCCACGCAGGTCCCGAGCACCAGCGTAGAGTTTTCAGCCGCCGGGACAAGGGCCTGGAAGGAGTCCATCCCCCGGAGTCACAGCCCGGGGCACTGCTATCGGCATCACTGCACGAGAGCCATCATCGGGAGTGTGGACATCCATGTCCTTATCAGTTCATCCAAATTGGTCCCTGGGGACTGCAGCAGCTAGTGGTACCTCTCATCTCTGCCTGGGGAATCAGAGAGATCCTTCTGCCAAGAAAATTCAAAGGAGCAAAGTGACAAACTTTCTTTTTGCTCTTTTTTTTTTTTCTTTCTTTCTTTCTGGAAAAGCTTTGGAGAAATTTCTCAAAGGGCTGTCTCAGCAACTTCCCTTCATCACTCTGAGCACTGCAACATCATCAAATTAGTCAAAAGAAAAGAGTGGTGCCTCTCATTTCTCCAAACAGCCAGATGCTCTTTGCGAGGTGAGGCAGCATCCAAGGCTCTGCCTTTGCACCAGTGGGGGAGGGCAGGATTCCTCTTTCTTTTTTTAAGTAACGAATTTTGCTTTCAGAACAAAAGATGACCTCAAATGGGGTCCCTTCCCAAAAACCTGCTCTGGATCCAAGAGATCTTGCTAATAGTATTTAATAGATCTACCAGCGGGACCAGGTTAGAGAGGGATCTCTGGATCCTGGATCTGGCCTTTGGGAGAGTTGAGCCAAACAGGCGTCTCTGAGGACAGATCTTCAGCATTGCTTCTAGTTCTTCAAAGACACTAAAGTGGTGATTTTAAAAATCCTGTTCAATGTCCCAGAGCGCCCAGGTCGGGTCTGATGGTGAGTCGTGAGGATTTCTCCAAAGGCTGCCGGGAGCCGAGGGCAAGCCCCCTTTCCCCGGCGTAGCTGCAGACGGGGCTGCTCTCACAGCAGCTCCCTGGGGGTGGCCAACCCGGCTGCCTTGAAACACCCCTCGGGAGAACTGCGCCCTCCCCATCGCCCACCGGCAACCCGTGAGAACGGCCCTTTGGGCTCTCCTGTCGATAAAGTGCTTTTGGAAACATTATCTGGAGGCTGAGCTCAGGCACGGTGTTTTGGCCACCCTGCCAGTCTCCTTGCGTGTGTGAGTGGCATCCTCATATGAACGTGGCAGGTCACCCCGTGTCTCTGCTGGTGGCTGGGGAAGCCAAGTCAGGAGAGGAAAATAACTGACCCAAAAGACCCTGTTCCTGTCTGAGCTAGCTAGTAACAAGGCAGTTACAAGAAATGGGCAGGAAATATTTGTAAAATGAAGCAATTGATATTTTTAATTTTTTTTCCCCCATCTGGAGTGAGGCTGTGGCTGCTCTGAATGGGCTTTTCTCTCCCTGTCTCTCTCCAAAAGACAGAGCCGGATACTTCTGGGCAGGCTCATCCGGGAGAGGTCTGCGCTAGCTCAGCGCAGGGGCACGCACCCGCAGCCCTGCGAGGGACGGACCTCCTCGCCCAACACCGAGCAAACTGCAGCACACAACACCAGCACGGAGGCGAGAGATACAACCACGAGTTTAGTCTAATGGCTTTGTTGCAGCTACATTTGACTGTGCTTTTATAGCAGAGACTAAAGGTGAGGGCAGCACCTCGCTGCTTCGTTCACGCAGCCATAAGTCCATCAAGAATAGCAATACGCAACCTGTTTCTGTCCCGGTTGCAAACATGCAATGGGATGCGGAGCATTTGCTCCTGAGCATCCAGCCCTTAATGCCCACCTGGACTTCGCTGTTCCTCAGGACGGTGCATCTCGCTGTCAGGTGATGCTCGAGGCCAGGGAATGGGAGCAGGGCCCTGCTCCAGCAATACTTGTAATACACAAAGTAGCCAACCACGGCGATGACTTAATTCAAGCATCTGGTCTTCTTCTGTGCCGTTGGCACAGGTACCAGCATTTATGGCTTTGCTGGTGTGCAGACAATGAGGTTACGCGTGCAGCCTCCCAGACGAGACCTCTGGCTGCTGCTGCCGATTGATGGATTCCTCTCCGAGGCTCCCTCGTGCCGGCAGACGCCCATTTAGACAGGCTTGCAAACACCTTCCTGGAAACAGCGGGTCGTGCCAGGCGCCTGCAGGCATATGTTCAGTGTCATTTTGGAGGTGCCTGTGGGATATCTGGCACGCTGGGGTCTGCCTGCCCAAGCCTCTCCTGTCTGCACAGAAGCAAAGTCTGTGCCCCTGGAGAGGCACTGTGGTCCCCCAGGAGGCAGGTTCCCCCTGCTAAGTCCCAGGTACCAGTAAAGCCAAGGGATATCTTCCATCGCCTTATGGATTTAGTGCTTGTGTCTTGATATTGGGCCAGTTATGGGGAGCAGTACGTTGGGGCTCATCAGCTACAAGAGATGGCTCGTGTATGCCCATCACTTCATGCGCTCCGTGGCTCTGTGTTGATCTACCTCCACTCTCCCTGACACGATGGGGCTCAGGGCAAGAGGGCAGGGATGTGCAGCCGTGGAAATGAGTATTCTCCGGGGGGTTTAATAGCTGGCCTTGACTTAGGGGGAAGAGCCAGATTTGCTGAATTTTCATCCTACTAGTTCTCTATCTTGCTGCTGGGAATCCTTAGGTGGAGGTAGGATGGACCTGTCAAGAGACCCTGAGCTTCCCCTTTGGTTGGGCTGGTAGGGGCCAGAGTGCGTACCGTCTGGGTCGGGGCTGTCCCCCGCCCCGCGG
>NW_008824379.1:1161580-1179179 GCF_000699105.1 Pygoscelis adeliae | reverse complement strand
CTCTCACTCGTAGGCAAGAGCCCGGACCTGTTGTCTTTGGATGCGGCTGTGCAGTGCTGGGGGTGGGGTTTCTTGTGTTTTATCTGATTGAAACCCTTTCACGTACTCGTAGGAGACAAGTCACAAAAGAACAGCTTTCTTGTCCTGGGGGGGGGGATAGAAAAACCAGTAAAAGCTGCCCCCGTGGCACCTGTACCTCCTCGCTTGCACCAAGCTGGCCACTTTCACCCTAAGGCAGCCAATGTTTGGAAGATGTCCAGGAACCTAGTGTAATATTTTGGCAGCTGAACATTGCTCTGTAAAGGAAGAAAAATTACGGAAAACTTAGAGCACAGGGAGATCATCTTTAAGTGAAGTATTTTCCTTAAGCTGTACCTAAAGATATGAGCTGGGGGGCAAAGAGGGTTGTGAAACTGAATTTATTTGTACATACGTGTCTTCCCAAGACGGTGTCAAGAGCACCGTGTGGGTGTGAATTATGTCCCGAGTGCAAATGTCCTACTTTGGTCGGTGCCCAAAGCCCGCCGTCATTAATGGAAAGGCTCATTATTGACTTTAGTGGGCATCTGGAAGACTTTTAAGAACTGACAGCAGGAGTATAACAATTGCCAGAGCGCATTACCTCGCTGGTCTGTTGAGCAAGGGCAAAGGCAGCATGGCTGCGAGCCGCGGTGCTGTGCCCGTCCTGGCCCGTGGCCCCAAGCAGCCCAACCCACGGAGCTCCTTCCCACACGTGGCCTCACCAGGGCGGTCGGTGCCTTCGGTGCGGATGCCGCAGCCTGCCTTCTCTGAATATCACGTCTCTAAACCCCATTTGTTTTTCTCCTTCGCGAGGGCTCATATGGCAGTGGTTTTCCATCACCTGCTTAGATGGCATTTAACAGCCTCACCGATATCGCGTGGTACGTTCCCCAGGCAAAACGTGCGCGGTAGACTGTGCACCGTGAGTTACACCAGTCTCACTGCGCAGGCCAGTGCAGCCAGCGCTGGGGACGTCCTCAGTCTCCCAGCCTTACCAATGTCCCCAGCTCCGTGGAGGCAATCCGTCAGTTTGCCTGAGTAAAATTGCTTGCACTCGCCGGTATTTGCAGCATCTGTAAAGGTCAGAAAGAGGAGAGCGAGCTGTCTCTCCCTCCTGGGAGCCACCTATTTTTTCTTGGGTTTTTTTTCCTCTCCTCTGCTCATAAACACCAAGCTGCTCTGCAAACCCGGCTGGTTTTCCTATGAGGTTTTGCTATGAGGTTTTGCAGCTGGAATTGCGTGCGGCTCTCCTTTCTCCAGCTCCGTGCTCGCTTTCGCAGGGCTCCAGCTTGGTTTTTGGGGTGCAGATGGTCTGGCCTGTAACCCTGCTAGAGCCAGTGTCAGGGCAGGGGTTTCCTGTTTTGCAGGGACTGCGCTCACCCGCGTGGTGAAATTTCTATTGTGTTTGGGTTGCCCTCGCCGCGGTGATTCATCACTTTGGCCGAGGCAGAGCGTTTCCTCCCCTCCTGCAGGGCAATGCATGAGTTTTCGCTCCTGCGGGATGCAGCTGGAGCAGGTCCTGGAGCCATCGCTCTGGGACCTGGCCCCTTGGTCCCAGCATCCAGCTGCCCTCCAGCCCGCTGACCCAAATGGTTTTTAACCCTTCAGTTTCAGGGAAGGGGAAAACAAGCTGCAGAAAGCCTTACCGGCTCGGATGGAGAACGACCGTGTCTTCGGTGACCTGTGGGGGAAGAGCGACATGCCTGTGGTCCTGAACAACCCCTACTCCGAAGCAGAGCAGGTAAGCCTTGGTCCCAGCATCCAGCTGCCCTCCAGCCCGCTGACCCAAATGGTTTTTAACCCTTCAGTTTCAGGGAAGGGGAAAACAAGCTGCAGAAAGCCTTACCGGCTCGGATGGAGAACGACCGTGTCTTCGGTGACCTGTGGGGGAAGAGCGACATGCCTGTGGTCCTGAACAACCCCTACTCCGAAGCAGAGCAGGTAAGAGCCCATGGCTCATGCTGCTTTGGGTGGGAAGGGGGTTTGGAGGTACGTGACCCATCCTGGTGGGTTCTCACACCACACAGAACCTGCAAGGACTACATGTACTACCCCGGAGACCTTTAGCAGAGCAGGGGAGAGCCCATGGCTCATGCTGCTTTGGGTGGGAAGGGGGTTTGGAGGTACGTGACCCATCCTGGTGGGTTCTCACACCACACAGAACCTGCAAGGACTACATGTACTACCCCGGAGACCTTTGGTCCCAAGAGCTGGAGTTGATGTGGCGTAGAGCCCATTTGGTCCAGAAACCGAATTCCCCGTGTTCGGGCAGGGCCACTGGAGAACAATGCTTTTCATCCAAGGGGCCAGAGTGGGACGGGAGTGCAGCCAGGGACCAGGACTCTGAAACGTCCCTTGGGACTGTCATCCCTTTTTGTGGCAAAAAGCCGGGTTGCATTGTTAAAGTCGTTTCGATTCATATGACGGTAATTCAATAGAGCATTTCAGATAATATGTTGTACTGTGCCTTTTCATCTCCTCACACTCCACAGACATAAATTCTCAGGCTTCCTTGCCAAAAGTGGATTAACTCCATGTTTGTAGCAAAGGCAGAGGTGTAAGGCAGACCCTGCCGGGCCAGAAAGATCACCTCGGGGAACAGACGACATGCGTGAGCACTGCCAAGCCCCTTCAGGCAAACGTGTCTCCCTGATGGGATGAACCGGCAGCAGGGCAGGACACGGGGGACCAGTCTGGGGACCATTTGGTCTGCTGGCCCCACCGTATTTCTCGGGGTGAGATAGTAAGGACTGTTTTCCAAGGGAGGGGAGAAAAGTGATTTAGTGGTCACATGAAGACTTCCAAGAAAATCAGTATTTCCTCAGCTCAGGAATGTCCTCAGCAGATACCTCTGGCGGATGCCTCTTCCCAGCTCCAACGAGCTGCAATGCAACGCTCCTCGCTGACATGCCACGTGCAGAGCACCGCAGGGTGGGTGCCACTTGTGGTGTGGTTGACACCCAGATGACGAGCCTGGCCTTGATACCCAGCAGTGTCCAGCAGCACCTCCCCGGCCGTGGCTCTGCCAGTGGATGTTTTCCTATGTCACGAGCATTTTGCAAGACGCAAAGCCAGAAGCAGGGGGTGAGGTCACATGAGGTGACATGGTCCCTTCGTGCCCATGGAGGTGACATGGTCTTGGCTGCGGTGGTTTAACTCTGCCCACGCCCTTATTCCCCCTGTGCCAGGAGCGCCTCTCTTCCTCCGGGGACTCTTAAGTAGAATGATGTTCACGTGCACTTTTGCAGCACGCACAGTGTCAGAGGCTCATGGGACATGCTGTGCAGGTGCTGATGCACACCCAGGGCGGCTGAGATGCTCCTGACCATGCCAGATTTGCTGCATGGTTTTAACCAACTTGGTTGGGTGCTTAGATGCAGTTGGGAGGAATTTCCGTCCTCCCCTCGCCTGGCTGCAGCTCAGGATTGCAGCCAGGTCTCCCAGCAGCATAGACAGCCTTACGGTGGGTATCGTCCTGCATCGGCACACACAAATGGGTGCGTCCAAGAGCTGCAACATACTTTGTTCAGCCGCTGGAGAGATGTCCCTGGGCAGCTCCATGTCCCTCTGTGCGGTTAATGCACTGTGGCAGGTATCATGAGCCCGTCTCGCCCAAGGACAGGTCACTGCTCTGGTCCCTTTGCCCCAGCTCTGGAAAGACACTGTCTTTCTGCTTCCTTCGCTAAGCTCCTTGCATGTACGTGTCTGTTACTATAAGCACTTTATAACCTTCCGTGTTCAGAGCTTAATTTCTTTCCGTGTTAGGGCTGCCAAAACCCCCAGTCTTTAAGCTGCTATTAAACTCTTTAATTTTTTTTTTTTTTTTCACTAGATGTGCAGCTTTCTTTTTACCCTTCTTATGCCCAAATCAGTATGCCTGCTCTTCTGGAGACAGTTTGGTTTTTCCCCCATGCTGCCTGCAGCCGTTCCCCCGGGCTGCATGCGGTCAAGGCAACTGAACTTCTTACAAGCTGCAATAAATACTGTTAACACAGGGGCAAGTCAAGCCAAGTGTGAGCTTTTTATACCCGCTGTTCTTTAAAGCAGGATTTGGTGGATTCACTTGGCCAGGTGGGGAATGCTCACTGAGGCTCGTAATAAGATGCTGAAAGACCCGTTGGGCATTGATCCCTATCCCTCTTTTTTTGCAAAAACACGCAGTGTGTTTTGCTTGTTTCCCAGGAGCCCAATTCCCCTGGCCCTAAACCTGACCGATGGAAAGATGCTGTGACTGCACCAGCCCAGGTCCTGCGTGAGTCGTATTTCAGTCCATACAGATTGATTTGTTAGGAGCTCCAGGGTAACCGGCGGGGGTGTATGTCCATGTAGCTTGCAGGGGAAGGGAGTCATAACAGCTCCACGCTTGTAAGGGTGATTTACAGCTTTATAAAAGCGAAAAACACACTTTCAGCTAGCGGGGTTAATGCAGTCTGGAAGGAAATGTCAGCATGCCAATATATCTATGACCTGGGCTAATGCTGCAGACCTCATCCTCCCATAGTCGATGCATTTCAGCAGGGCAACATATGCCATCGTCACAGGGACTCCCGAAGCCCAGCTGGGACACAGGAGGAAGGCTGAGGACCTGCAGAGCCCACTCGGGTCTGCAAAAAGGGAGATGCTCCCTGCCATTCTGGCCTGAAGAAGCTCCCGGGGCTGGGTGCATTTCTCCCCTGCGTCTGTGAGAGCTGCAGACAGCTCGCAAGCTGCATGCTGACGATAAGTGCCAACACGTTCCCTTGTAAAAGATGTTTGCATAATGCATGTGCGCCCCGACTGCTACGTTAGTCTCTCCGTTTGTCCCACTCTTGAGTCACTAATATCACAGCTGCCTAATTAAAACATGAAAGGATCTCACACAACCACCCTGACAGAACCAGGGGTAATATTTGGCTTCAGCTTTTCCATGCAGGGAAGACACACACACACACACACACACACACACACACACACACACACAGAGCGCTCTTTTCCAGTCTCTTCTGGGTGTCGCACTCTCCACAGCTGCTCTGCGATGCAGTTGCCAGACCTGGCACCTCTGCTTCTTGTAGGTGGTGTCGCCTCGGCTGCCTCCAGCCTGGCTGGCACCCCAGGGATTCGGCATGCCTCTGCACCGTGGCCCTCCTTCAGCAAAGATTCAAACTTCGCCAGGTCCCGCAGGGAAAAGACAAAAAGGAAAGGGAGCAGCTTTGAGAGAGGTTTAAGGTAGAACATCCGTAGGCAGATGTTAAGCAGCTGATGTCCACCAGCTTGGACCATGAGCTTGCCCGCTCCAAGGATGGGGTCATTGCTACATCTGGATTCCTAACACGCTCTTGGGCCATACGTGCTCTAGCAAGATGTTGTTTAGCAGCACCTCTCCTCAGCTGCACTGAAGCCCCATCAGCAAATCACAGCGAACTCAGAATAAAAAAGTGGTGCTGGGTACAACCAACACCTTCTGCTTGGTACTTCTAATTTCTCTCTGGCAGGCGGAGGTACAGTTGAGGATTGGCTTTGTTTGCTTTTTTGAGCAGCAGTTTTCAGCTATGTTTTACCAATATCTCGTAGAGCTGCTCTGAGCAATCACGCTCAGAAGGAAGGTGGCAGATTATCCCCCTTGATCCTAAGGGTGGCACAGGTTGGTTCAGAGAGCACAGAACGCTGTTAGTGGCTCAGGAATGGTTTAATTCTCTTGAAAGAGTAAAACAAACAGAAAAAAATGACCAGGAACTGCCACTGCCATAATTCAGGTCAGATTCCCCAAAACTGGAAAAAAAATGAACTTAAAACCAGTACTTTTCCAGGACTATATTTAGGAGGTTTGTTTTATTTACTACTCATTTTGAGCTCTATATGAAATCTTATATTTGTTTTCTGCTGCGTGGAAAGGGGAAGCTCAGACCCACTGTGTGGTAATCTGGCTTCAGGGGCTAGGACTTCAAAATGCTCCCTGGGAAGATCACAGGATTTGTGACATGAGGAATGTCACAGAGACCCGTGACAGCATGGCCTGAGGGCGTGCAGAGAGCGGCTTTCAGAAACTGCAAGGACCAAAGAGGGTCCTACCGAAGTGCCAGGTTGTAAAGCTCTCCCTTCCCCTCCATCCTCTGTCTCTTGCTCCCAGCATATGCTTTCAGTGCATGGTATTACATTGTGAGCCTCAGGCTGCTTGACAGCAAAATCCCTATTTTCCAGGAAAAAAAGTGTGGAGCATATGGTAAAAACAAGGACTGGGCAAAAAATATGGCCAACATTGCCACCGGGGCAATGGAGTGGTGTCTCCTCAGCCCAGGCATCAGTCTTGCAATCAATCAGGCATCAATCTCTCTCTGCTTCGGAAAAGCAGAGCAATCCTCTGTCTGGCAAAGTAAGAAAAAGTTAGATCTGGAGCCTCACCTGCTTTTGTCATCCTTGTGGCCCCTGTTGCTTTCCCTCTGGGGTTTGCTCATCAGCAAAAGTGCTTGTTCTGAAACCAGAGATTCTTCCACCGTGTGCTGGCTCTTCTTCAGTTGGTCCTTCAGGCTGTAATGCTGCATTTGTACTGTTGCTGCTAGTCCATGAGCTGCAACTGTGACATGAGCCCAGGACCACCCAAAAGGAGGGTGAGGCTCTGCACAGCTCTGCTGAAGGCAGTGCCGTCTTTAAAAAACCTTGCAGGTGGATCAGAAAGGGACGCAAGCTACGGGACTCATGTAGGAAGGCTACATCAAAACTCGGTCCAAGCCCAGATCTACTTTGCAGAGATGCAAGCCTTTAAGCGGTGCCAAATATAAGCAGGTTTTGACAGGACGTTCTGGTGTGGCATCAGGTCTCCCCTTGAAACCTGCAGCAACACCGCTGCGGTTGCAGTGACTGAATTACACCCTACTATAAGGTCTGATTCCTAGAAGAAACGTCTCTGCTTTCCAGGGCCACTGCGGATCTCACTGTCCCATGATACACTGGCAGACACTGATTGCTCTTTAAGTTTTTAAGTGCTTGGGGCAAATAAAGGTCACAGTAGAAATACTAGATGATATTATCTGTGAAAACACGTGCAAATACAAGCACTTGCAGCCAGCTCTCTCATTACAAGCTCTCTGCTGGCTGAGGCTCTTCCTTATGTTGGCATATAACTCAAGACATGCTGGATGAACACACCCTGACACAGAGTGTCAGGGAGGGCTGGAGATTCAGAGCTGAGACTAAAGTAATCCAACTATGCATAACTCAGCAGCCCTCCCACTTGCATAATTTATCCATCCTTATTCCTACCATCTTCCAGCATTGATATCAAAGGAGATGTGCCTTTGGCTTGCTCGGAGGAACGGTCGGCTGTTATCTCTATCTCGCAGTGCTTGCATTAGTGAGGCAGAGCTTGGCACGTGTAAAATCTGAGCAGATGATGCTCCTTAAAAAGAAACATCTAATATATTTTAGAGAGGTAAGTCTTCCGCTGGGAAACTTGAACACAACATTCTCCTAAGTCACTTCTGTCTCTGTTTTTTAACTCCTCTTCTACAGGTTTGGCTGCTCTGTAAACAGAGATGACTTCTCAATTGCATTGAGAGTTGTTTTTTCCATTGTAGGATCCCAAATGCTGCCAATATTTGGATCGTATACCTTGTCTCGCTATATTATCACTAGGATTTAAGCACAGGCATCCACTAATACAAGAAGCTGCTTCGTGTTGTGGCCTTTGTCCTGTATCTTGTTGATGAATACTAACCTTGTGCCTGATCTTCACTGTTGTCCAGCCGACTGGGCGGCAGTCCCCAACTAAGAACACGGTGAACGGAAGTCCTTCTAAATGCCCGCGGTTTGTCAAAATCAAGAACTGGGAGACAGGCTCCGTGCTTCACGACACTCTGCACCTCAAGACGGCAATGGTGAGTAGAGTTGATAGGACTGGCCGAAAGTTGTCTGGGCATAATTGAGTGGATCACAGTGTTTCAAACCTCTGGTGCAATAAGCTGGGGGAGAGGGAAGCCCATCTGGGATAAATCAGGAAAAGCATATGACTTTATGCCAAGCTGGGGCAAGAATCTAGTGAGCCGCAGTTGTCCGTATCGGGTGGGACAAGAGATGACTGCACACGCTTGAGCTGTCTTACACATTACCGATAGGTGTGAAAACAAATAAGCTGGAAATGTCCCTGTTTGTCAAAGATGCCACCAACTTCTGCGTAGCTAATTGTTGACTTCCCCCAGCCCAGCTCATGTAACCAAAAGTGCTGCAGTAACCCAAGACACGCTCGTCTCCTTCTGTCTCATCAGGCCACCGCGTGCACCGAGCAGATCTGCATGGGCTCCGTAATGACCCCTAGCCAGCACGTCCGCAAGTCAGAAGATACCAGAACAAAAGAGGAGGTGCTCCTCTTGGCTAAGGACTTCATTGACCAGTACTACTCCTCCATAAAGAGGTAAGTATTGGCCGGAGAAGGTCGCAGGCCCTGGCTGTGCTTATGTTGAGATGTCACATATGATCTGATCTTTCACACTTGCGTGTCAAAGCAGGGTGAGATTGTGGTGCTCCACGTTCAGCTGCTTCTTCAGGGGAGTTTCATTCCTAGCATTTGTTGTGTGCCTCTGTGCAAATTACTGACCTCTCCCATTTGCACTTGGTCATCTGTTATCTGAAAGCACACACGTGTGTGTATGTGCACACATGTGCTTAAGAAAGGAAGAATTCGCTCCCAGGTGGAGAGCAGCAGGATTCCCTGCCCTCTACCCGGGTTGGTGACTGCCATCTCCTCCGTTCCCCACACGTGCAGATCTGGCTCCAAGGCCCACATGGAAAGGCTGGAGGAAGTGACCAAGGAGATTGAAGCCACTGACACTTACCAGCTGCGGGACACAGAGCTGATCTATGGAGCCAAGCATGCCTGGAGAAACGCAGCCCGCTGTGTGGGCAGGATTCAGTGGTCCAAGCTGCAGGTGAGCTGGAGACAGCTGGCAGGTTGCTTGCCAAAGGATGCACTGGAGTTTTGGAGAGGCAAAACTTGCTCTTCAAATACCCGGGGAAGCACAGCACAGGTACAGTTGGGGGTGTTCAGCACACAGCAGCTACGCTCTCCTTGACAGCTTTGGGGAGGCACAAGCTGGGAAGCCAGCAGGAGCTGGAAAAGCATCTGTGGGGTAGGTGTAGCCGAGGTGCCTGTGTGTGAAACGGGGCCACCTGGAAGCTGGCGCTCTAGAGAAGATTTTCCAAAATCAGATACTGCTCCAATATCTTACATGCTGCTTCCAAAACTGTTGCTCTGCCTGGAGAGAGGCAGCAGGACACACTCATCCTTGGTACAAAGATGCTACAGCAGGAGAAGATTTGGCTCACTGCCCTTTTGACCAGCTGGAAGCATAGGGTAGGATCTGAATTAGTGATCTCTAGTGGAATCCCTTGGTACAGAGATGATGTCTCCCTCTGTAACCTGGAGCACAGCTCAAGTGCTGCTGAGCAATTCTTGTGGCTGCTTCACACAGGGTATAGGCACCGCCTGGGGCCGGGAGGCTGGGCCTCCTTCGCTCCCAGCTCAGCCTTCAGCTCTTCTCTTCCACGGTTTCTTTTGACATATCTGAACCTTGCGAGGAGCCATTTATGCAAGAAGTTGTCTTCAAGCCTCCTGTTGACCCTCTTTCCTGGTTTCCTCGTCCTTTTGTAGATGCCCCATCCCTGGAAACATTCAAGGTCAGGTTGGACGGGGCTCTGAGCAACCTGATCTGGTTGAAGATGTCCCTGCTGATTGCAGGAGGGTTGGACTGGATGACCTTTAAAGGTCCCTTCCAACTCAAACTATTCTATGATTCTATGATTCCCCATTCTCCCAGTGGATCTCAGGCCTGACTGATACCTGTCCTATTTCAGCTTTGAGTCTTGATCTACAGGAGACAAAGGGCAGAAACCAAAACTGTTTGTGGGTAAGCCAGGAATAGCAGCAGGTTGAGACCACTGGATTGAGGAGGTTTTTGCCTGAGCAGCAGGTGACACCTCTCCAAAGCACAAGGGGCAGCTGGATTAGACATCCACGTGTTGTAAAGGCAGGGAACACATAATTATGGAGCTTCAGATACCTAACAAGTCACAGTGGCTTCTAGGGCGTTCCCTGTGCTGTGTTTCTTCTGCTTGGCTCTGCCCTAGGAGTTGACGCATCCTGTAACATCACCACAACTGCTTCCACTGTTTCAGGTGTTTGATGCCCGGGACTGCACCACAGCCCATGGGATGTTCAATTATATCTGCAACCACATCAAATACGCCACCAACAAAGGGAACCTCAGGTGAGCCACCAGGGAGTCACCAGGGTTTATAGCTGAAGGCCTCTGGATGTGTGTCAACCCAGCTCTGGGCCCTGCTGACATTGTCTCCTTTAGCAGCCTCTGCACAACAAGATGGTTGTAGCCAGCACCTGTCCTGGGGAGCGTTAGAGGGACCTGATATCAGGGGAAGGTGTCCGGCTGGTCCAAGTATATCTCTTCTTGCTCTCTGTGGGACCTCAGAGGGCAGGTTTTCCAATTATTTCTCCTTTCCTATATTCTGCATCAAATGCAGTGCACGGACTGCTCTTCAGATCTGTCTGAAACCCCATGTTAGCAGCCAGCTTCTGCCTGGAGCTGAATGACTGGAAACACCCCAAATTCCAGAGCTGGAGTGCACCTGGCCATGACTTCTTCTGGTGAAGGAAATATAATAAATGTTTGGGGCTTGTCCAAGGCACAAGCAGAGGTGGTGCACAGGACGGTGGCAGGCAGGGGCAGCACCTTTCCCCCGCAACGCTTTGCCGTTCCTCTGATGACCCCTGTCCTGTGCCCTTGCAACATCCTTGGCATTCACCAGCGCTGCCTCTTCCTTCCAGATCTGCTATTACCATCTTCCCGCAGCGGACAGACAGCAAGCACGACTTCCGCATCTGGAACGCCCAGCTCATCCGCTACGCTGGCTACAAGCAGCCCGACGGCACTATCCTGGGAGACCCCGCAAACGTGGAGCTGACGGAGGTACCGGCTGAAGCCATCCTTCCTGGGCACCATGGGCATGGGGCTGGTGGGGGCGTGCAGAAGCTCTGGCCATCCCAGGAGTGAGGAGCATGCTGGTCAAGCAGGTTTATCGCACCCACTGCAGTGCCACGAAATGAAGTTGGATTTGTCTCACCCTCAGATATTTTCCCAGGAATAAAAGCTGTTTCCACACATGCAGGAGTTGGCCATAGCTGCACTGGAAGACTCTTATTTTGCTTTTGCTGAGAAGGGGTCGCTTAGTGGTGCTGAGGGAATTGCTGCAGGAGGACATGTGTGCCCATTGCTGACCTGGGCCCAGTGGGAATCAGAAATGAGATTTGCCTCTTGCCACTGCCTGTTGGCACTGCCCGCACAGCACCAGTGCTCTGCTCAGCTCTTCCCAAACTCCTCTGCTTTTCTCACCCATTTTCTCCTTCACCATTACAGGCACAAATAGGGTAAGCATCTTTTTCAGAGCCGTGATCCTACCTGGGGATCTAGTTCTAGGCTCATTTTCAGGCCAGATCCCCCTTACATGGCCATGGGTTGGCTGTGACAGGCAACCCCATGTCGTAGCTCCCTTGGATGGAGGTTATCACTCGACCGTAAGGGCTGAGCAGAGATGCTGTTAGGAGACACTGCTCAGTGCCATGCAACTCCCTGCCTATAATGCTTGAAAAGCGGGTGATCTGCTGGGACTTCTAAACCCCACCTTTGTTTTGCCTGTAGATCTGCATTCAGCAAGGGTGGAAGGCACCACACGGGCGCTTCGATATCCTGCCTCTGCTCCTCCAAGCCAATGGCAATGATCCAGAGCTCTTCGAAATCCCCCCAGAGCTCGTGCTGGAAGTGCCCATCCGGCATCCCAAGTAAGTCAGAGTAAGCCCCGAAACTGCTCAAACAGATCAGCAGGACTCAGCTCCTCTGGTTTCACCCTCAGCCATCTCCTGTGCTTGGCCTTTCCTTGTTGTGGCTTGGGTGCTTTACCCAAGACCCTCTTCCAGGTCTTCCCTCCACCCTGATGTAAAGCTGACAGAGCCTGGAGGTGGAAAGCAAGTTGTGTCCTTGTCTCAGGGCTGGTTTCCCTTTCCTTGAAGTCTCCCAGGACTCACGCCACTCTGTAACGCTCCTGATATATCGCTTTCTCCCCATAAACAGCCCCTAAAGAAGACATTGCCTCCAGGAACCGTCCTGCTTACATGTCCTTCAGCCTGGTGGCTGGTAGCAAAGTAACCTCCTCCATTCCCCTGCCTGCATTGGGCAGGGGAGGTCTAGCTGGTTGCCTAACCCTGTTGTATGCCGGCAGGTTTGAATGGTTTAAGGACCTCGGCCTGAAGTGGTATGGTTTGCCAGCAGTTTCCAACATGCTCCTTGAGATTGGCGGCTTGGAGTTTTCCGCCTGTCCCTTCAGCGGCTGGTACATGGGCACAGAGATTGGGGTCCGGGACTATTGTGACAACTCTCGCTACAACATACTGGAGGTAATTCCCCCTCTTCGAGGAGGCCAGGCGCTCCTGGGGTGCAGTGGGTGTGTGTGAAGTTACTGGGGAGAAGGCAGGATACTGAGAGAGTGTTGCCTTGAGTGGGAGAGTACAGGACATCCAAGCCTCCCTTAGGGCAGTTACATACTCCTGGAGCTACATGGCCAAGGGTGGCATAGGCTGGCAGGGTTTTTTGTGTCCTGTGGGGCCAGCTGGTATCTAACACAGCAAGTGTGATGCCTGTTGAGCTCTCCATAGAATTCTCAAAGCGTCTTACGGATCAGCAGGCCCCTGGTCATGTGCTTGATTGAGGTCAAGTGCTAAGACGTGATGGGGCTGAGAGGGTGCTGAGGCACTTGGTGACTCCTCGGGGACATGCCTGCTCATGGGGACCCACCAGCTGGCCCCTCTGGAGCACTCTGCCAGGGCTCGGGGACTTTCCACACTGGGGGCAGGGTGAGTCAGAGACAAAGCCAAGCCATGGGGAGGTGCTGGTGCAGGGGATCTGCACCCAACAGGGGTGGCTCCTTTGCCCTTCCAAGGGGCACGCTGTGTTTCTTGGAGGCGCTGCATCCCTCCCCAGTCGCTTGAAAACCAGAGGGGTGAGAGCAAGTGTGAGTATGTGTGTGCACGCGCGCATGCCCACCTGTGATAGTGTCTGGAGGAAGGACTCCAGGTAGAAGAAACGGGCTGAGAAAGAACAGAATTTGGGACCAGCGGGGGGTCTGGCATGGGAAGGGGTTCAGGGGTCTGTTCCTCCCAGCACATGGATCACCACCGTGTCCTGCTGTCCCACGGACCCACCCATTTCCTCTCCTCCCACAAAGAGCAACTGCTCTTGATGGCCCTTTTCAGCAGCATTGAGTCATCTTCCGGTGCCCGGGGGAGGAAGGGAGGCCAGACTGGCCTTGCTCCTGTCACGGAGAGGAAAAGGCAGGACCACATCTTCTCAGAGGAAAGCAAAACATCAGCCCTTCATTGCAAGAGTTCTGCCCTGCCCTGCGGGTGCCTCGCGTCAGGCTGGGTCCCTCCTCTGGGTTCCTCTCCCCAGGCAGAGATCTTCAGTCCTTGGTTCTTGGCCATTAGAAGTGTTCACCTTCTACCATGTTTTGTTACAGCAAGTGGCCAAGAAAATGAATCTGGATATGAGGAAAACTTCATCGCTGTGGAAGGACCAGGCCCTGGTTGAGATCAACATTGCTGTGCTGTACAGCTTCCAGGTACCTGAGTAGCGGAACTCTGTTGTGTTTGGGTCAGGTTTGAGGGACACAAGTATTGGATAGGACGAGGATGGAGACATCTGCCCAAGGACAATGGCAGCAGCTGATACACTCAGCTGAAATTGTGCTGTGCCTTCCTAGTTTTGGGCTCTTCCAGGAGCCTGCAGTGAAATTTAATAATCTCTGTGTCCTGGATGTTGCAAAGACATCACTACCAGCATCTGAGCTCTGCTGGCCCAGAGGGAGTGCCCTGAGGGGGCAAGATCCAGCCCTTCTGTCCCAACCATGAGGCAAGAATTGGCCCAGGTTCTCCTCCCACTTGCACTTAAAAGTTGAGTAGCAAAACTAGTCCTTGGCAACCCGACTTCAGAGGGTGGAAGTCCTTCCCAGAGCTGGATCAGAACTGCTCCTTGAGTTGTGCAAGCCAGGAAAGAGTTCCCCAAGGAGCTGAGCGGGGGATGCTCCGTCCCGTTCATGCCATCTTAGTCTTTGCTTGGCCCATGACAAATAACAGGAGGAACAGCCATCCCATAGTGCATCTGCTCAGGAAGGACAAGGGCGGCTTCTCAGCCCTGGAAAATGGCATTGCTCGGTGACTGTGCTCCTTGGGAAGACCAGGGTCAGCAGCTACCCAGTGTCATCTCTAAAGGTACAGCCCTGTAAGACCATGGGAGTGAGGCATATTTGGGTCAAACAGCTGCAAATGTAAAATCTTGGCTTTCGCCTTCTGGGGAGTATTAACCCACAGTTGTTGGCTCTGCTCTCTTCTCCCTCCAACAGAGTGACAAGGTGACCATTGTGGATCACCACTCAGCCACTGAGTCCTTTATCAAGCACATGGAGAATGAGTACCGATGCCGTGGAGGCTGTCCTGCCGACTGGGTGTGGATTGTCCCACCAATGTCTGGCAGCATCACCCCAGTTTTCCATCAGGAAATGCTCAACTACCGTCTCACACCCTCCTTTGAGTACCAGGTACTGTCTGCTCCTTACCTTCCACCAGTGCTGCGTGCCCAAAGATACAGCCAAGAGCAGGGTGGGAGCTGGAGCTCAGAAGATGCAGGAAGGAGAGGGACACCATCTAATCCCTTCAACAAGCTGTCCCTCAAGGCAGTGAAGTCTATGAACAAGTATAATTCATGATTCCCCCTAATGTGGTGTAACATCCACCCCCTGGATGTTACACCTTTTCCCAGGGCAATGGCTTTTTGCCTCTCTGTGGGAACATGGGACATGCTGAGGCCCCAGCTTTTACCCTTGGAAGTGCAACTAAGCAGAGCTCCTCCCTTTGGAAGTGCCTAATTTTGCACTTTGATGGGTAGGTGAGGAAATGACCTGGTAGTCACTGTATCCTTCCTCCCTCCAGCCTGCAGGTTTGAGTGGATGGCTTTCTGCCAGCTTGGGGATCTAACAACTGGGGGGGGGGGCTCCTGCCCAGAAGGCCAAGCAGCGGGCTGAAATGCTGGTGCTGGAGTATTTAACACTTCAGACCATGGGAAAAAGGGCCCTAAGCAAACACGCCCTCATTAGGCAACCATCCATGCTCCGGTGGTTTTCACACAATGTGACCTTTAATCAAGAGCCCTTAAGGAACAATCACAAAACAGGAGCAGTCTGTTCGTTTCTATAACCAATCCACCAGGAACCCCGATGGTTCCTGGCCCTGATTACAGACAGCCGCCTGCGAGGGCACTGAATTCGCTTCTGCTCGCTTGTTCCTTGCTTCAGCTGCCTCCCCTTCCCAAAGGGCCTCTTAGGGAAAAAAAAACCTGTGGGCTGGTGAGGGGGAAGGACGTGTTTCCATCACCTCTCCCCTTCTGGCATTGCCTGCCTTCTTTTTGCTCGTGGTCTATTAATGCCCATCTCAGAGGTGAGAAGGCATTTGGCCAGATGCTTGTTACAAACCAGCAAGGTTTGATTATATTGCAATTTTTCTGTGCATACTCCATTGCCCAACTGCCCCAAAAAACCCACGGGGCTCCAAGGATCAGGGACCCATACAAGAGATCAAGAGCTGTGAAGAGGTCAGTTAGTCCTCCCCGTCGCGACTAGAGGAACTCAATGCTCAGTGCTGTGGATACAGCATTTCTTGAAGCTCTGAGCACTGCCCATCAGCCGATGCTGCTCTTCTCTCTCCTAGCCGGACCCCTGGAACACCCACATCTGGAAAGGGGTCAACGGGACGCCTACCAAGAAGAGGGCCATTGGCTTTAAGAAGTTAGCAAAGTAAGTCCAGTGGGCTCTGAAAAGCCCTGGAGTGCTTGGGGCTGGTCCTGATTTTGGGCAGCTCTGTTTGCTGTGCTGTTTGATAGCACTACCCTACAGATGTGTGCAAACTGATGGGTTGTGAGCCTGGATCTCAGGCCACGGAAGGCTTTAGCTGCCAAGAGGGACATTTGGAGAAACAGGCAGTCCTTTGACCACCCCATTAGACCACCAAAAGGTGTGTGACCAGGTGAATACTGGATGTTGCATATAGTCTCTTCTCCCAAGCTGGTTCCTTCTCCAGTAAGGTGGTCTTCAATGCTCAGGAATGGCTTTCTCACTTCTTGGGGGTACATTGCCTGTTTCTGCTTTCACAGCCTCCTGGGGCAGAGAGATCACCCATCACTGTTCAGGGCCATGCTGGCACGAGCGAGATGAAAATCATGTCCATATTTCTCCTTCTCCCGCTGACTCTTTAGCTACTTGAGGAGCACTTGTCTCCAGTACGTGTCTAAACCTCCAAACACCCACTTTGCAAGGAGGGGAGAGATAGGAATGAGGAGTCTCCCTACAGGTAGCAGATGGATCAGGGCTGAGCTGAGGTTTGCACTTCATGGCCAGATGATCCTAGTAATGGGCCATGCGAGCCCTTCTCCCCTGCCAAAGCTCCTAGTCAGCAGGGGTGTAGGAATGAAGTGTAATTTGGACCCTTTGGCTGATCCTGGCCTGAATGCCTCCCCCGTGGGCCATTGGCAGAGAGGTTCTTGTAGGAGCTGCTGGCTCCATGGCAGCAGAGACCTGGACCAAGACTGGGGAGGGCTGGGTCTGCCCCGGTATCTGTGGCCAGGCTGCCAGGTGGTCTTGTGCTGTTCACAGCATCTCCCCACGCTTCAGTTTCCCCGAGTCCCTACTATCAGTTTGTTCCGACTCTTCAGCTGCCACGTCTGTAAACTATTTTCCATGGTGCATCCATAAACACGATCAGCAGCTGATGAATGTGCTCCTTAGGCTGACACTGGTGCCTGGGTCTGGGCTGCAGCCCGGGGCTGGTGGAGAGCGCAGGAAGATTAATTGATCCATTGAGTTAGAAGAAACAATGATTTTTTGTGTGTGTGTGCGATTGATAAATGATTTTATAAAAATGTGAACATGGCAGGTAATTTAAAAAAAAAAAATCTCCATTGTTCCTGATGTAGGGGGGAGGAATTATTTTTGTAATTCACCATTAATCCTGCCTGGATCTGAGCTAATCAGCTGAACAAGTGGCGGACCGAGCCCAGGAGTCCTGAGTGTTGCACTTGGCACTGGCCGCAGCATGATCTTGATGCCTGTTCAGACAGGCTGTGCTGGTTCTGGCCAAATCAGAGCCTTCAAACCCGCAGTCCCTGCTCATCCTGCCCCTTCCCTCCCCTGGGGCCAGTGTAAGCCCTGGGGACAGGAGACACTACTGTCATGGGAAAGCAAAATATTAGTTGCCAACTTTAATATGCAGAACTATGCTGAGGAGTGATTGTATAGCAGCAAATATAAATGGTCCTGAGGCTGGCTTCAACACGGAGGGGAGCTGCCTGGAGGAGGCAGGACATACCAGCCTGATGGGGTTTCTACCTCTTCTTTCCTCCCCTTTTTTTTTGCCCCAAGTGATTTTCCAAACCTAGAGCATTTCTTCCCTCCTTGGCAGGAGGGGCAGGGGGAAGCTGGGCTTCTCTTCTCCTGCCAG
>NW_008824379.1:1127623-1161517 GCF_000699105.1 Pygoscelis adeliae | reverse complement strand
TGCTGAACCTGATTACCTGGGGCAAGGGCCGATCACCCTGTCGAAGTGAATCAAGCAGCCCTTACGCTTGCAAAGGCCACAGAGGTGCTTTCTGCTCTCTTAGCCCCCTGAAAACTGCCTCTTCCCTATTGCAACACACGAGGCTAAATCCAGACCTGCCTTTCTGGTGGCCCCATTTAAAGGCTTGATGGCCCATTTAGAAAAGGTGAAGATATTCTGCACTTAGGAAAAATAACGTTGATGTCCAAATTCTGTGATTATGAAAGGCCCTAAAATAATAAGCTTGTCACCCTGGGCTTGGTGCCCCACCGTGTAACCCAAAGCTGGCTGATGACAGCCTCCCTTGTCCCCCATCGCTGTGCTCCCACTGATGCCAACCCACCCAGCAGGGCCAGCATAGGTAAGGAGCCAGTGTTTCTAGTGCTGCATCACCTTGGCCAGGATTAGAGAGGCCGGTGACCTCTCTGGGCCCCTCTGCCCTGCTGTCAGAGCTGAGCCAGTGGGGAAAACTGGAGCAAATGCATCCAGTCACGACTGCAGCCACAGGAGGCAGCTGGCTAGACACAGCCCTGCAAATGCTCAAATAAATGTGCAACCTCTCAGCCTCAGGAGGGCTGTTCCTCTGAGTAAAGTTCATAGCGTCACTGGAGTGCAAATCAAAGGGGCTACAGACAGCCTCGTCTGACCTTCTCAGTGTCTCGGGGCTTTGTGTGTGATGTGTGGAGCCCAGGCGCTTCTGCTCGGCTAGGACACCTCCTGCAGAAAGGCAGCCAGGTAGGATTTAAAGTCACGAAGAGATGGAGATGCCACTGTTCCTCCTGTAGCTTGGGCTCTGGCTGGTCTGCAGCTTTTCCTTTGAGGTTATCTGGTTGCTGCTTTCAGCGACTGCTGCCCCTGATTCTTCTTCTGCTTCTCTGTCCCTGCAGAGAGACCACCTCCACACCTGGTTTAGCATTTTACTCCTTATACCCATTCAGGTTTTTCAGCTCCGTGTTCAAGCTCCCCCATGCAGTCTTCCTCTCTGACAAGTCAAGACGAACATGCTCTTCCATAGCTTCCCTGTTTGGCATATAACAACAAAAAAAGTGATGCTGCAGGTTTTTAAGGCAGGCTGTTCATTTAATAATAAATAGAATGGTGAGAATAGTCTGGGCTAGAGGCACTGACAAAGAAGAAAGCTCTCTTACCAGGATTTATTCTTCCTTCCTAGGGCTGTGAAGTTCTCAGCCAAGCTGATGGGACAGGCCATGGCCAAGAGGGTCAAAGCGACCATCCTGTACGCCACTGAAACAGGGAAGTCGCAGGTCTATGCAAAAACTCTGTGTGAAATCTTCAAGCACGCTTTCGATGCCAAGGTATTGTACTAGCTCCCAGCCCCTGCAAGATTATGTGTGCATCTGCGTGGCCCAAGGAAATACATGGCTGTTGGAAAATGCATGGCTCCAACGCATGTGGAGCTTCCCAGCTGCCAAGGGTCTTCAGAAGCTCCCAGGATGTGACCTTGTGGGTCTTGACTGAAGCCTGCACGTGACTAGCATTTCCAGCTAATGCTCCTGCAGGCATTGTGGCATACATTTGTCTTCTGCCTCGCAGGTGGTAGCCCCATGGTTTGTCCATGTCCCTTGAGGCTCTTGTTCCCATTCTCCCTGTGTGGAGATCTCGGCCAGTGCACTGGCATGGAGTCAGTAAGGAGACGCTGCTCCCATCCCCAGGTGGACTGGGGTCCATCCCAGGAGACTGCCTGGTGGTAGAGCTCCCCACTGAGGGCCTCTTGCTAACATCTCTGTTGCTCCCAGGTGATGTCCATGGACGAGTATGACATTGTGCACCTAGAGCATGAAACCATGGTCCTGGTGGTCACAAGCACATTTGGCAACGGAGACCCACCTGAGAATGGAGAGGTAGGACAGAGCGCAGGGACACGGGCAGAAGAGAGATGGTGGGGAACAGGGAAGAGTGTCCTCTTTTTGCTCAGCCTGAGCTGGAATGGCCCAAAACAGGTCCAGGTTCTGTGTGATACCTGGTGCTGTGCCTACCTGCCTCCAGCCTGCTCTGAAATAGGGTTATCTACTTATTCCCTGCCGTGAGACAAGTAACTAATATGTTGCTAAATTCATCCTGTACGACTGATGTCAGTGCCACACAAAAGGTGCCAGCCCCTTGGCTGGGGAGCCACAACCTCCTCCAGCCCTGTACGACCGCGCTGCAGGCTGCTGGGAACAGCAAGCGGAGAGCAGAGCCGCAGTCCAGGCTTTGGTCACGGCTTCGTTTCCGGCAGACACCGGCAAAACTGATGGCCTTTTTTTATTTCTTCTCTGTAGAAATTTGGCTGTGCATTAATGGAGATGAAGAATCCCAACTCCAACCTGGAGGAGAGGAAGTAAGAGCACCCCAAAACCCTCCCTTCCCACTCACAAGCCCAGCAAGCAGGCAGCCCCGCAGCTGGGACAGCCTGCTTCTCTGCTTTCCTCCTCTCGGAAGGGAGTGTGAAATCCTCACGCAGGTTTCAAGTTTGCAAAGGTCCAAGGGATGGGACCTGCCTGGAGAACCAGGGGATGGAGCGGGTGGAGGTCCCAGGGAGGACAAAAGCACTGAGTCAGGCATGCCTGTGGGCTCCAGCTTGTAATTCCCTGGGCTGGCATTTTAGAGCTTCTCTCTTCAGCTGTAAGAGGCGGGCATCTACAAAAAAACCCAAATAAAAGCTGCAATTCCCCCCAAATCATCAAATCTGAGAGCTGGGGCTTTCCAGGAGACAGCAAAATATTAAGACTTGGAGGTAGAAAGGAGTTTCCAGGTGGGGGAGGACTTGAGAACCAAATTTAACTTCTTGTATCATGTGAAAATATTTCTCGGGAAAATAAGAGCTGTTATAAATACTGGCTGTGATGTTTGTAACAGTGAGTCTGGAAATGGTACCTTGGAGACAGGGTTTGGGGTTTTAGAAAATCCCCCATCAGTGGAAGATGAGCCTTGAGCACCGTGTTGCATGTCCCAGAGGCTGGGAAGTGAGGGCAGCAGGCAAAGTGTTAATCATTTGGGGCCTCCTCTTATTTTAGCTATTAAGTACAATATATTTTGCTTATTTGGGACACCGCTCTGCTCTGGAGTCTCTCCTGAGTTAACACAGCGATGCTCGCAACTGGCAAAAGGCTGCTCCTTAATTAAGGCAGAATTAGCACTGGCCAGTGACGCAGTGCAACTTAACCGCCCCGACTTTCTGCTTGAGCAGCGCAGAGCAGTGCCAGTGGGGCTGCAGAGGGGTGACGAACACCGCCGCGCAGGGCAGGGCAGGGACCAATTTGTACCTCTCCGCTGCTGGCGACGCAGCAGCCCTGAAGTGGTCTCCTTGCTGTGCAGCCAACTAACCTGATGGATCCCCGCAGGGCTCGCGAGCCGAAAACCCCTTAGGTTTCTAATGGCCTCGTGCCTTAATGGGGACCGCTGACAAAACGGGCCGTGCAGGCTGCCCTGGAGGTGTCTGGATGGAGAAGGGCCATTTTGCACGTGGTTCTTACCCCAAGGATCTTCGCTTTTTGGGGCTGGGTTGGTGCAACATGGGGTTGGGTGCAGAGGTGCCACCCGTGGCAAGCCAGGCAGATTTGAGGAGGACAAAAGCACCTGAGCTCGGTGCTGGCTGTCCCAGTCACCTCTAAATGTAATTTAAGGGACTGGCAGGAGTTTCTAAGAGCCAGGACAGCCTGTGGCTTTGTTACCTGACAGCAAAAGTGGTCAGAGTGCTGGAAACGGTGACCTGCGAGGACAGATCAAAAGGGTGAGAGCTATTTTATCTGGAGAAGAGGAGACAGAAATGCAGTGCGGTAGCAGACTTCACATACGGAAAAGGTGACTGCAGAGGCGGAGGGAATAAATTACTCCCCATGGCCCCCCCCGGGACAGGCCAAGAGGTCATGGCTCTGTATGGTAGGAAGAGGTGCTGACGTTAAGCATGAAAAAAAACTTCTGCAATGAGAAAAGACGGCCTGGAGGAGACCATCTGGGGAAGAAGGGCAGCATCAGCCTGGCGTCTGTAGGAAAGGGCTGGACAGAGCAGCTCCTGCCCATGCACGCCATGGACTCCCAGCTCCATGTCCACCAGGGGATGCTGAGGGTGGCTGAGCCTGCAGGGTGGGGATCGTGGCCTCTCTAAGCCACAGTGTCTCGAGGAACCTGCCAGGGCCCTGCGGCCCACAGCCCAGGGGTTTTGCTATGGTTGTATATTTGGTTCCTTCTGTCTCACAGCAAGGGTTTTCCAAGGATTTTCAGAGGCATTCATAAGCCATTCCTATTTAAGGACCCACTGTTCAAATGCAGCCCATCCTTCAACAGCCGTCCCCTGCCACAAAGACCTATTCATTTCAGCAAAAGCTGCTGGTGCCCCGGCCCCGGCCCCAGCGCCCAAGTGGGAACGTGGGCTTCATGCCCATCTAAACTAGGTGGGCTGTGCTGCCCTGCCTTCACCACGTAACCCAGGGTGAGGACATGGCCCAGGGAGAGTGGAGAAAGAAGTGGGTCCGTCCAGATGGAGTGAAGCAGAATAGCATGAGAGGTCTGGGCAGAAAGGAGGAGGCTCCGGAGCAGAGGTGGAGCACAGGGGTCTACGACCCTGGCAGTTATTTTGCTCAGGGGTTGTCTCCTCTGCATGGTGTGCTGGGTGCAGTAAGTCTTCTGTGACTCATCCACACACTACTGCTTCATTGCTCTGGCAGTATATTTAGAAACTCTTGAGTAGAGCAATTTTTGAAGATGGTTTAATTCAGAAATACTTTTGCTGTTGTCAGATTTTTTTCTCCGCTCCCCTTCCCCCTCCTCATCCCCTCTTCTCTCACTCCTTTTTTTTTCTTACTTCCTATGAATGAGAAACCCTTCAGAATATCTGTTCAGACATATACCCGACCTTGTGTGCAACCAGGGAAGGACAGGTAAAGCCAAAGGTCCTGTCAGCTCTGCACCGCTGGGGAAAATATGGTGGCCAACACCTGGGTCAACCCACTGGGAGGTGGTGACTGGAGGACCCCATGGAGCAGACCAGGTCCAGCTAGGGGGATGCAACATATGGGCTGCTATGGCTTACCCCCGGGAGGGAGCACATTTCTCTGCTCTAGCCACTGATCATGGTGCCGGCTCATGAAATCTTGAGTCCTGAGCTTGAGCCTCATCTCGTTTGGTCTCCTCCACAACCCGGTCCCCTCTGAGCACACAGCCTGGTGGGAACCACACGCACCTTTATAATCACTGTAATACTTGATGTTGTTGCTGTTCGCAGGAGCTACAAGGTCCGTTTCAACAGCGTCTCCTCTTACTCGGATGCACGGAAATCCTCAAGCGATGGCCCTGACTCCAGGGACAACTTTGAAAGCACAGGGCCCCTGGCCAACGTCAGGTAAATAGGATGGGGTGGGAGGCAGCAATTTCTTGGGACAGAGCTGGAGCTGGTGCTGCACAGAGACTCTTTCTCCTATCGCAACTCTTACCTAACACATGATGTATTTTTGCAACGTGCAGATCCCTCCACACTCCCCCATGCTGATGTTGGCCGTGGTGGTGCAGGAGGGGGAGACATCAGTGTCCCTCCCAGCTCAGTAGCCACAGCTGTGTCATGTTTCTGCAGGTTCTCCGTGTTTGGGCTGGGGTCGCGTGCTTACCCCCATTTCTGCGCCTTTGCCCGGGCGGTGGACACTCTCCTGGAGGAACTGGGTGGAGAGCGGATCCTCCGCATGGGAGAAGGGGATGAGCTCTGTGGCCAAGAGGAGTCCTTCAGGACCTGGGCCAAGAAGGTCTTCAAGGTAACCTGCTTCCCTTGTGCTCCAGGGAGGAGCAGGGGGTAGAAAGGACACAGGGACAGAGCAAAGCTGCTGGTTAGAGCTGGATCGAAACCCAGCCTCTCCTTCCCTACACCGGGACACCCGTCCATCACCCTGGCCCACAGTAAAGAGGTTCTCCATATTTTGGTGGAGCTGACACTCTGGTTTGTGATGACTGCCAAAGGGTGAGCGCTCTGTTGAATTCCTGTGTTATCCGAGATGCCTGGGGGAGGAGGGCAGCACGAGATATGCCCATGGCCACCAGTATAGCCCTACACCATTGGGGTGTGTATGTGTACGTCCTCCATGTGTTGGCTGAGGTGGGTGGGACAAGGGGGATCGTGGGGCTCAGTCGGAAAGCCCAGAGGCAGCAGGGAGATGCCTGAGAGCCTTGTGCGTGCTGCAGGCAGCGTGCGACGTGTTCTGCGTGGGGGATGACGTCAACATCGAGAAAGCAAACAACTCCCTCATCAGCAATGACCGGAGCTGGAAGAGGAGCAAGTTTCGCCTGACCTATGTGGCTGAAGCCCCAGAACTCACACAAGGTACAAAGACGGGGTCATCCCAGAGGGCTCTACGCATGGGGCAGGTGGAGGAGAAGACATAGTGAGCTCAAGTGGGGGCAAAGGGGCCAAATTTCCTTACTTATTCTGTGTTAAATTCCCAGCATTTCAGTCTTGCCTTTCCCCTCCATCACATGCCCAAAGGGCAGTTTGTGATGGTCTCAGGCCCCTCTGGCTGGTCTGTGTCTGTATCTGTTACAGAGATGTTGGGATATGATGTGATCTCCCTCCTCCTGACCTCATTTTTTGAAGCAAAGAGCTGGAAACCTGGGAGCTTTCCAAGCTCGCTTTGTCCAAATGCCACTCCGCTGAGCGTTGCGGTGCAATGGCAGGTCCAGCCCACCGACACCTGGCCCCTCAGCATGGCTCCTGCAGCTGATGATCTGCCGCACTGGCTTAGCTCTTCCTAAATTCAGGCTCTTTGCTACCAGCCAGGTGGTACTGGCAGCGAGAGGTGCATGCCTGCACATGAGGGCACGTCCCCGTGCCTCATGCGGGTGGTTTCGGCGTCCTCCTCAGTCAATAACAAAAGGGACATGTGTTTGGTTCCCCCTGGAGGTTTCTGATCCCCCAGGCTCACTGAAGCTTTGCAGGAGATGGGGGCAGGAGGGTGGTTGAGCCCATGGTCCGCATGCTGTGGCTGACCTCGGCCAGCTCCAGTCCAAAGGGCTGAACCCACAGCGGTGGCCGACAGCCCTGCAAAAGCCAGAAGCTCTCTGCCTTGGCCACGCTCTGCTGTGTTGCTTCACTGACTCTTCTCCTCTGCAGGACTGTACAGCATCCACAAAAAACGCGTCTATGCAGCTCGGCTTATCACACGCCAGAACCTGCAGAGCCCAAAGTCCAGGTAGGAGATGCAGCTGCCCCGAGACCTGTGGGAGCTGAATGCACTCGTGGTGCACCCAAGCATCCATGCACACCGCGCTGCAAATACCCCTTGACCCATGAATGTCCCATGGATACCATCTTTGTGCAAACCATCACCAAGGCTGGGAGCCACGTTAACCCAGTGAAGGGTGTTTCCTGCCTTCTTATACAGTGAAACCTCTGCCGCTACATAAATTAACCTGCTGCCTGTAGGACGAGAAGATGGGTGGCCGCACTTGTGGAGTGGCAGGGTGCATGCAAAGAAAGGATAAAACTGCTGAAGCAAGAGGTTAAACTGGTTTTCCCTTTTAAAAAGTCTCTGAGAGTGAGTCAGCGGCGAGGGGAGGTGGACACTGCAGTGTCGTTTCTAGCTCTCTGCTGTGTCTTTAGTGACGTGCTCAGCGGGACACCAGAACTTGACATGTCACCGCTGCCCATCACACCCAGCATCTCTTGAGGCCAGAGCTCAGCGACTCCCTGAAGGACTCCCCCAAAACACATCCTGCTTTTTCTCCTTTCCCTGTAGTCGCTTGACAATTTTCCTGCGGCTCCACACCAACGGACACCAGGAACTGCAATACCTGCCCGGGGACCACTTGGGTGTGTTTCCAGGGAACCACGAAGACTTGGTCAATACCCTGATCGACAGGCTTGAAGATGCCCCTCCAGCCAACCAGCTCGTAAAGGTGGAGCTCCTGGAGGAGAGGAACACAGCTCTAGGTAACCAGGGCCACCTCTACGTAGAGGTGGCCTCTCTCCTCCTCACTCGTCCCTTGTAGTGGTTCTTGTAGCTCCTTGGGGAGGTAGGTGGCCCCCAGGAGAAATCATTTCCCATCTCACTGGTACATTTGCCTGGATTGGGAGCACCTCCTTCAACCTTCCTCTGCCCAGAGCCATGTGCATTTGGGGTGCAGAGCAAGGGTTTGAAGGGTGAGCAGGGCCCTGGGGAGAAGATGTTTCCTCGTTCTTCAGAAAAATTAAAGGCGTTCATATTCTCATGGAAAGAGCAATGTCTAGGACTGGAAAGAAGAGTTAAGGGATCTTGATGGACCATCCCAACCCTGTATTTCAGGGATAAGTCTGATACCCTACCACCATGCACAGTGTAACAGGAGATGGAAAACAGTACTAACTCAGAGTGACCGAGGCTGAAGGTGGTGGAGTATCATCAGACTCATATTTGTGCTCATTGTAGAGCATCTCACTTGTAGCGTGAGGATATCTCATTGACTCTTCTTTCCAGCTCTTCATCATTCACTGTCTCAGAGCTGATAAGGGAGAATGAAAGCAAGGATTTGTCCACCTTGGCTCTTATGCTCAGCTGATCCCATGGTTGTGCTGAATTCCCTCCTGGCAGGTGTCATCAGTAACTGGACAGATGAGAACCGTGTCCCACCATGCACCATCTTCCAGGCTTTTAAGTACTATTTGGACATCACCACCCCTCCCACACCCCTGCTGCTGCAGCAGTTTGCTTTGTTGGCCACCAGTGACAAGGAGAAGAAACGTCTGCAGGTCCTTAGCAAGGTAAAGCCACAGACCCCAAGCCACAAGTTCCTCAAGGCCCTGGGGACAACCACAACCCCAGGGCATTTTCATCCCACACTGGGTTAGGCTGTCTCTACGCATGACAGCAGCCCTCCTCCTGCCTGCCTTCACTGCCACCCAGCCCAGCTTTGCCATAGGCCCGGTGGGATATTGGTAGAGGCACCTGAGATCGATGCTGCAGTGCCCGCCTCCCTCCCTCCCCCCCTCTTTCCCGAAATGCAGGGCTTGCAGGAGTACGAGGAATGGAAGTGGTCCAAGAACCCCACCATCGTGGAGGTGCTGGAGGAGTTCCCCTCAGTGCAGATGCCCTCCACGCTGCTGCTCACACAGCTCCCCCTCCTCCAACCACGCTACTACTCCATCAGTTCCTCCCCAGAGATGTACCCAGGCGAGGTCCACCTCACCGTGGCAGTGGTCTCCTATCGCACGAGAGGTACCATGCTCATACAGGGGTCAGCGGAGACAGGCTTGGTGTGGAAAGCAGGGAAAAAGCATTAGCACGTGGGCAACACCACAAGGTCTTTGGCAGAGAGATGTTATTTTAAAGCCCTTCTACCTGCTGCAGTGACTAGATTCCTTCAACCCATGACACTGCTGTCCCATGTTATGGGGAATGGCCATCCATCAAAGGGCAGCGTATTGCAGAGATGCCAGATCTGGGTCAGGTACCAGCAACAGACCAGCCACGGTGGCTCCAAGCTCCACGTGGGATCATTTGTTTGCCCACACCGAAGTCCACATTGCCACAACTAACCAGATTTCTGTACCTGTGCAAGCACTGACGTGTCCCAAGCAGCCCTGGTCATGGGGTAGATGGACACAGCCCCGTCACCCCTGCAGCAGGCAGGCCACAGGGGAAGACACTGGCCGTTCATCTGGGGCTGCCATGGAGCACTTATGTCTGGAAGCACTACAGCATGATCCTGCTTCTGCCAAAAAGGACCAAAGAGAAGTTGGGTGCTTCCTAAATATTGTGGAGGTCCAACTATCCCAGGGCTGGGTCCTGGGTGAACTTGGGTAACTCCACAGAGGGATCCAAGTGCCAAGTTCGTGGGGGGTGGATGCGGAGATAGTAAAGGTTTCAGTGAGGTGTTCATGTGGAAAGTAGCAGGGAGGGTTTCAGAAAGGAAAGCAACTGGAGTAGTTGGCTGGCGTGTCAAGTACAGACCTCCTTTTCTCCCCTCCTAGATGGAGAAGGACCAATCCACCACGGAGTCTGTTCCTCTTGGCTCAATCGGATACAGACTGATGAAGTAGTACCCTGTTTTGTAAGAGGGTAAGTGGTCCACACAAGGCAAGGGGTGAAAAAGATGGGGTGAGCCCCCTTGCAGGATGAGCTCTTTGCCCTCAATTCTTCTTTGCAAAGCACTAAGGGTGCAGAGAAAACAGGGCTGGATTTGTGAGCAAATGGGTCCCTCTCGGGAGCAGTTCTGCGCTAAAATGTCACTTTCCGGGATTTCACCTTGTTTTCTACCCCTCCCTCTATGGGTGGTGTCGCCGCTTGCCATGGGCAGAGGCGAGGGAGGGAGCATCCTGCTTGGGTTTAACTGGTGTCTTCGATGTGTGCAGTGCGCCCGGGTTCCACCTGCCCCAGGATCCCCAGGTGCCCTGCATCCTCATCGGCCCCGGCACCGGCATCGCCCCTTTCCGGAGCTTCTGGCAGCAGCGGCTTTTTGAAATCCAGCACAAAGGTGGGTCGATGCTTATTCCTCCTGTTTCTCATCTCAGGAGAAACCTGGGCTGGTGGTGCGGGGATGGGGGGTCCAGTCTCCTGCCCGGGCTGTCCCAGCCAGAGGCAAAGGGCTTCTTGAAGCAGCGGCTGACCCAAGTGCAGGCTTGAAGGTCAGCCCAAACTCCCAAAACAAACTCCATGAAAACCCACCTGTAAAACTTTGCAAGTTTTTATGGCATAACAGTAGTGCTGGAGTTGGGTTTTTTTAAAGAGCATTTAATGCAAATTTATGTAAAATATGCATTTTCCACTGATCATTTAGACCATTTAGGAAAAAAAACGTTTAATTTCTCCCCAAAATCTGGCACAAGCGCCCCTGCCATGTGATCCCAGGCCATGTGCTGGCTCAGGCAGTGCATTACATCCTCCTTGCTGGTTTTTCCTCCCTCCCAGTTTGGCCAGGAAAAGCTCCTGGCAGTCTCACGCTGGGTGCTGGGGCTGCTGCCAGATCTGCAGGACGGTGGCTTGCAGAAAGCAGGTATCGGTGGTCCCCAGGCTAACTGCTTCCCCTGTCTCTTCTCCAGGTCTGAAGCCTTGTCCTATGGTCCTGGTATTTGGCTGCCGGCAGTCCAGGATCGACCACATTTACAAAGAGGAGACGCTCTTTGCCAAAACCCAAGGTGTCTTCAGAGAGCTGTACACAGCCTACTCCCGGGAACCGGACAAACCAAAGGTGCGTGGCAGGCACTGCTCCAGTCCTGGTGTGCAGCCCTGGGCGACCATGGCCAGCCGGCACGGTGTGGAGATGCTGGTTCCTTGGCACAGCCGCAGCGTCTCATGCCCTGGGGCGCTCTGGTTGCATAAGCGTGCAGGATCGTGCCCTTTCCAGTGCAGCCCCGTTCCCAGGGCACATCGCCAACCTTGAGCCAGCCTGCATGCGTGCCCACATTGCCCACGCTTTGCCCTGGAGGGCTGCAGCCATCCTCACCAGGTGGGAGCAGATGAGGAGGGGAAAGGCACGTCTTCCCAAGCAGGTGGGCAAGGAGGGATATCACCCGGTGGGGTGGCCCAGAGCCAGCACAAACATCTGGTTTAAATCCCCACCGCCACCTGAGCAGGCCTGGCAATAAGATATATGGTGAAGGTGTGAAAATGCAAGAGCAAAATGATGCTTTGCTGCCTTCCCTGTCTCTTTTCTATCGTTGTGGGTGCTGCAAGGTGCAGGCAATGCTCCCCCAAAGAGGCGGTTGCTTTGCATCGCTGCCTCGAAGGCAGCTGCTGCACACAAAGCTGGCTGGGCCGTGCAGGTGGATAGGGCTCAGAAGCTGTAGTTAATCTCACTCAGCTCCCACCTCCTCCTCCTCCCTCAGAAATACGTGCAGGACGTGTTACAGGAGCAGCTGGCCCAAACTGTGTTCAAAGCACTGAAGGAGCAGGGAGGCCACATCTACGTCTGCGGGGATGTCACCATGGCTGGGGACGTCCTCAAGACCATTCAGCGCATCGTGAGGCAGCAGGGCCAGCTGTCAGTGGAGGAGGCAGGCACTTTCATCAGCAAGCTGCGGGTGAGTAGCGTCTGCACCACGAGACACCACGCGAGCTCCTGCCACGGGCGCTGCACCTGGTGCCTCCTCCTGCAGAATGGGCAGCACCAAGGAGACGGGCGCTGGCGGGGGGATTGCAGCTCCCACCCATGCTGCCTGCACCCAGGCAAGGTCAGGAGCATGATTTTCCAAAGCTTTGGGTGCGCAGTGGAAGTCACCTCGCTTTGCAGGAGCTCTGCTCCAGGCTGCAGCCGCCTCAGCCCAGGCGGGGCTTGTTCACCTTGCTAAGTCCCTGCTGTGCCTCCATCACTGCAGCAATCTAACAGGGCAGTTTGTGGGTCCCCCTCCCCAAATCTCCTCTGTCTGTGTGGCTGGCTGGGCAAACACATTAGTGCAGACGTTGCAGCTGAAGCATAAATGAACTCAGTTTGGGATGCAGGCCCAAGGGCGGGTGCTCGAATGGCTCTGCTTCTGCCCAGGAGGATAACTCAGCCCGATTCCTATGGGACTACCCCTTCTGAACCATGTACCCACACTCCATCCAGGAGCCGAGGGAGCCCAGAGCCACGTTTTTAGCCGGTTTGCAAGCAAAAGCTCTCGTACGTGGGCTGGCCTCGGGCTACTTGTCCCCCAGATGGTCAGGCAGTCCCTGGGTTGCCAGAAGTTGAGGAGGTCTAATGCACCGAGCAGCTCCACCACTGCCCCACAGTGTGACCTTGGGAAGGTCATTTCACCTCCCTGCTTGTTCCTGCCCCTCTGCCCTGCCTGTCCCACCAGCTCTTGTGACAGGCCCCAGAACATTTGCTGTGTATTTGGTACCTGCCCACAACACGAGGGCTTTCTGGTGCTGCAGCAACACCAACTGTTTGTAAATACTCTCTTTTTTCCCACTGCCCCTCTCCCATCCTCTGTTTCAGGATGACAGCCGGTACCATGAGGATATTTTTGGAGTCACCCTGCGTACGTACGAAGTGACTAACCGCCTTAGATCTGAGTCTATTGCATTCATTGAGGAGAGCAAAAAAGATACGGATGAGTGAGTTGACATGTTTATTTTAACCCCTGCAGTTGTCTCCCAAGTGTGTGGGCTGTGGGATGGGGAAGGGAGCTTTAACTTTTGCACATGTGTGGGCTGCCTTACAGCAGAGGCTGAGAAAAGGCATTTGATTTTTGCACTGGAAGCAGAGGCTGCTGTCTGGCAGTCTCTCTGAAATAGCTGTCACCTCGCTAGGACAAATCCCCCCTGGCCTTCCTGGGTTATTGCACCCGCCATACCGACGTGCTCAGGCCTGACAAACCCATCCAAATGGTGATGCAAAGCAAAAGAGTCCTACGCGCTGCCTGCCTCTTCTCCCCTGCAAGTGAGCCAGCCGGTGATGGGCTGGAAGGTCTGCAGGACCCATGGCGAGGGGTGGCTCTCCCCAGCTCCAGTGCTGGCTGTGGGGGTCCTGGCTGGCTCCAGGGGTGCAGGTAGCAGGTACCCGCGGCGGGAGAGGTCTCCAGGCTGCTGCATGCCTGCTTAGGAAAGATCTAGAGACTTTTCTTTCCACCGTTGTAAAAACAGCCAAAAGAAGGAAAAAAACTTGACATTTGCTGTATTTGTTTCTGTTCTACCACGTCCTGCCATTTGCTCAGCTCTGTCGTGGTGGGATTTTCCCTGGCTGAGCAGAAGGATTATTTAGGATAAAGGATGGGCGGCTGCAGGGATCTTGCTCCTTGTCCTGGCCCTTGGCAGCCTGGGGTGCAATCCCCTCCCTGCACTCCTGGCTGTGCCATGTAGTGCCCGGCTGACCCGGAGCGAGTTTCCCAACATCCCTGAGGTTTGGTAGGAATTTTTCTCCAACACAGCACATACTCTGGGGTCTGCACTGTATACAGAGTGCCTCAGTTTCCCATCTTTAGGTAGGGATAAGGGTTACCTACCTGCCCACCTCACCCAGCTGCAAAGGGCTCTGTAAATTCCTGTCTCCAACGTGGTCCCCTGGGAAGTCCTTAGTCCTAGACGCTCCTCACCGCTCCTTCTAAGGCCAGCCTTTCTCCCCTTTCCCTTGCAGGGTTTTCTGCTCCTAACTGGACCCTTCGCCCCAAGGGGATGCCAAACCAGTCCCAGCACCTGCTGTCCCCTCCAGCCGGAGGGCACCGGGTTTTGTATTTCACGGACACGGTGGCTCTTTTTCCGCGGGGAACTGCCCATGGAAAGTGCTCTGTCTCTCGTCCTGTTGTTGTGTCCTGATGATGATGATGATGATGATGATTTTTATTTCCTTTTCTTCCTCTTTCTCTTGCTCTTGTCCTGTGGCCGTTTCTTTTCACCCCCTTTCCCTGGATTTCCCCACTGAAGTACGATGGCTTTATAATCTGCAGTGGCTCTTAACAGAACTTCACATTTGTCCTTCTTCTCATGAGGGCATTTTGCAGCTGCATGAAATCACCACCTTCGTGATCACCCGCGTTTTTGGTGTTTTGGGGGAGAGCAGAGGTGGCAGGGGCTGGGCAATGGGTAGGTCTTGTTGCTTGACCGGAGCTGGGGGTTGTTTCCCCCAGGATCCCCCTTTCCCCAGCTCAGTGCTTGGCTGAATCCTTGCATTTTCTTGGCTTTCCTTTGGACATGTACAGACCTGGGCACATGCCCGAGGCTGGGGGCAGATGATGTGCAATGCCCTCATGCCTATGAACTTTGTTCATCCCCAAGCAGCCTGGGTACAAATGTCTCTGTTCTGATCCGAAGGGTAGGATGTCTCTGATTCACGTGTCATGATTTCTCCTAAATGGACTCTGCACTATGTTTGCCTCCTTCTCTGCTCCTTGTTCCCCATGAGCCTCTCCTTTTGCTCAGTCCACACTTCTGCTGGCATGAAAGTCCTCCCACAGAGGAGCAAGCACCAAACACACAGGCTGATGTTTATGCTAGAGAAAAACTCACGGCAATGACTGCTGCTTGGCCAGGCTGCCCTCTGGAAGGCTTTACAGGAGATATGTGATCTGCAGCCATGATGCTGGTGGGACAGATTCAGGGACCGGCTGCATCCCAGAGCTTTGCATGCTGTGAATGTGTGAACCCTCTCCCAGGTGAGACTGGAAAGCCATGAGGATGGGAGAGAAGCGGCTCCAACCCCGGCTGCAAGAGGCACCTCTTGGTAACAAAACTTATTTGGAAGGCAGTACTTGGACAGTTACAGAGGCTCCTGGTCCTTGGTGAGGATGTGCCAACCAAGGACTCTTGAAAGCCCAGAGAGCATCAGCTCCACCTTAGCACAGTCTCGTGAGCCATTCTAGGACAGCAGCCCCCAGCCACTTCCACACCTTCGGGAGCAGAAAGTGCCAGCACGGAGCGACCTGCCTGCCAAAAGAAATACATGTGGCATCTCGGTGGCAAGCCAGTCCCCTCTGTAGGCTCTGCGCCACCTGCCAGCGGCACGAGCTGTCTCTGCCGGGACATCTCATGTGAGAAGGGAGGTGAGATCAGCTGCAAAGATGCTGCGTGATTCTGGGCTCTGACATGCTCACACCTCAGCCCTGCTGCAAAAATCTGGCCCCAAAAGCAATCTGTTAACACAATCACAGAAAGGTATCAGTCCCTTTAACAGAGAAAAGCTGTCTGCAAGGTAAAGCATCCATGACCTTGCGTGTCCTTCCTCCTTCTCCTCCCTTCCTCACCCGAAGAAGGTTTGTCGTCCCTCACTGCCAGGACGGGGACAGCAGGGTACGGCTGCAGCTCTTGCTGGAGGCAGGGATACGGGGTTGACATTTTGAGCTGGTAGATGCTGATCCTTTCCTCCTGCCCCTGCTCTGCTGAACTGTGCACTGATGCTTGTATGGAGCAAAGCACCTGCACCGGCAACAGCACAGGGTTTATCCAGGAGCTGCAACGGTGAGCTTGCTTTCAGAGGGCTAAGCTTAGCTGCCCTAAGCCAAAGTAGGAACAAAAACAGCTGCAGGAGGTTTGCTGCTCTCCCAGTCCATGTACAAGCTGCGCTGGCTCCCCTGGCCCCAGGCTGTGCAGTTATCCCCACCCTCAGCCAGGACCTCCTGCCCGTTCCTGCTGCTTGGCTGGCCACGTCTCCGTGTGCTGTGACCATCTTCTGCAACTTTGACTCCTTGAATGCTTGAAGCAGCTCCAGCCCAAAATCCAGGAGCAAAAGGCCTCCAGGCACTGGGTGAATTTGAGATCCAGGCCTCAGTTTTGCTGGTCCCAGCAGAGCATCTAGCGTGGCGTACAATGCGAATGAATGCTGCCACGGTGTGGCCAGAGCCGAGCTCGCTGGGCTGGCAGGGTGGCCGGAGAAGGGTTTGGAGCCAGGTGCAAGGCCAGGTTTGTGTCACTGCCTGGGGACTTTGTGACCTGGAGGTGAAAGCAGGACAGGACAGGAAAAAGGGCAGCGCCTGGTCCACCTCTGTGGGTTGTGCCCTAGTCCCAGGGCAGGCAGTGGGATGGGGGAGCTGGGTCCCTTTGCTGCTGGGATGTGCGAATTTGGGCAGAGGCCCTGTCTGCGGGAGCCAGCTCCCTGGCCCTAGAGCTGTGAACGTACAGCAAGCCTGGCCCTAACCCCCAATCCTATGGCTGCAGAAACAGACCTAAAGAAAAAAAATTAAACTCATCCCCTTCTTTTGGGAAATTTGATTCTGGCTCTAGACTTTGTGCTCTGGTCCTCCTTTTAGTAGAAGGAGCGATGCAACCTGAAGAGGAGGTAGTGCCTGAAGAAATGCCCTTGTCTTCGTCCTCTTTCCAGCTCATCCTGTGTTGCTGGCAATTAGTTTTCTCCTGTCCTGCCTTCTGCCTGTATCTGTAGAACATCTCCCATCTGGAAGTCATATTGCTGCTGCAGCCTGTGTCTGAGATGAATTGGCTTGCTTTTCCTGCACCCCAAAGCTTGCCACCTCCATCTCCCCCTTCCACCTGAGCGGGGAAGCGCAGCGGAGAAGGGAACGGGGCGTGTGCCTTGCCTTCGGTGGGATCTCCAAAGGGGTCTGTGCTGGGCAGACAGCGAAAGCCGTCTCAAGTTCAACAGGCATCGGGTAAATCAGTCCTTCAGAGCCCTTTGGAAGGGAAATGCTGGTTTAAGGCCAGCCTGCCTGCCTGGCCCTGGAGAAGAAACACCCTCCCTGCCGTGAAGGTCCATGAGGTTAATATGTCCCCCATGGCTCCGGGTTGCCTCTCTGCTCCCTCTGCCTGAGTAGGACCGTTCGGTCCTCACAAGCCGCACCACTGGGAATTTTGATTCATTATTTTTTGTTGAGTCAGTCTCAGACGTCTTAACTTCTCCTTCATCCCCCTTACCTGCAGGGGCTTTGCACTCCCCTCCAGCTTAATTTTCTCCCACAGCAAAGGGGGAAATAAACTTGCGGATCTGCTTTATCATTCCACAAATGTGGCTCCTCCACCAGTTGTCTAGACTCTGCTCATCTCAGTGTGACATTTCTGACGCGTGGGTGTAGCTACAATATCTTCGGCATGCATAAACGGCAGAAAGCGAGATGGGGTCTGCTGCAGACCGGTGCCATGATCTGCTCAGGGGTGTCATGCATGGAGGGGTTGTGCCTCTCGGGCACTCAGTTAATGAATCTGTCACGTCCGGGTCCCTGCTGCCCGTCCAGGCTCCTGCACAGCCCCACGCAGCTCCTGCAGCAAGGGGATACTGGACCTGACGGACACCCAGCCTGATCCAATGTCCCAGTCCCTCTCCTGGAGGATGTCCACCACTGCCTGTTTTGCAGCAGCTCAGCTCCTTTTTGCTCCCCAGGGATTAAACATTAAGAGGCTTTTCTCTAAACAGGAGATCTGATTTTCAAGACACCATGAAGTGAGAGTTTTTCTCTCAAAGATTTTAGTTCGTAGGTTTTTCAAATGTCCACAGAAAGTTATACATCAACTTGAAAACTCATGTGAAATGGTTCTCTCTTTTCCCAACCTGCTGTGTCCACTAGCAGGGAAAAATAAGTTGTTCATTCAGTGCAAAGGTATCATCTACTGCCTGTGTTGTTGATGACTTCAAAGGTTTCATCTCCCCAGAAGGACTGCTTGGGAGTTTGTTGTTCTTCTATTTATGAGAGACAGCGGGAAAATAATGAGAATTCTGCCATCAGGAGTAGGCTTGCAAAAATGACACCTCCATGATCGTTGCTGGGTAGGCCTGAGCTCCTTGCACTAGAGGAACCGATCCAGTTGCATTCATACTGGCCAGAGAAATGGGATTTGAGTCTGGGCTGTCCACGCTCCCTGTCCCCTGTCCTGTGCCTACATGTCCCCAGGGGCGAGCAGGGGACTCTGTTCACACCCAGAGCAGCGTGAGCCAACGCGTCTGTGCATGACCGGCAAACTTGCAGTTGTGTCCTAAGAGAACGTGATTGCACCTACGCAGAAGAGGAGATGGGAAGAGACAGGAGCTGCATGAACCTGTGTCCAGCCTAACTGTGATTGCTCCGTTAGTTCCTTTACTGTTAGTATGCGACGCCGCTCGCCCCGTCCCAGGCTGTAACCCAGGCTCCCTCCACTGCTTCCCTCTGGAGATCCCTCCTTACTCCTTCTCAGCCCTGTCTGCCCAGCCAAGAAGTGCAGCGAGCTGCTCAGCAAGGGTGGGTCCTGGGGGTGGCAATGGACTTACAGTGCCTTGTGCTGGGAAGAGACTATTGCACCAGGGTTGCCCTCCCGTTCCTGCTCTCTCCAGAGATGCTCCTCGCACACAGAGACTGGGGGATGAGGGGAACAGATGACTTCATTTTACAAGTGAAATTCTTGGTGGGCAAATTCCCCCTGGGATAACTGAGAGCAAACTTAGAGCCCTGCTCAGCCGTGCTCTGCAATTAATCTCCCAGCGAGGGGTTTCACAGGGGTACGGAGGCAAGGCAGGGTTAGAATGTGGGTGCAAACTGGACACCACCTTCTGCAAGCACCATGGGTCTGTGAACACCTACCAGGTACCGGAGACCATGTTTGTATTAAGCTGGGGGTGGGGGGAGAGGGCGTGTTTGTGCTTGAAGCCTCATGGACTTGCACCAAGCCCAAGCCAAAGCTGCTGCCTCCCGACTTACGACCACTGAAGCCGTTACAGTCCTCTGATTTATACCTGTGGGGAAGCTGCAGAGAGTTCCCAGCGTTTTTTGGAAGGAGAATTTTATGCTCAAAACTAAATTTTGTTCCTGCTTTCACTGGGGACCAGTTGTCAGCTTCAGAATTGCTCTGGTAACATTGCAATTGCTTTGATAGTTCCAGAGGGGAGCACAGTCCCTTTACAGAACAGATGGAGACACATTTTCAGGACCACTCAACTTTGCCATAACTCTGTTATAAAAATTTCTTCTGCTGTAACAGGAGGAGCAAAATTTGGCCAGTGCTGAACACTCTTGAAAACTGTATTCCCGAACTTGGACAAAATTAGTCTAGAATCTGAGTCCTCCCAGATACAAAATGCCTTCCACACCCATCGGCTTCAGTGGTGTTGGGGATTTCAGAGCTTGCAGGATCAGGCTTTCGCAGCAGCAGCAGCAGCAGCAGCAGCAGCAGCAATTTCATGACGGCAGTATTTTTGTCTGTGTCAATCTGCACTTGCACTTGCCTGCAATGCATGACTCTAGTAATCCATTTGAAATCTACCCTCAACAGGGAGATCTGAGCTCTAGCTTCTTCCATATGGCCGTGTGTATTTAATAGGAAATCAGGGGAGCTGGAGAAAGCTAATGAGATTGCTGCTTTAAAGCACTTGGTTCCAGAAGTAAAACAGACCTTACCAGAGGTCGAAATTGGCTTGATTTTAGCATGGGTACAAGGGCAACTCATAGAATATTTAAGTATTGTAATGCAGATATACTTGTTTCCTGCTGTGCCAGGAATGAAGCAGACTAGAAACTCCTGCCCTCCACCCCTACAGATGTTTGGCTGTGATGGAAGTTTGAGCCATCGAAATCACAAGAAAAGACCAGATTGTGAGTTCATAGCCGAGCAGCCGCAGCTTGTTTAGCAGTGAGAGTGCCTCACTGCGAGGGCTGCTGCTTTCCTGCCTTACTCATTCATGTACCTACCTGGCCAGATTTCAGGGAGGGAGGAGGGAGGAAGCACTTCCAAAGCAAGAAAATCAAACCTGAGAGCCTTGCCCTGAGAATCCCTTGCTTAACAGGAGCCTACAGGCCAAGGCTTTGCAGCTACTCCTCATTACCACGGCGGGGAAGTGGGCAAGACACCGGGGGCTTCTCTCGTATCTGCGGGCCAAAGCTTGCAGAAGCTGTTCCGGGGCCGTGGAAAAGCAGGAGCGTGGAGCTGGGCTGCGGGTAGGCTCCTGCACTGCCTGACTGCACATTCTGCACACAGCTCTGTAGGGCTGGTTCAGAAACCTGCTAGTGAATTACACTGGGCAAAGTATATTTCTTCCGGGGGCATTCTTAATACTCTAAAAATGTAAAGACTAAATACTGAAAAAGTTGATCTAAAAGAGCAACTGATTTTGGGCTTCTTTTTGTTGCTTTGTTTTCATGTGTTGGCTTCGGGTGGGGAAAACAAAACAAAAAAAGTATATCAAATTGTTTTGGACAAAATTGAATATTTTGTCCCCACAATAATTGCTAATGGAGATTTTTCCAAGGGCAACAAAACTGCCTTAATATGTATTCAACTCCAACAAGAGGCATTAGCGCTACTCACTTCTGAGCCTGCTTTTTTATTTTTCTCTCTGTGTGATCGTGGCATGGAATCATGTCTTAACAAAATACTCTTTCCAGTACTCAACAAGATGTCCGGAAACAGAAGGCAGTGTTTCAGAATTTCCCTGTGCCCAGCATTGAAGTGATGGCTTTGAAGCCAATGAAATTCAATGCAAAATTCCTGCTTTGCTAGAATTCTACAAAACAGGCAAATATCCACAATTCCCAAGGTTAAACATGCTCTGCTGCCTTGAGATGCCTTCAGAAAACCCTGGGATCTGTATGCTTGAAAAGAGCTTGAGAGTAGGTTCCCTGCAGCAACATCCCCAGCTCTTCCAGAGTGTACACAATTCCCCAGGCAGTAGATGAACGGAGTAAGATGACTTTCAGCCAGGACTCATTGCTTTTTAGATTGCATGTAGTTAGAAACATGAGTTCTGCCAGCTGCCTAGGGAATTTGATATTCAGTGCCAATTAATTTTTGTAATAGGAACAGGGATTTATTCCCTTGATTCCCTTAGGCACCTTTGAAAAGCGTATGCCTCAAAGGTTGGTTTGTTGTGGGTTTTTTTTTTCTGGTGGCCTTTTTCCTGAAGAGCAGTGGTGCCGAGATGAGAAAGAGGACTGATCTGTGAAGGGTAGCAGCTTTGCGGCAGGCAACTCCCAAACTTTCCGTTGCAGAGGTTTTCTAAACTCTTCAGCTGTGGGTAAATTCTGCTCTGCTAGATGGGACTCCAACCTCTCGCTGCTCTCTGGTCCACCTGCTCTTTCCTCCCTCCCCTCAGCACCTCCTCATGTCACTGTGCCTTCATTTGGTTTATAAAATGATGCCGTGATTTAAGACTGGCACATTGTCTTTACTCTCACTTTGCATCCCATAAGACAGGTATGTGTGGAGGGGGGTTAGCTTATTTTGTAGCTTTTTGTGTGATCCTAAGGTAGGTTTCTTCTGAGGAGTAAAGGGGTGGGGACAGTGGGAGCAGGGATGAGCCGGTGTTTGTATTTGATCATACCAGTGCTTTAAGCGGTCAGAAACATGGTTTTCCCCTACCTCTGAGCTCTCGATGCTGCTAAAATCTCTGCCATTCGTACAATGTACTCCAGCCCCCTCTCTCGGACTGACTCTGGCTCTGTTTGCAAGATATCCACATCGTTCTAAAGCATGCACCTCTTTCTGCATAGTTCCAATCTTCTGATTTTATGGAATACTTATGCCTGTTTGCATTACAGTCAAAATAAAAAAGTGAACTAAAATCTAGCGGGCCTCGTTCTTCTCTTATCTCTGGGGTTTTAATTTCCGATATTTCCGATATCTTGGCCTTGCTCTGGTTCACTACCTGTAATGCTAGAGCACTATAAATAGGATGGTAGCGTCAATCAGCGATACCTATTTATCTGCAAGACAGAAAGGCTTTCTTGTAAGGTTGCTTGAGTCACAGCATTACGTTTCACATCATTTATACCATATCTACCGGGAAAATGCCACAGTCAAGCAAGGAGGGCTGTTTGTACACAATCCAGGGCACCTTTTGGTATTGGAGCCTCAGGAACACAGCAGCAGTACTCCGGGCAAGACCTGAGAGACCTGAGCAAAAAGAATGGCTGCATGTGGCCAGGCAAATGAGCCAGAAGTACGGACATGGCTTTTTACATGGGAAGGTGCTGTTGCACGTGGGTACTAATCCGCCTTTATTTAAATAGATCACTCCTTAGTGCTCCCTGAAGAGCAGAAGGACATGGATATGATCAGGGCAGAAAGATCCTAAGTTGTCTGCAAGGAGCAGGTGAGAGGATGAAAGGCATCCATGTGCAGGAGCGAAGGCCTGTGCCTCTGGCAAGCCCTGCAGTGCCAGGCTGGCGTGAGGGGAACGTGGCTGCGGTGTTGCCCGATACATGGCGGTGGTTTTACCTCAGACATTGCTGCAGTTATGTTGTCCATCAAATAGGATTCGTTACTCGGTGTGCAATAAGCCCATTTCACACCGAGTCGAGGCATTTCTTTATTACAGGTCGGCGCAAAGCTGGGAGCTAGGTGGTATCCCACAAAGCCAGCTCTATAGCATATTTATCCTGTTACATGATTAGCAGAAACCCGCCCGAGCTGACACTCACCAGTTAGTAACGAACATTCTGCCTGCCATTGCCTTGTCATATGCGCGTATGGTCCTTGAAGGTGCGGGGGGCAAATCCTTTTGGCCTTTAATGGAGTCGGTGGTCGCGATCTCCCCCCGCCGCCTTTACCTGTCCCCTAGTTACCGCAGTTTTTGCCGACTTCGTGTTTCTTTGGCAATCATCTAGCCTCCGGCGCCTTCTAGGGCAGGATGTTCCCCTTTTATCGATCTTTTCGTTCCTCTTCAAGGGCATAGTGGTGGTAAGGCATGCATTGTTTATACAAGGTAATCGGGCTAGTAGAGTGAAGCTATCGGTTACTAGTGCTCCTTGGAAGGTCAACACGGCACATTTAATCCTAACTTAAACAATGTCCCTACAGTCTAGGTATTAACCCAAACATATGGCTACATTTCCCCCCTTTGAGACTATAAAAGAGGAACTTCACTGTAGTTTCTCTCATATTAGTCTCATCCTCTCATAACTTTGTCTCCCTGTTATAGAAGAACATGTCCAAAAACACTGTGTTATTACATAGATACATACAAAAGCTAATAAGGCAATTATTGTAATGCTTAATAACTTTTTTACCCATAAACTCAAATCAGGGAACCAGGAAGTCAACCACTTATATGTTTCTTCAAATCCTTAAGATGCGTCATCCCTTCGTATCTCATGGAGTATTTTAGTCTGTTTCCAGATCTCTTCTAAATCTGTAGAAGTCCTACCATTCTGGTCTACGTATACACAACAACTTGTATTTAAAGCTGTGCACACTCCTTGAGAGGTTAGCCATATGGCTACATTTCCCCCCTTTGAGACTATAAAAGAGGAACTTCACTGTAGTTTCTCTCATATTAGTCTCATCCTCTCATAACTTTGTCTCCCTGTTATAGAAGAACATGTCCAAAAACACTGTGTTATTACATAGATACATACAAAAGCTAATAAGGCAATTATTGTAATGCTTAATAACTTTTTTACCCATAAACTCAAATCAGGGAACCAGGAAGTCAACCACTTATATGTTTCTTCAAATCCTTAAGATGCGTCATCCCTTCGTATCTCATGGAGTATTTTAGTCTGTTTCCAGATCTCTTCTAAATCTGTAGAAGTCCTACCATTCTGGTCTACGTATACACAACAACTTGTATTTAAAGCTGTGCACACTCCTTGAGAGGTTAGCATCATATCTAGAGCCATTCTACCCTGTAAAGTGATTTTCTCAATTACGGCAGAAATATTTACTATAGCTTTTTCTAATTCACTAATGGGGGAGAAACCACCTAGCGAAGGAGTGAAATCCTGTGTGTCTGTCAATCAACGGATTCTTTGTGTTTCTTTTATTTCTCCAGAGGTAGGTTCTCATCCATACTTGAGATTCTAATTTTTCAATTGTTGTGATATTAGGTACTACCGCTCCTAAGGTACATGTTCCTCACCAATTAGGAGGTAGGGTTTTACAAGCCTTGTCACCACAAAGCCAATACCAACCACTTCCCATCGGAACCCACCAGCCAGTTCTGGGCTTTCCAGACCACTTTTGGTATCTGATTTGATATGTACCTACGGAACAATCCACGTATTCCCCTACATAGGTAGCTCCGCTACAGTTAAGTGTAGGTCTTGACTGCGGCCATTCTGTGCTACGCTTACATCTCTTTAGACATCGATAATAATTTCCTGGTAGATTGTGAACTTCCCATTCTTGTTCTGTTGTATCATTGTATGATGTTTGGTCACTGTTATTCTGTACATGTTTTACAAATATCGGGAAAGAGAAGTTGAGAGGTATTCCTATTAAAGGAATACCTTCCTTAGAATGCTCGGGGAAATGAGTACAGAGCCAACAATTAGACTTGTTCACCATTTGTGCTGGTTTTTGCATCAAAGTAAAATGCCAATTCTGTTCCCACAGATTTTCGGGTTTCCTGTAAAGTGGTTTAGCACAACTCAGTACAATCCGTAGGTAACAAAGGAGTACTCCCCCCCTTAGTTCCTTCATTTCTTATTTTAAGGAAACCGGTCCTTTTAAATGAATAATTAGAGAGACAGAAAACAAAATTAATAAATGGTATAACAGCATCGACCCCTGTGTACAATTCAATTCAATATATGATTCTCCAGTCCCCCAAGTACAATTCATTGAGCTTTGGAGATTCTCAGCTGTAAGGGCCCTATTTCTTCAGCGGTCCACTCTTTCTGCGGAGACTTCTTCACACGGGTATAATGTATCCAAGAATCTATGCCTGTTACCTTCACTGCAGTATAGGCAGGATTAAGTAGAGACCTTTCCACTTTTCTTTTAGGGGTTCATCTTTCCAGGTTCGAACGTAGACGAGAGTCTCCCAGTTGGAATTCATGTACAGCAGTATCTAGAGGTAATGGTGCTCGTTTATTTAGCTGTAGGGGTGACAATACCCTCAAAAGAGATATCAAATAAGCTTGTATAACTCTAGTTCCCATTATATGCATTTGGTCACCTTTTCCCATAACAGGATTAAGTGGGTATGGCTTCCCGTAAAGGATCTCAAAAGGGCTTACTTTTTTTTTTTACTTCTAGGAGTGCTTCTGATTCTCATTAATGCTACTGGCAATACCTCCACCCATTTCAGATGGGTCTCTTGGCACAACTTAGCAGTTTGTCGCTTGAGAGTTTGGTTCATTCTTCCTACTTTCCTGCTTGACTGAGGTCTCCAGGGTGTATGCAGTTCCCCTTTCATTTGCAGCAACTTGGATGTTTCCTGTACTATGTCAGCAATAAAATGGGGTCTGTTATCTGATGATAGTCCTTCCGGTATTCCAAATTGGGGAATTATTTCCTTTAATAGTACCTTAACTACCTCCCTTGCCCGATTGGTGCGACACGGGAAAGCTTCTGGCCAGCCTGAAAAGGTATCAACCAGGACAAGGAGGTATTTATATTTATTACAATTAGGCAATTCAGAGAAGTCTACTTGCCAGTGTTCTCCAGGAGTTATTCCTCTTTTTAGGTTGCCAGGTGGTGGCCTTCACTGAATTTTTGGATTATTTTTACAACAAAGGAGACATTTTCTAGCAATTATGTCTGCCAGTGTTTGCATTTTTGGTCCTACAGCATATCGTTTAACACTGTTGACCATTGCTTCCGCTCCCATGTGAGTTTCTCTATGCAAGTTAATAAGAATAGAGTTCATTAATTGGGGAGTGACTAGGACTTGGTGGGTGGGTGTCACCCACCACCCTTCTTTGTTTTTACTACAATGTAATAATTCAGCTAGTTTATTGTCTTTTGCCGAATACTGGGGCAGTTCCATCTCCACATTCCTCGCAGGTATTAATGCTCGCTGAATCTCTTCCCGTAAAGCTGCCTTCTTCGCTGCTAAATGCGCCTTGCAGTTGCCTTGAATTATATTCCCTTGACCTTTCTGGTGGGCTTTACAATGGATTATAGCCACTTCTTCGGTTCTAATGCCGCTTGCAAGAGATCTCAAATCTCACGTCCATACTTAACAGGCATTCCCTGGGAGCCCAGCAATCCTTTCTCCTTCCAGATGGCTCCATGAGTGTGTACCACTACAAAAGCATATTTGGAGTCCTTATATATATTGAGGACTGTTCTTAAACCCTTGTGGTAGCACTGTCCAACATAACTGTGATTTTGTCCCTGTTGTTGGGTTCTCCCACTCGAAGGCAAACAGCATCTGAATCTGTTCGCTTACTGGGATGCAGAAGAAGGCATCTTTTAAATCTAATACAGTAAAATATATGTTGGTCTCTGGAATCGTAGTCAACGAGCTATAAGGGTTAGGTACCACTGGATGAACGTCAGTTGTAATCTGATTAGTCGCCCGCAGGTCCTGCACTAATCGGTATTTTTGGGATTTAGGTTTTCTTACTGGCAGAATTGGAGTATTACATTCTGACTGACATTCCTGCAATAGTCCAAATTTTATGAAGGTGGTAATTAGGGGTTCTAACCCCTTCCTAGCCTCCCACTTTATTGGATATTGTTTCTTTCTTACCGGTCGGGTTCCAGGCTTCAGTTCTATATGTATAGGACTCGTTTTTCGCTCTTCCTGGTTTCTTTGTAGCCCAAACTAGAGGGCTTACTGCATCCATAACCTCGCTGGGTATGTTGTCACTGTCATCACTGTCCTCTTGCTTATTGCGATCCTGTAAGTCCACCAAGAGGCATATCTGTGCTTTCCACACCATCTCTGGTGGAATATGCATCTGAACCGAATTCTCAGAGAATGTTAATAGTGCATGAAGTCTACAAAGTGAATCTCATCCCAGTACTCGCAAAGGACACTCCGGCATATAAAGAAACTCATGGGTTAGCTTAGTATCGCTAATCACATATTTCATTGGTTTTAAGAAAGGTCTGGTCATCTGCTTTCCCGTTGCCCCAACAATGGGAATTGTTAGTTTACTTAAAGGTCCCTTACAACTAGTCAAGACAGAATGAGTTGCCCCACTATCAATTAAGTTGATAGTTGATAGTTCCCCAGCTTAGCTGGAACCAGGGGATCGGCTGGGGAGGCTTTAATAATGTCCCTCGATCTCCCTCAGTCTATATCCTACTCCAACATCATAACATTACCATCTTCCATCAGGTTTGAGTTTCTTTAAAAACCCCCTAAGTTCATGCTCATTGGTCAGTTATGTTCAAACTAGCTTCACTTGCCATGTAAATTAACACACATGCTCCTTGCAGGTGTGTGAGGGCAAGTCTTTCCAGTCTTGAATTGAGTTGGTGGTTGCGATCTCCCCCTGCCGCCTTTACCTTTCCCCTAGTTACTGCAATTTTTTGCTGTCTTCTTGTTTCTTTGGCAATCATCTAACCTCTGATGCCTTCTGGGGTATGATGTTCCCCTTTTATCAGTCTTTTAGTTCTTCTTCAAGGGCATAGTTGTTTTGAGGCATGCATTGTTTATACAATGTAATTGGGCTGGTACAATGAAGACCACAGTTTAGGTATTAGCCCAAACATATGGCTACATTTCCCCCCTTTGAGACTATAAAAGAGGAACTTCACTGTAGTTTCTCTCATATTAGTCTCATCCTCTCATAACTTTGTCTCCCTGTTATAGAAGAACATGTCCAAAAACACTGTGTTATTACATAGATACATACAAAAGCTAATAAGGCAATTATTGTAATGCTTAATAACTTTTTTACCCATAAACTCAAATCAGGGAACCAGGAAGTCAACCACTTATATGTTTCTTCAAATCCTTAAGATGCGTCATCCCTTCGTATCTCATGGAGTATTTTAGTCTGTTTCCAGATCTCTTCTAAATCTGTAGAAGTCCTACCATTCTGGTCTACGTATACACAACAACTTGTATTTAAAGCTGTGCACACTCCTTGAGAGGTTAGCATCATATCTAGAGCCATTCTACCCTGTAAAGTGATTTTCTCAATTACGGCAGAAATATTTACTATAGCTTTTTCTAATTCACTAATGGGGGAGAAACCACCTAGCGAAGGAGTGAAATCCTGTGTGTCTGTCAATCAACGGATTCTTTGTGTTTCTTTTATTTCTCCAGAGGTAGGTTCTCATCCATACTTGAGATTCTAATTTTTCAATTGTTGTGATATTAGGTACTACTGCTCCTAAGGTACATGTTCCTCACCAATTAGGAGGTAGGGTTTTACAAGCCTTGTCACCACAAAGCCAATACCAACCACTTCCCATCGGAACCCACCAGCCAGTTCTGGGCTTTCCAGACCACTTTTGGTATCTGATTTGATATGTACCTACGGAACAATCCACGTATTCCCCTACATAGGTAGCTCCGCTACAGTTAAGTGTAGGTCTTGACTGCGGCCATTCTGTGCTACGCTTACATCTCTTTAGACATCGATAATAATTTCCTGGTAGATTGTGAACTTCCCATTCTTGTTCTGTTGTATCATTGTATGATGTTTGGTCACTGTTATTCTGTACATGTTTTACAAATATCGGGAAAGAGAAGTTGAGAGGTATTCCTATTAAAGGAATACCTTCCTTAGAATGCTCGGGGAAATGAGTACAGAGCCAACAATTAGACTTGTTCACCATTTGTGCTGGTTTTTGCATCAAAGTAAAATGCCAATTCTGTTCCCACAGATTTTCGGGTTTCCTGTAAAGTGGTTTAGCACAACTCAGTACAATCCGTAGGTAACAAAGGAGTACTCCCCCCCTTAGTTCCTTCATTTCTTATTTTAAGGAAACCGGTCCTTTTAAATGAATAATTAGAGAGACAGAAAACAAAATTAATAAACGGTATAACAGCATCGACCCCTGTGTACAATTCAATTCAATATATGATTCTCCAGTCCCCCAAGTACAATTCATTGAGCTTTGGAGATTCTCAGCTGTAAGGGCCCTATTTCTTCAGCGGTCCACTCTTTCTGCGGAGACTTCTTCACACGGGTATAATGTATCCAAGAATCTATGCCTGTTACCTTCACTGCAGTATAGGCAGGATTAAGTAGAGACCTTTCCACTTTTCTTTTAGGGGTTCATCTTTCCAGGTTCGAACGTAGACGAGAGTCTCCCAGTTGGAATTCATGTACAGCAGTATCTAGAGGTAATGGTGCTCGTTTATTTAGCTGTAGGGGTGACAATACCCTCAAAAGAGATATCAAATAAGCTTGTATAACTCTAGTTCCCATTATATGCATTTGGTCACCTTCTCCCATAACGGGATTAAGTGGGTATGGCTTCCCGTAAAGGATCTCAAAAGGGCTTACTTTTTTTTTTTACTTCTAGGAGTGCTTCTGATTCTCATTAATGCTACTGGCAATACCTCCACCCATTTCAGATGGGTCTCTTGGCACAACTTAGCAGTTTGTCGCTTGAGAGTTTGGTTCATTCTTCCTACTTTCCTGCTTGACTGAGGTCTCCAGGGTGTATGCAGTTCCCCTTTCATTTGCAGCAACTTGGATGTTTCCTGTACTATGTCAGCAATAAAATGGGGTCTGTTATCTGATGATAGTCCTTCCGGTATTCCAAATTGGGGAATTATTTCCTTTAATAGTACCTTAACTACCTCCCTTGCCCGATTGGTGCGACACGGGAAAGCTTCTGGCCAGCCTGAAAAGGTATCAACCAGGACAAGGAGGTATTTATATTTATTACAATTAGGCAATTCAGAGAAGTCTACTTGCCAGTGTTCTCCAGGAGTTATTCCTCTTTTTAGGTTGCCAGGTGGTGGCCTTCACTGAATTTTTGGATTATTTTTACAACAAAGGAGACATTTTCTAGCAATTATGTCTGCCAGTGTTTGCATTTTTGGTCCTACAGCATATCGTTTAACACTGTTGACCATTGCTTCCGCTCCCATGTGAGTTTCTCTATGCAAGTTAATAAGAATAGAGTTCATTAATTGGGGAGTGACTAGGACTTGGTGGGTGGGTGTCACCCACCACCCTTCTTTGTTTTTACTACAATGTAATAATTCAGCTAGTTTATTGGCTTTTGCCGAATACTGGGGCAGTTCCATCTCCACATTCCTCGCAGGTATTAATGCTCGCTGAATCTCTTCCCGTAAAGCTGCCTTCTTCGCTGCTAAATGCGCCTTGCAGTTGCCTTGAATTATATTCCCTTGACCTTTCTGGTGGGCTTTACAATGGATTATAGCCACTTCTTCGGTTCTAATGCCGCTTGCAAGAGATCTCAAATCTCACGTCCATACTTAACAGGCATTCCCTGGGAGCCCAGCAATCCTTTCTCCTTCCAGATGGCTCCATGAGTGTGTACCACTACAAAAGCATATTTGGAGTCCTTATATATATTGAGGACTGTTCTTAAACCCTTGTGGTAGCACTGTCCAACATAACTGTGATTTTGTCCCTGTTGTTGGGTTCTCCCACTCGAAGGCAAACAGCATCTGAATCTGTTCGCTTACTGGGATGCAGAAGAAGGCATCTTTTAAATCTAATACAGTAAAATATATGTTGGTCTCTGGAATCGTAGTCAACGAGCTATAAGGGTTAGGTACCACTGGATGAACGTCAGTTGTAATCTGATTAGTCGCCCGCAGGTCCTGCACTAATCGGTATTTTTGGGATTTAGGTTTTCTTACTGGCAGAATTGGAGTATTACATTCTGACTGACATTCCTGCAATAGTCCAAATTTTATGAAGGTGGTAATTAGGGGTTCTAACCCCTTCCTAGCCTCCCACTTTATTGGATATTGTTTCTTTCTTACCGGTCGGGTTCCAGGCTTCAGTTCTATATGTATAGGACTCGTTTTTCGCTCTTCCTGGTTTCTTTGTAGCCCAAACTAGAGGGCTTACTGCATCCATAACCTCGCTGGGTATGTTGTCACTGTCATCACTGTCCTCTTGCTTATTGCGATCCTGTAAGTCCACCAAGAGGCATATCTGTGCTTTCCACACCATCTCTGGTGGAATATGCATCTGAACCGAATTCTCAGAGAATGTTAATAGTGCATGAAGTCTACAAAGTGAATCTCATCCCAGTACTCGCAAAGGACACTCCGGCATATAAAGAAACTCATGGGTTAGCTTAGTATCGCTAATCACATATTTCATTGGTTTTAAGAAAGGTCTGGTCATCTGCTTTCCCGTTGCCCCAACAATGGGAATTGTTAGTTTACTTAAAGGTCCCTTACAACTAGTCAAGACAGAATGAGTTGCCCCACTATCAATTAAGTTGATAGTTGATAGTTCCCCAGCTTAGCTGGAACCAGGGGATCGGCTGGGGAGGCTTTAATAATGTCCCTCGATCTCCCTCAGTCTATATCCTACTCCAACATCATAACATTACCATCTTCCATCAGGTTTGAGTTTCTTTTTGCAGTAGGGCATTCATTTTTCCAGTGTCCCTCTTGTCTACAATTAGCACACTGATTAGGTCCTAAAGGTGGTCTTGGAATCGGTCTCCCAGGAACTCTTTCCTGACCACTTCCTTGCCCCGTTCCCCTACCTCTCCCTCTACCTCTGCCCCTGATACCCGCACCATTGTTTGCTAAAGCACCGGCAAGTGCCACTGCCAACATAGAAGTTTGTGCTTTGGCTCAACTCTGCTTTTCTTTTTTTTCCCTATCTTCCCTATTATTGTAGATTTTGTAAGCTATTTCTATTAATTCAGTAATGGGTTTCCCTTCTGCTCCTTCAGTTCTATTAGTTTCTTTTTTTATATCTGGCGCTGACTGTGCCATAAACTATCCATTAAACATTTTCCTACTACTCTCATTATCTGGATCAAAATCCGTCCATTTATATGCCGCTTCCCGTATCTACTCACAGAATGCAGATGGAGTTCCATCAGGTTCTTCTCTAATTTCATATGCATTAGAGATGTTCTTTTGTTTCAGTACCCCATTCTTTATTCCATATAGTATTAAGTCTCTGTACCTTTGAATAGCCATCATTCCCTTCCCTGTATTTGGGTCCCAGTCTGGATTTTGATTAGTAGGAATACTAAGCTCATCATTTCCAGGGATTTCTCTCCTCTCCTTTTCTTTTCTAGCCCCTTCTAGTACCATCCTTCTCTCCTTGGTCATGAACAAAGCATCTAACAAAGCCTGCACGTCTCCCCAGTTTGGGCTGTGAGTCAGTATTATTGTTTTCACCAACTGGTGAGCCTTCTCTGGATTTTCTCGATATGAGCCCACAGATTCCTTCCAGTTTAACAAATCCGAGGCAGTAAATGGGACGTGTACAAACAATGGGTCATCCGTCCCCACGGCCCGTCAAGGGGTGCTTGGATAACAGGGCCTTGACCCCTTGTTCAGCTAGCAATAGGACTGCAAGTTTTTCTCCCTTCCCTTGTGTCGGCAAGAGCAGCTCCTCCTGCAGCCCCTTCCAGCTCTCCTCCATTCTGGGAACGGACAGATGGAGCTGGTAAGGATATATTTTCCTCTGGAGGAGGCTCTAGTCTCTTTTTTTTCCGGCCCCACATCCAATGCAGCAACTTTTCTCATCCTTCTCATCCTCCTGTTCAGTATCCAATATATAAATTCCGTTCCCTCCTTCATGCATATTTAGCAACTTACATTTTCTACTAGTGCCATAGTCATTTCTCAAAGTCATACAAGCATCCACATATGGCACTTCATCCCATTTCCCTTCCCGCTTACAAAATAGCATTAATTGTAAATTAATTATATTTCAAAGATCCTCCCTCAGGCCACTTTTTCTCATAATCCAAAAAGTATTGTGGCCACCGCTGATTACAATATCTTTTCATTTCTTCTTCAGTCAAAGGGTCCCCTCCAAATTTATTCCAGTTTTTCAAAATACACCCCAGGGGAGTACAAGGAGAAGTCACAGTAGAGGATGCCACACGCATTTTCCCATTTTCCCGTTCACCAGATTATATTATCCAATTACCATACCCTATCAGTCTGGACCTTTAATAATCTACCACTGCACACCACTCTGACTCCACTGGTCAATTAAGGCCCCCTGCCAAGCATTATCGTGTGACTTATGTGTAGATTAATTCCTTCGACCCCCCTGGTCAGTTGACCCCCCTGGTCGATAACACCTTAATTTCACCTGAAATTTTATCCAAAAGAACGGCACCTCGACCCGAAACTCCAGGCTCTTTCCCCTTTTCCCAGAAATACCTCTGTTAGGCATTGCACTTTTGAGTCGCTCACCGTCCCGATGCCAGAGAGGATCTGGAGGACTCCCCAAACAACAGGTTGGTGCGTGCTGGAATCCTATCCAGTTTGATCCTCCACTGCTGGGAACAGTAAAATGATCCGGGCAAGGCTTTAAGGCTGTCCCTTCTGGGTCACCAAAATGTTGTCCATCAAATAGGATTCGTTATTCGTTGTGCAATAAGCCCATTTCACACTGAGTCGAGGCATTTCTTTATTACAGGTTGGCACAAAGCTGGGAGCTAGGTGGTATCCCACAAAGCCAGCTCTGCTCCATACAAAACTATAGCATATATATGAAGAAAGGCTGAGAGAGTTGGGGTTGTTCAGCCTGGAGAAGAGAAGGTTCGGGGAGACCTTATTGCAGCCTTTCAGTACTTAAAGGGGGCTTATAAAAAAGATGGCGGCAGACCTTTTAGCAGGGCCTGTTGCGACAGGACAAGGGGGAACGGCTTTAAACTAAAGGGGGGTAGATTTAGACTAGATATAAGGAAGGAATTTTTTACGCTGAGGGTGGTGAAGCACTGGAAGAGGTTGCCCAGAGAGGTGGTG